>NC_133453.1:130263027-130574991 GCF_048565385.1 Saimiri boliviensis | reverse complement strand
GGCATTAAATGTGGACCAGTGGGACATAAAATTAGCAAGTTAATTGGGTCCAGGTCACAGAGGATCTTGAATGCCAAGCTAATATTTTTGGTCCCTATCCTACAAGGAAGAATTATCAAGAAGAATTGAGCAGAGAAATTACATTGAAAATCGTAAACTGCATTTAATCTCTATGTTCAACTTAAGGATTTACGACAGGATGTTTTGAGAATGAGTGTTAAGTATTAGGGTGGAACCTACAGTCTCTCATTTTGGACTTCAAGATACATCTTTGAGATATCTTGGCTGATGATTTCCTAGTAAAAACTCTGTTTAGGACCTAATGTTATGTTAATACTTTTAAGAGAATGGAATTTGCTTATGATCTATTGCCAAACTGTAAAATGTAGCTATAAAAAAGTATACACAGCATAATCCCGTATTGACATAAAACTGCACGCACACACACACACACACACATACACACACACACGCCCCTGGAATTGGAAGTTTTTAAGGATGGGGATGAATATAGGTAGTTTCCGGTTTTTTTCTTTTTTCCTCATATTTGAACTTTCTCATTTTCCTGCAGTGTACACATCTCTCTGTGTGCAAATAATGTGTGAGTGTCTGTGTGTTTACTGTGGCCTTTCATTCCCTGACCTAGCCCCAACCATTAAGTGTTTACTGAGTTCTTGGTCTTTCCCTAGCACTGTGTGTGGAAGAAAGTACCGTGAGTGATCAAAAAGTAAATAAAGGACAGAGCCTCATTCTCTCCCCCACACAAGAGTGGAATAACAGAAGAACAAAGCAGCTATTTAAATTATGTGGCACTTGGGGATGAGGTACAAACTGAAGTGATGTCAGAAAGTGAGACGGGGTCTGCAGGCTTCTTGGTAAGCTGTAAAGTGCTATAAAAGGGAGTCACTCTTAGGTCCACTGGGAGGCATTTCAGAATTACTTAGAAAACTTATTTGAAAAATACACATGCCTGGGCTCCTCCCCTCAAGATTACAATTTTAACAGATCTGGAAAGGGGCCCAGACATCTGTATTTTATAAGGCTCTCTAGTTGAGAAGTGCTGATCCAGCACTTCTCATGGTTATTTCTCTTCCACTGAGATTGTGGGTGATGGGAAAAGTCAAAGAAAACATCCTGGTTAAAGCGGCCCATGGCTGGGTCCTGCGAAAAGCGGGATAGGAGAAGCCACCCCTGGCCTGCACAGCAGCCCAGCATATTCACCAGCCCAGGGCAGGTGAGGACGCCTTCCCTGCCGGTCTCCACCACGGCTCACCCACCCACGTGCATCCTGGAGGCGGTCCTGCTGCAACCCTGCTTGGCAAGTCCGCTCTTCAGTAGGGGCTGTGACCGTAGCTCTATTCTTCCTCCTGCGTTTGGAGCTTAGCTTTGCTTCTGCTCTAATTCCTCTCCACCGTGTGTCTTCTCAAGTTCTCCTCCTCCAGGCAGCCCACAGGATACAGTGCCTGCTCGGGTCAGCTTCTGAGGATCCCTCCCACAGGCTGTTGCAGTCATTGCTATGCCAGCACCACCTCCCAAAATCAGAAAGAAAAGCCTCTGCTAAAGCACAGAGTGTATCTCAGTTTCCAACACAGCTGTACGATTCAGTGGCCTCAGGCAAGCCACTGCAGCTGGCTGCTCTGGGCCACGTTACTCCCACGACCAGCGCCCTCCACACCAACATGAAATGAGTAACTCCTCCGAATGGCAGCCACGCGGAAAATGAGGTACAAGGCTAGGCTGTGAGGCGGGCTCCTGGTTGCTGCAGTGTGAGGGGAGTGGGCGGGAGGATCAGCAGCTCAGAGAAAAACAGAGGCAAGAGCTAGTGAGGGTAGAGAACCTCCCGGCAGTGCAGGGTGCAGGGTGGTGTGGGGCATGGTCCAGCCAGAGAAGAAAGCTCACTGGCATGCCAAGATGACTTGGAAGAGTCCTGGCAAAGAAGTCTGATTTTCTACAGAATTCCCGTGATTGTTGCCAAGCCGTGTGGGAGACAGAACAGGGGAAAGTGGTTTCTGAATGACAGGGTGGCTTTGACGAAGGCAGGTTTTGGGACCTGCCACAGGTCTATTTAGCAGGCCCTGTCTCACTTTCCTTCAAAAGACGCTCCCACCCTAATATCCATCATCCTTAATCTCAAGTGCACAGTGGCCATGAAACCAATCCCAGCTCCCAGTGAAAGCAACAAGAGACAGAGCTTGCCCATCGTCCTAGGCACAAGGTGGCAGAGGCGGGGCTGGAACTGTTCCTGTTCATTCCTAGTTGGGGGGTTCCTGTTGTACCACACTGACTCCAGCTTCTTCCATGGAAAAGTTCCCTTCCAAGGTGCCGGAGGCCTCCTCCAGCTACCAGAAAGAGCCTGCTCAAGGACACCATGCTAGAAGAAGTATATATGTATACGATACCTAGATATCTATCTATATAACTATATATCTCTCTCTGTATGTGTATATATATATAGTTCCTGTCTTCTTGATAGAACTCATGCAGAACAGCTGTACACTTGATTTTGCTGCAGCAAAATCCTTGGAATGGAGTAGAGATTCACCCTACCAACATCTGGAACAGAGAGAGAGAGAGAGAGAGAGAGAGAGAGAGAGAGAGAGAGAGAGAGATGTGCTCCTAGTTCCTAACATACAGCTTCTAAAACTCTCATAGATAAGGGGTGCTAGGTGAATCTTTTGTTCTAATATTTGGTTTTTGACCCTGGCTCCTGCCACAGAGTTTCTAAGAGCTTTATAATTTTGAAAGCTCCTAAATCCCTTGAAATTTCCAGGGTGATAGGAGCATCTTTTGTTCTAATTAGGTGACCCTTGGTGGACTCCCGGATAGCACCAGGATGGGGGCTGGTTGCCAGGGAAACTAACCAGGAGATTAAAGAGTTGAAACTTTCAGCCCTGACTCCTAACCTCCAAGGATGGGAGAGGGGCTGAACGTTGAGTTGATCACTAAGGCCAACCATTTCATTCATCATGCTAAGGAAGCCTCCACAAAAACTCAAAAGGACAGTACGCAGAGAGCTCCCGGATTGCTGGACCTGCAGAGGTTCCTGGAAGGTGATGCTCTCAGAGAAGATACGGAAGGGTCGCTCCTTCCCACATGTCTTGCCCTATGCATCTCTTCCATAGGAGAGAGAAAAAAAGCTTGGTTTTTCTCTCCAGACTATTCAAAAGGGCAACATATGTGGGATGCTGAGAGTAAGAAAGATCAGAGCCTACTTAACAAGCCAGCACGGTTTCCTCTCCACCACTCACCTTCCAACCAACAAGCAAGGGTCCCTGTCTTCCTGATGGAACTTACACAGCACAGTCCTCAACTCGATTTCGCTGCAGCAAACTCCTTCAAATAGAGGGGAGATTTGCCAACACCAACATCTGGTGGATTCTGCCCCAGAAATATACGTAGCCAAGACCATCAGTAACACTGACTCTACACCGATGCTTTATAAGACGGCCTTTCTGATGGGGTCACACATGGTGCCAGCTGTCAGCTATCCACATAGGGGAGGAGAAGAAGGACTGAGCAGAGCCAAAAAAGAAAAAAAAGAAAGACAGAGAGAGAGAGAGAGAACAAATTCAAGATAATAAATAAAAACCAGTCTGCAAATAATAGGCTGGGAGGATCATCTGTATTTGGATAATTGAGCTATGACCACAGGCAAGCCATTTATTCAACAAAGTGTGTGTAAACCACGACTCCTATTTATTAATTTCCAGCTGGAAATAAATGCACTGTCATGTGGCTCAGACACTCACATCGGTCTGACCGAACACGCATTCACTCCATCAGCAGGAGCTGCCGGGGGAGTCAAATTTTTTTTTTTTTTTTTTTTTTTTTTTACAAATAAATAAGACTTTATTGCAATGTCAGAAGTTAACAGACCAGTCAATAAAATCAATAACTCACTTTTTCTTGCTTATATATCTAACTTTGCTCCACCTTTCCTATGTCCTCTGTTTGTTCTGGTTACATATTACTGCTCAAATGAAAATACAGTTCTTTTTTTTTTTTTTTTTTCTTTTTTTTTTTTGTTTTTTTGTTTTTTTTGTTTTTTTATTGCATTTTAGGTTTTGGGGTACATGTGATGAACATGCAAGATTGTTGCATAGGTACACACATGGCAGTGTGCTTTGCTGCCTTCCGTCCCCTCACCTGTATCTGTCATTTCTCCCCATGCTATCTCTTCCCACCTCCCCACCCCCCCGCCCCTCCCCCATTTCCCCCCAACAGACCCCAGTGTGTAGTGCTCCCCTCCCTGTGTCCATGTGTTCTCATTGTTCAACACCCGCCTATGAGCGAGAATATACGGTGTTTGATTTTCTGCTCTTGTGTCAGTTTGCTGAGAATGATGGTTTCCAGGTTCATCCATGTCCCTATAAAGGACGTGAACTCATCGTTTTTGATGGCTGCATAATATTCCATGGTGTATATGTACCACATTTTCCCTATCCAGTCTATCATCGTTGGGCATTTGGGTTGGTTCCAGGTCTTTGCTATTGTAAACAGTGCTGCAATGAACATTCGTGCGCACGTGTCCTTGTAGTAGAATGATTTATAATCCTTTGGATATATACCCAGTAATGGGATTGCTGGGTCAAATGGGATTTCTATTTTTAAGTCCTTGAGGAATCGCCACACTGTCTTCCACAATGGTTGAATTAATTTACATTCCCACCAACAGTGTAAAAGTGTTCCTATTTCTCCACATCCTCTCCAGCATCTGTTGTTTCCCGATTTTTTAATGATCGCCATTCTAACTGGTGTGAGATGGTATCTCAATGTGGTTTTGATTTGCATTTCTCTGATGACCAGTGATGATGAGCATTTTTTCATATGTCTGTTGGCCTCCTGTATGTCTTCTTTTGTAAAGTATCTGTTCATATCCTTTGCCCATTTTTGAATGGGCTTGTTTGTTTTTTTCTTGTAGATCTGCTTTAGTTCTTTGTAAATTCAAATTAACCAAATGCTGCTTGGTGAGCGTGCAGTCAGTACAGGAGGAGCTTGTTTTGTGATTTAAATTCAGCAAAAATGTATTGAGCTTTATATGTCAGGCATCATTCTGGGCAATGAGGACACAAAGACGGAATGCCCAACTTTGAAGAGTTTGCAGTCAACAGAGAAGCGTAGTTAGATGGTAATTTGATGTGGTCAACATTATAACAGAGTTATGAGATGTATGTGCTCGGACCCTGGAGGCCTGGAAAACCATCATCCTTCTAATGGACCTTGAAGGATTCATAGGAGTTTGCCAGGTGACAGGGGATGTGTGGTGGGGTGGATTTCAGTCAGGTGCAAGAGCGTGTGCAAAAACACAGAGGCAGATAAGGGTGTGAAGTTTCACTGCATCTGGTCTAGGGTGTGACATGATGAAGTTTTAAGTCATGCCAGATTCTAGGCCACTTCCCACCCTGAAATAAGGGTATTGAACCCCAGATCAGGGTAGTGTTTGGATGTTAAGGACATCAGATATTATTATGAAGTTTGGTGGCACTCAACAGCAGACTTACCTGGGGCGCATTTTAAAGACTATGAATAAATACTCAGTGCCTACCCTGAGTCTACTGACCCAGAATCTTAGGAAAAGTGGTCCAGCATTTGTATGGTTGACAGGCTGCAAAGGTGATTCAGAGGTACAGCCCAGGAAGAGATTCTAACCCAGGACAGGATGGGAGCATATTTTCAAACTCTTGATATACTTAATAGGGATTTATTTTGAAGGAGAAACTGATGACACACACAAAACAACAACTGTTGGTAGAGGTGGAGTCAGGGGGAACCAGGGCTGGTCTATCAGTCAGAACTCTCCAGAGAAACAGAGAAAGAGAGAGAGAGGGAAGGGGGAGGGGGAGGGGAGGGGGAAGAAAGTGGGAGGGGGAGATTCATTTTAAAGAACTGACTCACACAACTGTGGGGCAAGCAGGTCCAATTTTTTTTTTTTTTTTTAAGATCTCACTCTGTTGCCCAGGCTGGAGTACAGTGGTGCAATCTCAGCTCAGTACAACCTTTGCCTCCTGGGTTCAAGAGATTCTCATACTTCAGTCTCCCGAGTAGCTGGGATTACAGATGGCTGCTACCACACCCTGCTAATTGTTGAGGTTTTAGAAGAGATGGGGGTTTCTCCATGTTGCCCAGGCTGGTCTCGAACTCCTGACCTCCTATGATCCACCTGCCTCAGCCTCCCAAGTGCTGGGATTACAGGTGTGAGCCACTGGTTCAAATTTTACAGGGCAGGCCCAAATTCTATAGGGAAGGCTGGCAGGCTGGGAAGTCAGGTAAGAGCTAATGTTGTAGTCTTGAGCTGAATTCCACAGAGCTGCAGACTTAAATTCCAGATAGATTTTCCATGTTGCCATCTTGAGAATTCAGTCTTAGGGACACCTCAGTCTTGGATCCTTTGGCCTTCAACTGATTGGATGTGGCCCACCCACATTACGGAGGGTAATCTGCTTTATTCGAAGTCTACTGATTCCAGTGTACCAAGTTCAGCTAAAGGAATTCAGAAGCAGACACCCAGACAGAACAGCAAAGTGGGTCTATCCAGGGGGCCAGCAACCTTCCGAGCTGAGAGCCTCAGGAGCTGATAGCATTCCAGGCTCAGGGCCTTAAGCAGACTCCAGCCCATGCATTTATTGTCTCTGAACAGGTGATCACCATTAACAAACAAATGTTCCGTATTTCTTCATAACACAAAAATATACCAAGTAGACAGCTGGTACCTGCTTACCACTGATCACAGACAAACCAAAAAGTATTCTCCACGAGGGAGCCACGGGGGCAGGGTCAGAAATCCGACACTTAAAGAATAGTTTTCACCAGTGTATGGTATTTATGCATTGCTCTGCCACTTTAGAATGCCCCGAGTAGTTTTAGGCAGGTTAAAGAAGGTGTGCAAAAACACAAAGGCAGATAAGGCTGTGAAGTCTCACTGTGTCTGGTCTAAGGCATGGCATGATGAAATCTGAGGTAATGCCAGATTCTAGGCCATTTTCCACCTTGAAATAAGGGTGTTGACCCCAAGATCAGGGTAGTGGTTTGATGTTAAGGACGTCAGATATTACTATGAAGCTTGGTGGCACTGGACAGCAGACTTACCTGCTGTTGCCTGCTGGGTGGCGTTGCCTAGGTTTTTCTTGCCATCATTTTTCATAGCAAATAATATATTCTGTCATACACTCAGCATTTCTCAGCAATCATACACTTAGCATTTCTCAACACCATGTTTATCACGTCTAAACGATATCTCCACAGCCACATCTAGACTAGTGTTTAACCAAGGCACTGTTAGCCAAGTTGACACCAAATTAGCCATCACAGCTGAAACCCAGCATGTGTGATACAGAAGGGGGAAGGGAAGTTCTGGGTAGAGGAGGGTGTGGTCCCCTGCTACGGCTCCACCCCTGACCCTGTCCCCACAGACCTAGATGAGGACAGGAATTTTTGTTTTTCTGCCCAAATGTTGCATCTCCCAAGACCATGCTGGCCTGCCACGCCCATATCCTGTGCCTATAAAAAAAAAACCCAAGACCCAAGCAGGTAGACACACGGGTGGCTGGATGTCCAGAGAAGCAGAGCAGTGGAGGAACACACAGGTGCTTGACGTCAAGAGGAACACACCCACTCAGGAGCACACCGACAGGCCAGCAAGCCATTGAATGGAATAAAGACGTGGAGTTTGGCCTGGGCAGTCAGAGAAGATTTGGGCCACCAAGTAGCCTGACTCCAGGCAAAAACCATCTCCCTCCTGGCTCCCCCATCTGCTGAGAGGTACTTCCACTCAATAAAACCTTGCACTCATTCTCCAATCCCACATATGATCTGATTCTTATGGTACACCAAGGCAAGAACCCTGCAATACAGAAAGCCCTCTGTCCTTGCACAGGGTTATAAGGCACAGGTCTAATTGGGCTAACGTAAGTCACCTATGGACAGCCAAACTAAAGGAGCACCCTATAACACACGCCTACTGGGGCTTCAGCTGTAAACAGTCACCCCCTAGACACTGCCGTGGGGTTGGGACTGACAGCCTACCAGTCCATACACTCCCCTAGAGATGTGAGCAGCGGGGCATTAAAGAATCGAGCCGCACCCCCATTGCACGCCCTGCGAGGGGGACAAGGGAACTCTTCTCATTTCACTTGTACCACTGCCCTCCTTTCTAGCTGAGAGAATAATTTGGAAATGGAGACCAGTTTCTTGTGGTAAACAATGCTCCAACTTCTAGGCCATTTCCCACCTGGAAAGAAGGGTGTTGAATCCACCTTTGTGGGTAAAGCTTCTTCACCCAGAAAGAGGGGAACTGAACAGAGAGTGAACAATCTCGATGCACGTTCCACGTCACCAAGCGGGGCCAGGTCGTGTGGTCTTTTTTGAGGAAACTCGTTAAGTTATATTTCCAGCTTATTGGGGCTGGGTCCCCTGGACAAACGCAGTGACAATCACTGGGTACTGCCATTGCAATGCTTCCTGAGAATAAATGTGCTGATGCACAGTTCACTGATTTAACAACGCTAAGGCTTTTGATAAATGGCTCCTTTATATTTTCGTCTCATAGACTTTAACATCAGACAGTGAAAGATAGGAATGTGCTGCTTTGTGATGCAAAACTCACCGGCCAAGGAGAAGCCTTCCTGCAGGTGCCGGGGAGCCGGGGCAAAGCCGCCTGCAGCGGCCACACTCGCTCTTCCGACTTGCATCCCTAGCCACACGTCTGCCACGGGGACAGCGGCAGGCTGCTGCCTCCAGCGTCCTGGAGCAAGAAAAACACACCGTGTATTTTTATGAGATTGATCTAAACCAGTGATTATGATCTCCTCTAAATCTTATTCCACATTTTTGATGGCAAAAAAATAAAAATAAAACCTCAAAGTAAATGTCATATAGACATTGAACTATTACATTGTTTCAAAGGACATTTAAACCAGAGAGGCCTTAAATCCCCACTTAGAATACTATAAATTCTCTAGAGATCAGGAATGAGCAGTAACTTGCCCAAAGTCATTGCCCAGCTCTAAAGCCAGGGCCTTCAAATTCCAATTTATTGGTCAGCCTTTGTATTCTTTCTTTCTTCCTTTCTTCCTTTGTCCATATATTTAGCACAAAGCATTTTAAACACACTGTGTCAGTAATGCTATATATATATATATATATTCTGGGATACATGTGCAGAACATGCAAGTTTGTTACATAGGTATACATGTGCCATGGTGGTTTGCTACGCCTATCAACCCGCCATCTAGGTTTTAAGCCGCGCATGCATTAGGTACTTCTCCTTATGCCCTCCCTCCCATTTCACCCTCCCTCTCCCCCTCCAGACCCCGGTGTGTGTTGCTTCCCTCCCCGTGTCCATATGTTCTCATTGTTCAACTCCCATGTATGAGTGAGAACATGTGGTGTTTGGTTTTCTGTTCCTCTGTTAGTTTGCTGAGAATGATGGTTTCCAGCTTCATCCATGTCCCTGCAAAGGACATGGACTCATTCTTTTTTATGGCTGCGTAGTATTCCATGGTGCCTATGTGCCACATTTTCTTAAGTATCCAGAAGCAACACTCAAAATATAAGCTGCAGGTCTGGCCTGATGTGAAAACAGCCTCCATGGCTGCTATCCAGCACTGAGTTCAATGAAATACCAAGAACTTGACCTCATCACCCCAGGCCCCATGTCCTGAGCAGGAAAGCCACCTCTGAGTCAGGAACTTGACTCTGCAGCCTCTGGGAAACCATATCTGCCGCAGCTGACATCCAGACGCCATAACCATCACCAATAACAGGTCCTACTTTCCTCCTGTTGCTCAGATTAAGCATTGAAACCCACGCAGCTACATTCTGGCTGCAAGGCAGGCTGGGAATGTGAGTTCTGGATTCCATGCTCAGATTCCAGGATCTTTCAGATCCAGTCATTGAGTCAGGGGCTGAGCTCGGCGCCAGGTGGGAGGCTGTGCTAGTCCTCAGCGCAGCCTGGGTCTCCTGTATGATTCTCCGTCCTGTTCGTTGGGAGTTGGTCGGAATCCCAGCATTTCGGGAGGCCGAAGTGGAAGGATTGCTTAAAGCCAGGAGTTCAAAACCAGCTTGGGTAACAAAGTGAGACCCTGTCTCTACAACAAAATTTTAAGAATTAGCTGGGCTTGAGGGCACGAGCCATTGGTTACAGCTATTCAGAATGCTGAAGCGGGAGGGTGGCTTGAGCCCTGGAGCTCAAGGCTACAGTGAGCAAGATTGTGCCACTGCACTCCAGCCTAGGTGACAAAGTGAGATCCCCTCTCTAAAAAAAACACAATAAAAGATGACAGAGATTGAGTTGATGCATCTACAAGTCAAAGCATGTCAGCGCTTCCAAAAAACTCACCAGAAGCTGGGGACAGAGAGTTCTAGAAGAGATCCTCCCTCACAGCCTTCCGATGGCAGCCAGCCTGCTGACACCCGGACCTCAGACTTCTGGTTTCCAGAACTGTGAGACAATAAGGAAGCCAAGTTCGTGGTGCTTTTTTGTGTCAATCCTAACAAACTAACACAGAAGGCTACAGCTTGGGGCGGTAAATACCATAGTTACTTACTCCCCTCTTAGACTAAAGGAGGAGGTGGTCACGCAGCCACATCGACCTGCAGTTTAACAAATATGACTGCCGGAATACAGCAAAACACCCCACCTTGGCCTCCAGAGTTCTCCTGCATGCCTCCAGCATCATTTCCCACTGCTCTTCCCCAAGCCCTGCACCCCAGCGCCACCTAACTGCTCATGGGACCCCCGATATGCCAGTCCCGGCGGGTCATGGCTCTCTGCCCTCCCATGTACCATGCCTTCTGCTGGAGTGCCCTTCCTCTTCATCAGTCGTTCTCCTTATGACGGAAACACACCTACTGAACCATAAAAACATAGCTCAGATGGCATCTCCTGTATGCAAACTCTCCGATACCCTTGGCCAAAGCCAAATTATTTCCTGCCACACATTCTCCCACACATTCTCCTCTCTACTATCACACCTTCCACCCACCATATAATTTATAAATTTGCTCATCTGTCTCCCCACCAGAGAACACCTAAAGGACAGAGATGGCATTCAGTCATCCTCAGAGCTTCCACGGCGCCTGGATCGTGAGTCCAGGAAATCAGCTCCTCTGGAACTTCAGATCTTGTGCCACCTATTCTAAAAGTTGGAAAAACAAATCACCTGGAAAAAAATCCTGAATGGTATAATCTTGCAGTCCACTGGCTAAACACTATGATTCCTTTATAGATGTCCCTCATTTTATTCCCTTATACAAATACAGTAACCTGTTATGACCCAAAATATTTTTCAGAACAAAAATGGTAGCCTCTTTCAAATATGTGTCAAATACAACATCCCTACCAACTAGACCGTTTGAAGTTTGGCTGGTGACCCCAAGACCGCCATTATCGCCCTCCCCCCTCCCTCCCCTCCTCGAAGGCATCTTCATGTCCCATCCTTCCTACCTGAGGGTCATGGGGCTCCTGTTCCCTGGTGGGTAACAAGGAAAATCTTAGAAGGGGTCTTAGATTTTACTCGGGTATAAAAGAAAGCCTAGCCTTCTAACGAATGAGGTTGCTGGTGGGTATGGACACGCCCCTCCTTTCCTTTCCCGAAATGCAATTCTTATTAACAACAAAGTCTTATTTTTGAATTTCAAATCTGTGGTCTTTTTTCCTAAAGCATGTGGGCTATGCACCATGAAAGTCTAGTGAGACGATGATAGAATAAAAGCCAAAAGAGGAATGCATATGAAAACAGAAAATTTCACAATATATTTAGTAACCTAATTGATGGATCTCTGTTCTCTCTTCTTTCCTTCAAAACTGCTGCTTCGTTTCACAAACCCATGGTTTTCTTTTCCTTCAGCTCATCTATTTTTCCCCATTCTCCCCTGTTCTGCCCGTGCTGTGTAACGGGAGGTAGATATTGGCACAGTTCTCAATTTGCCCAGATGAAGGAATTCAACAGTTCTGACGTGAAGAGGCACAAAGTCAGCTGGAGCAGCTCTCAAATCCAGTGACATTTTGGAAGACTCTGAATGAGTTAATTATTGTGTGAAGGTAAATTTGCCCAGAAACATAATGGAGGAAAAACGGTTGAACATTGCCAGTGGAAAAACTTGTTCACCTTGAGCTACTAGGGAAGATCCTCACAACTGGACTTACCAGCATGCTGAGGGATATCCCCCGAGGAAGAGTCACTGCATCAGTGTTCAAGTCTTATTCTAGCTTTCCCCACACTGCACCTACTTGGCAGAGCAAAGACCACAATGAAGCCATCTTAGCTTCCATTACGGAGGCTGACGTCCAAAGCTTATCTCCATGGCTGCTTCTTCTGCTGTTCCTTTACTGATCTTCCTTGACTTCTCTGTTCTAAAGCTAAAGCCTTTACAGTCCCTGCTCCTGTATAACAGGTATTATGTTAGATACTGGAGATATCAAGATGAACCAACACACACACAAACACACAAACACATACATGCACACACGCATGCATGCACACACACAACCACACAATCACAGGCACAAATATGCACACAACAGATACACGGGCACGCATGCACATACAAACACACACACACACACACACACACACACACACACACACACACAATCACACACATGCCCTGCTCCGGAGGAGCGCAGGTGAGGAGTGGGGCTAGTCAGCTGAGGAAGGGCAGGAAGAGATTTGCACAGGGCTAAGGCGCTGAGTTGAAATCTGAAGGGCGAGGAGGAGAGAGGGCTTTGGGGACGGAAAAGAGCACAGATGAGAGGGCTGAAGGAGTCTGGCACATTCAGGGGATTTGGATAGCTCGGTACTTCCGGAGAATAAAAGCATCCAGAACGCCAGCTTCTCTCAGCTTAGGCCAAGGTTAAAGACTCGAATCACAGCCCAGGCATTCTCCCTGGGTCAATGGGGCTGGCCAAAGAGAAAATAAACCGTGGCTTCCCTATGTATTTGGAGATCCGGGTCCCGGGAGCAGAAGATCAGGTGAAATTAACATGAGTTTTATCATACCAAGCCCTCCTCAGCGAAGCTGCAGCCCTCTCTTGGTGGCATGAAGCCATTTCCATGATTGTATGAGTGGATACACCAAGAGCACCAGCAAATTGGTCTCCCAAAATAAAAAAACATAAATAAATGGGCATTTGATTGGACCATTTGACCATAAACTTTGTGAGGGTAGAGACTGAACAGCCTCTGCTGCAATCTAAGTCATATCTGATTCCTCTCTAACTCTTACCAGACACATCCAGTGCATCTGAAGATACCCAAATCCCTCCATTCTTCCCCTGCAGGGCCACCACCCTCACCCAAGCCAGCTGTCACCTGGATTCCTGTAGCAGCTTCTCCCTGTTCTCCCTGTGTCTTCTCTTCTCTCCCTTTGCATATCCCAAACTTTGAGAAATCTAAGGCAGGTCATGTCGCCCTGCTTCAAACTGCCCAGTGGATTCCATTTTATTACACATACAGTGGCTGAAAGCACAGCTCTGGAGCCAAGTCCTGGATTTAGCTCTGAGTTCAAATCTTAATTACCCCATGCCTCAGTTTTCTGCTCTGTAAAATGGGATTCATAGTGGTACCTATCTCATACCATTTTGTGAGGACTAGATGAGTTACCATATGTAGCATTCACTGATACTAGATTTTTATTAAAATAAGATCTAGTCTCTTTACCATGGCCCCTGACTATGTCTCTGACCTCATTCTGATCCTCTTTGCCCCTCACTAGGTAATAAATAGCCACACTGAACTTCTTCTTGATCTTTAAATAGATGGAGGTTATTTTAAGCTCAGCGCTTTTGCCTTTGTTTTTCTCTCTTGCAGACACCCTTTGACCCAGATCTTCACATGCCTGGCTCCCTTGTCTCATTCAGAGACAAGCAGAGATGTCGCCACTGAGTTCCCTGTAGCTTCCCCTCCACCATGTCCTCCACACACACCCACGCACATACACTCATGATTACCCTACTGGTTGTCTTCACAGTGTTTTTCATGAGCTGCATTTATGCTACTTATTTATTGGTCTACCTATTACTCACCTTTCCCCAAATAGAAGGAAAGCTTCAGAGAGTGAACACATGTAGACCAGTGTCTGGCACATAGAAGAAACTGAGAGAATGTGTGCACAATAAATGAATGAATGAATGAGTGTATTCGTGCCCTGTATGTGCTTACTGAACCCACTGAAGGAAGCTCTACCCACTCCTGGAAATAGAAACAAACTAAAGTTAAAGGAAACTCCGTCTCTGCCATGTGACAGATGTGAAATTCTTATGCCACGTGATCCAATTAGCATGGCTCTTGAAAGGGCATTATTCTTGGATATGATTACACCATCTGTCCTAAAAGCTTTTATGATTCATGATCAGATAAGCACTGAACCCCATTTGGCAGGTCTCATAAAGAGACTCTATCTTCTCCGCTGGGTTCTGGCCATGTGTGGGCAGTGTTTTGACATTTTCAGATGAAATATGGGCTCAAATGAAAAACACATGAAGTACTGAGATGACATGGACTGGATAGGAATATTGCACTCTGTAAACTCTCAGAGTGCAGCCAGGCTAAGGAGGATCAATCCAAGTCTAGGAAAATGTGGAGCAACATCGCCCCATGGGAAACCTTGTTAAACTGGTTTTACATCTCCCTGAAGAAACTGCTCGAGGTTATATTGCATGAAACAGGACAAAGACTCAGGGCACACACCTGGACCTTGTATAAGGTCCCAGAAGCACAGATTATGATAGAAGAGGAGTTGAAGAAAACTACTGAAGTGACCACTACCCTCAATTTAAGGATCAGGAGAAGGCACTCCAGGTGGGGTGTAGTGGCTCACCCCTGTAATCCCAGCACTTTGGGAGACCGAGGACAGATCAGTAGAGGTCAGGAGTTCGAGACCAGCCTGGCCAACATGGTGAAACCACATCTCTGATAAAAACACAAAAATTATCTGGGGGTGGTGGCGGGCACCTCTAATTCCAGCTACTTGGGAGGCTGAGGCATGAGAATTACTTGAACCCAGGAGGCAGAGGTTGCAGGAGCCAAGATGGTACCACTGAACTCCGGCCTGGGCAACAGAGACAGACTCTTTCTAAAAAATGATAATAAAATAAAAAGCCACTCTAGTCTGGGCAACATAGTGAGACCCTGTCTCTCCGGGGGCGGTGGGGGGGGGAACAAAACTTTCTGAATGAACTGAGCATGGTCTGTGTACTTCTAGCTAGTGGGAAGTCTGAGGCAGGAGAATTGCTTGAACCCAAGAGGTTGAGGCTGCAGTGAGCTATGATCATGCTACTGCAAGCCTGGGCAACAAAGTGAGAGACCCTGTCTCGAGAGAGACAGAGAAAGAAAGACAGACAGAAAGACAGACAGAGAGAGAGAGAGAGAGAGAGAGAGAGAGAGATGATGCGGGGGCGGGGGAAGAAGGGAGGGAGGGAGCGAGGGAGGCAGGGGGAGAGAAAGAGAGAAAGGGGCTGTGAATAAACTTGGTTTTCTCTGCCTGTTCACCATTTCTCCTCCTGCTGATGAGACAAATGCTATTTTCCTTTCAGAAACCACTCATTCCCCACTCTTGGGTCTTGCGGTGTAGGTGGGGCTCATATTCAATCCAAGGGTTTAGTGATGATTTGGGTGGAGCTAATCAGAGTGTTGCACCCCCTGGGTATGTGATTAACTCAGGGATAAAATGTGACCCATACCCAACAAAAGAGAAGTTCTGGGATTTTCTTTTTCTGAAACTATTGAGAAAGACCTTTTGTCTGGAGAGGTTGCTAAACTCTAGGAATAAACACATCTCGGGCTACCAGGAGTCAGTTTTATTCTCTTGAAGACAGCCTGCCTAAGAATGTAGCTAACACAAAGGTAGGCTAAAGCTGAGAAGTGGAGAAAAACGAATTCCAAAACAAACCAGGTCTCTGGATTAAACAAGCACTGACTATTTCAATTACATGAGTCCCAAATGCCTGAAACCCCTTATTATAATTAAATTCTGTGTTATAATGACAATATGTATGTGGTCTTTGTCCCTGGTTCCTGGCACAGAACTCCTAAAACACCTGGAACTTGCTGAGGGATCAGAGCATCTTTTGTTGTTCATAACGAATCCCTTTTGATCACACCTGAGCTTATACTGAGTTTACTTATATTGAGGCTTCTAGGTAGCCTCAGGATGGAACTGGTCACCAGAAAGACCAAGTGATTAGAGTTGGGACTTTCAGCCCCATCTACTGACCTCTGGAAGGGGGCTGGAAATTAAGCTCTACAAAACTATCAAACAACAAACTTGGGGAGCTTCTGGGTTGGAAAGGTACTGGAAGGGCAGCAAGCTCAGAGAGAACATGAAAGCTCTGCACCCAGTGGCTCACGCCTGTAATCCCAGCACATTGGGAGGCCGAGGTGAGCAGATCACAGACCATCCTGGCTAACATGGTGAAACCCTGTCTCTACTAAAAATAGGAAAAATTAGCCAGGCGTGGTGGTGCACACCTGTAGCCCCAGCTACTCAGGAGGCTGAGGCAGGAGATTCACTTGAACCCGGGAGGCAAAGGTTGCAGTGAGCCGAGATTGCGCCACTGCACTCAAGCCTGAGCAACAGAGAGAGACTCAGTCTCAAAAAAAAAAACGAAAACTCTGCACCCACTACCCGCAAGACCTGGTTCTCTGCATGTTTTCCATTTGGATGTTCTTAAGTTGTTTCTTCATAACTCAGTAAGAGCAGGCAAAGTGCTTTTCTAAGTTCTACAAGTCACTCTAGCAAATTATCAAACCTGAGGGGGAGGGCCCTTAGGAATCCCCAAATTTATAGCTGCTCAGGCAGAAGTTCTGGTGGCCCCAGATCCTGCAAATGGCATGGAAAGTTGGGGAAGTCTTGTGAGACTGAGTCTTTAACTTGAGGGATCTCCATTACCTCCAGGTTGTTGATGTAAGAATTGAATTGAATTGTTGGACACCCAGTTGGTGTTGGAGAATTGGTTGTTGGTGTGAAGACAAGACGTATGTTTAGTGTCACAAGTGGCATGCCACGTAAACGTGGAATTTTCTATCACTTGCAACCGAGAGTCCTGACTAATTGAAGAATCCCAGGCTTAGAAATTTACAGGAACTCACTCAGGGCCACACAGCTTAAAAGCAACAGAACTGGGCACCGAACCAGACCTCTGTGACTCCCTAAACTCAATGTCTTATCTGCTGACCTGCTCTCTTTCCCTGAGAGGGGCACATGGAAGCATTTCCAAGCATACGTGGTAGGTGGCACCCAACCATTTCACCAACTCTTGAAACTCCAAGTTTCTATCACTGTAATCATCTCTCCCACAGACGACTGTAAGAGAGTTTACTCACAAACTCCAAAGCAGCAGTAACCTCCAGGGAAGCAAACCCAGCGTCACTCTTGCCCTGACACTCTGAGCGCCCTACACAACGCCATCTGTGTGTGTGCATTCTAAATTCAGCCCATGACATGCTGGTCAACTCTATTTCCTGAACAAAATTCAACAGTAGGATAGAGGAAGATAACATCTCTGTAGCTTGAACTCAAGTAGTGAGAAGGAACTCAATGAACTATCTAAAATATTGACTGCTTTTCTTTTTTTAAAAAAAAAAAAATGGAGTTTCACCATGATGGCCAGGCTGGTTTTGAACTCCTGACCTCAGGTGATCCACCCACCTCAGCCTCCCAAAGTGTTAGGATTACAGGCATGAGCCACCGTGCCCGGCTCTGCTTTTTTTATTTTCTAATTTCCTCTTATCACTCTAAAATAGATTATAGCAAACACCACATCTTAAGATATCTCAGTGGATCCCTCAGCCTCCAATACTGTGCCTTGCGCATAAGAAAACCTGTTAAACGCTAATTCAGGACCTTTGCTGGTCCTGGTTTTATTCCATTATCTCTGTCTCCTTCCAGATCCAGTGCTTCTAAGTCTGATACTAGGAAGTCTTTTTCTAAGCCTTATTTAACTTTCCTAAGATGCTTGTTTCCACAGATGTCTGTCACATGTGTTGTGCTGATGGGCTGTGAAATTAATCTTGTTCAGTATCAGCTCACCCCATATTTAAAATAAAATGGCAGCTGGGAAGAAGCAGAGCAGTGAATGGGAAGGGGGATCATGAACAGGGCTAGAAATAGAACAAATATGGGCATTTTAGAGAGAGGAGGCTGGGATGGAGAGGAGGCAAATACCCCTGTGGCTGGGAATATCAGAATCTAATGGAAGAAGATGATACTTAGAGTAAGGACTGAGTGAGGTTAAAGGGAGCTCAGCACTGGAAAGGCTGAGCAAAACGGGGTACAGGATGCCTGGAGTAGACAGTGGGAGTTGGGGGGACTCTCATTCATCAACTGTTTACATGGGCAAGACCTAGAAGTTCAATGCCAAGAATTTCAGGGAGGCCGCTGGGTGGAAGAGAGCGTGATCCAGCCACGGTGGTCTTCTTTCTAAAGTGCCACGGGCTTTCCCCTCCAGCTTTGCAGGTGCTCATTCCTCCGCCAGGCAAGGTTCCTCCTTCCTGTCCTGCCTTAGATGTTATCTCCTCTGGGAGCCATCCCTACAAATCATAAGGCCCCCCTGACTGCCAGTCTTACACAGTCATGTGCTATGCCACACGCAGTGAAGCATTTTACTCTACGTCAGGGATCAGCCTCCCTAACATTATACTGCACTTTTATAGGATGTTTTCACCCTGTTATTCAAGCTTCCTAGCTTATCCTGGGAGATTGTGTCTTATTCACCCCATTCAATATATGATAGAAACTGACGCTCAGAGAAGTTGAGATCGTCACACAAGGACCAGGCTCATGACGCTGAGGACAAAACCAATCCAACCCTTCCAGCACAAGTTGCCCGTAGGATCAGCTGGAGGGAGAGCTTTGTGTGCACGGCTGGGAGCTCTGTGTGTATCTAAGCATGGAGCTCTGCAGGGACCTTTGTCATAGTCTTTTTGGGGGAAAAAATGAGCTTCCTGGTATTGATGGTCATATTGAACAGAAAAGTTACTCTTGTTCTATTTATTTCACCTTTCTACCATATTACAAAATGGGCACGTGCCGGATTCTAGGCTTAGCACCCTTATACCGTTGAAGGCAAAACGAAAGACAAGGGTGTCCAAATAGAAGACCCCGCTGCCGCTTCCTGCGGACCCCTGACCTGTCCTAGCTTGATGCACAGAGAACAGCAAGGGGCAGAATCCAGGCACTTATCAGGTGTGCCTAGCCACTATTCTCCTAAGGCAGTGTTGAGGAGACACCATTCTTTCACCAAACATCCATTAAGTCTTACTGGGTCCTGGGTTCTGGGGGCACAGCATGAATAAACAAGATGAGAAGAAGCTGTCTCAAAGTGTTCGATATCTTGTGAGGGAAACAGATTTGAATGTCCTGTTCTTTTATTATGATTCTCTTACTCTTAAATCTCTTTTTCTTTCCTTCTTGTTTCAAACTTACTTATTTTCTGGGGGGTTTTCTTCAGTGTATTTTGTAATATTTATTTCTTGGGGTACTCTTTTTCTAAGCAGTACGAAACGCGCTAACCATGCTGACTCTACCGCTCTGTGGTTGGTTTTCTTAGGCAGTTTGTGTTTAATTATTACTGCTGCTGCTGCTGCTGCTGAGGTCATCCTTAATCAGTGTTGAATTCCCTCTAGGATTTTAATGGACTCTGGGTTGTAAAATATGTACCAGGTTGGCCTGGTACATAAATAGTCTTGGACCACTTTTACGTTAATCCCTTGCCTTTTGGTGACTCACACCCAGTTTGGATACAGACCTGGAGTTCTAATTTCCCTTTAATAACTTTAATGCTGGTGGGCAGGGCTTTTCTAGTCCCCAAGACCAAGGGGCACTTTGAGGCTCTCCTCTCCCTACTCTTCATAAGCCCCCGGCTCAGGTCTGACAGCTCAATAGGAGATAAACACTCAGCCTCTAAGACACAGAGCCTTTATCCAGCCCAAAACCCCAGCCAGCTGCAGCAGTCAAATCCCTCTCTTATGCTCACTCTCACCACCCGCTGTGTTCATGGCCCCTGGGGGCTTCTCTTTTCTCTCCTTTCAAGCTCAGCCACTTTTTAGTGTTTGATTGTGTCTAGAATATTTGTCTTGTAGCAAACAAACTGTTACCATGTTGCCGGAAGCCCCACATAGAGGTTTAGACACCCCAATAAAGAATTTTGATGTCTTTCTGAGAAGCCTAGAAGGTTCCACAGTGACCTCCTTCCCTGACACTGCTGCTGAGCCAGCAGCCGCCTGGAGCCCTGGAGACAGAGGCTTTGGGATGCACCTGGGACCCTTCGCAGTCACCAGGCTTCTCTAGAGCTGACTCCTTCTCCACAGTGAACAGCATCCCTCCTCTGTGTGACCGCGGCAAGAGCAAAGGAGTTCAGAGAAGTCTCCAGAAACAAGGAGAAAGGCCAGATGCTGGGAGTGACCTACAGTAGTCCCTTATCTGAGGTTTCATTTTCTGCAGTTTCAGCTACCCACACTCAACCGCAGTCCAAAAATAGCTAAGTATCATCCAATAAAGTATTTTGAGAGAGACGGAGAGAGCAAGCTCACATTCCATAAATTTCATCCAAGTCTATTTTATCATTGTTATATTTTATTAGTTATCATGTTAATTTCTTACTGTTCCTAATTTATAAATTACACTATCATAGGTGTATATATCGAGGGGAAAAACATACTATATATAGGGTTTGGTATTATCCCTGGTCTCAGGCATCCACCGGGGGTCTTGGAACATATCTCCCGTGGATAAGGAGTGGGGTGCTCCTGTACAGAGACAGGGAATTGGGGGCCAGAGGGAGGATCCAGGAGGGTGAAGTGAATAAGGGAGGCACCACTCGTGACATCCAAAGCCAGCAAGGCAGGGAATTGCAACAGATGGAGTGAAGGAAGAGGACCTGACGTTTACATGGGAACTACCGAGTGGACTACTCCAGGAAGTACTCTCTCTCTCTTTTTTAAATTTCAACATTTATTTTATATTCAGAGGGTACACGTGCAGATGTGCTACATTGGTATATTGCATTATACTGAAATTTGGAGTCTGACTGATCCCTATCACCCAGGTAGTAAGCATAGGACCCAGCAGGTCGTTTTTCAGCCCTTCTCCTTTCTTCTGGAGGCCCCGGTGTCTATCGTTCTTACCTTTGTGTCCACGAGTACCCACTGTTTGCTCTCACTCACAAGTGAGAGCATACGGTATTTGGTTTTCTGTTCCTGTGTCAATTCGCTTAGGACAACAGGCTCCAGCTGCATCCTTGTTGCTGCAAATGACACAATTTCATTCTTTTTTATAGCTGCATCGTATTTCATGATGTCTATGTACCACGGTTTCTTTATCCAATCTACCATAGAGGGTGGTCTAGGTTGGTTCCATGTCTTTACTACTGTGAAGAGTGTTCCGATGAACATACAAGTGTGTGGGTCTTTTTGACAGAATGAGATAATACTGGGATTGCTGGGTCAAACTGTAGTTCTGTTTTAAGTTCTTTTTTTTTTTTTTTTTTTTTTTTTTTTTTGAGATGGAATTTTCGCTCTTGTTACCCAGGCTGGAGTGCAATGGCGCCATCTCAGCTCACCGCAACCTCCGCCTCCTGGGTTCAAGCAATTCTCCTGCCTCAGCCTCCTGAGTAGCTGGGATTACAGGCACGTGCCACCATGCCCAGCTAATGTTTTGTATTTTTAGTAGAGAAGGGGTTTCACCATGTTGACCAGGATGATCTCAATCTCTTGACCTCGTGATCCACCCGCCTCGGCATCCCAAAGTGCTGGGATTACAAGCATGAGTCACCGCGCCCAGCACTGTAAGTTCTTTATAATCTCTCTTTTTGAAAAAAGTTAATAGACTTTGTTTTCTAGAAACAAAGCTTTTTCAGAGAAGCTGAGCCTAAGGGGCAGAGAGGTCCCATATGCCCCTTTCTTTCCCCTCTACTCTAGTTTCTCCTATTATTGTCTTGATCTATGTGGTACAATTGTGCTGCATGGATACTGATACGTTATTATGAACTAGCGTCCGTCAGTTACTTCAGAGTACACTTCTTGCACTGTACACTTAATAGATTGTGACACACATATAATGACATATATCTACCACTGCAGTATCATACAGAATACTTTCACAGCCCTACTGTCTCATTTTTAGAACATAACTATTTAGAAACATAGGATTAACATATCATCCAGCAATTCTGGGAATATACCCAATAGAACTGAAAGCAGGGTCTCGAACAGACATTTGCACACCCAAGTTCATACCAGCATTATTCACAACAGCCAAAAGATGAAAACAACCCAAGGATCCATCTATGGATGAATAGATAAACAGAAGGTGGTATATACATACACATGCTAAAATGTGGCATATAATATTATTCAGCCTCGAAAAGAAGGAAATATACATTCACACGTATGTTTATTGTACCACTATTCACAATAGCTAAGACTTGGAACCAACCCAAATGCCCATCAATGATAGACTGGATAAAGAAAATGTGGCACATATATACTGTGGAATACTATGCAGCCATAAAAAAGAATGAGTTCATGTCCTTTGCGGGGACATGGATGAATCTGAAAACCATCACTCTCAGTAAAGTAACACAGGAACAGAAAACCAAACACTGCGTGTTCTCACTCATAAGTGGGAGTTGAACAATGAGAACACATGGACACAGGGAGGGGAACATCACATACCAGGGCCTATCACGGGGTAGGGAGCAAAGGGAGGGAGTGCATTAGGACGAATACCTAATGCATGTGGAGCTTAAAACCTAGGTGGTTTTAAACCACCATAGCTCATGCATAGCTATGTAACAAATCGGCACATTCTGCACGTGTATCCCAGAACTTAAAGGAAAATTGAAAAAAAAGGAAGGAAAGTAGAATGACACATGCTACAATATGGATGAACCTTAAAGACATGAGGCTGATTAAAGTGAGCCAATCACAAAAGGCCACATACTGTGTGATCCCACTTACATGAAGTACCTCGAAGAGGCAGATTCATAGAGACTGAAAGTAGAATAAAGGTTAGCAGGGGCTGGAGAGAGGACGGACGGAGATGTACCGTTTCATAGGAGCAGTTTCCATTAGGAATGATGAAAAAGCTGTGGACATGGACGGTGGTGTCGGCCGCACAATAATGTGAACGTACTTAATGCCACTGAACTGCACACTTCGAAATGGTTAAAGTGGTCAATGTTATGTATATTACACCACAATAAAGAACAAACAGACAAATACATATCTAGACCTTATTTCCAAAATGTTTTAAAGAAGTACCAGGTCTTAATTCCCACAGAGGCCATATACGGTGACTACCATACTCAGTTTGTAGAGACACTCGCTAATTCTCCAGCCAGGGCCGCTGGTGTCACCCAGTGTGACCAATGCTGCCATCCTGTGCACATTTTACCACAGGAAGTTCTAAGCCGATCTCAATCCAGCTCACGACACGGAACACCAGCTGCTCACCGTTCTCCACCGGGAACCACAGAAGAGAAGGGAAAGAAGAGACACAGGCTACAGCGGCCACCGCCGAGAAAGAAGAATCCCTTTTCCGGGTCCGTGATCTCAGTGCTTGGAAGATCTGGTTTGGATGACCCTTTTCTCCCCTAACACCCCACAGTTGTACATTTTTTGGCTTCAATGCACAATCAGCTGTTGACATTTTGGTGGAACAAAGACAACACCATTCTCCTACATGTTTGAGCTTTCAGCTTTGACCACTGGAATCGAATTGGAGGAATTATTTCTCTCATTGCCCATTCCTCCCTCTACCCCAAAGCAAATTCTCAATCTGTGCCTGCCAACCCGTAATGACACTCTCGTGCGTTCCCTCTCGTTCGGCCTGCCTTTTCCCTCTTCCTTCCCCACACCCACAACACACAGGTGCAAATTAAAAGCCAGGTCTGGCAATGCTGGAAGTCATATATTGAAGTTGGAAATAAACTGAAACGAGCAAGCTGCAGCAACATAACAGGGCCCTGTGCCCAAGGCCTGATAAGCCACCCCCACCAGTTCTTTCGGCTCCTGACAATGTGTTATGATTGCATAGCTGAGTCACCTATACCAAATGATAGTAATTCAACTCCTTCATGTAAAAAATCAGAAATGCACAGCCATCTGGCCACAGGCTTACTCACCTATCAGGGCTACCCATTGACATACTGTTGGTGGAAAAGAGCAGAGAAGGTAGTAGGTAAAAGGGAGGGCATGGACGAAGGGTTGGCACTGAATGGCTTGGGGCCATGGGTCAACATCTTTGACTCTGTCCCACCTTGTTGAAATAACATTATGACAGATGGTCATAATACAGGTTCAGACAAGAACCTCCCTCATTTCTTCTCTCTGTTCATTGCTGTAGATCTTTAAATGTGAACCAAACTTATTCTAACTTACCTTTTTTTTTTTCTAATGCACTTGGAAAAGAAAAAGATAAAAGGCAGTCTTCAGTGGTAACAACTTTGCAATAAAACCTTCACTTTCATATACTGTTAGTTAGGGGATAAATTAGTATAATTACAGGGAAGCATGTTGGCATTAATGTATCAGGATTGTGAAAGTTATTCCAGCCTTTAGACTGTCTTCTAAGGTAACACTCAGTTATATCCTAAGGAAATAAGCAGACATGAGCACAAAACTTGCAATAATTTTCACTTCTGCATTTCTTATAGTAGCAAAAGTTAGGGAGAGAAAGTGAGAAGAAAGGAAGGAAGGGAGGGAGGGAGGGAGGGAGGGAGGGAGCGAGGGAGGGAGGGAGGGAGGGAGGGAGCGAGGGAGGGAGGGAGGGAGGGAGGGAGGGAGGGAGGGAGCGAGGGAGGGGGAGAAATTCCAATATTCTATGATGAAATAAATGGTTTAAAAATTATGACCACACGACCAATTTACTAGAAAATAGCCATTACAAACGTCACCTTCAGAGAAAATTTAATGACATGGGGAAATGTTTATGATATAACAGTATGTGCAGAGCAGGCCATAAAACTTGATATAAAATGTGAAATGTATTCTGTTGAATCATATATAAAATTGCCTTTTTATGAGTCAAAATGGTCGAATTTCATCAATTTCATATGATGCAAGTCAAAAAAGAAAAAAATACTATAAACAAAAAATATCACTACAGTAAGAGTGGTTTGCTCGGTTGACGTTTAAAAATTTTTTTTAAATCCCTCTCTTTATTCCAATGTCCTACCTCAGATCTTTTGCAATTAGAGGAGGGAAAAAGTATAATTTGAAAATAAGAAAAAGTGACTGGGCCCAGTGGCTTGTGCCAGTAATCCCAGCACTTTGGGAGGCCAGAGTCAGGTGAATCACCTGAGGTCAGGAGTTTGAGACCAGTCTAGCCAACGTTAGGAAACCCCATTTCTACTAAAAGTACAAAAAGTTAGCTGGACGTGGTGGTGTGCACCTGTAGTCCCAGCTACTTGGGAGGCTGAGACAGGAGAATTGCTTGAACCTGGGAAGGGGAGGTTGTGGTGAGCCAGGATCGTGCCACTGCACTCCAGCCTGTGCAGAAGAATGAGACTCCATCAAGAAGAAGAAGAAGAAAGGAGGAGGAGGAGGAAGGAGGGAGGGAGAGAGGGAGGGAGGGGGGAGGAAGGGAGGAGGGAGGGAAGGAAGCAGAAGAAAGGAGAAGAAAGAAGAAGAAGAAATAGAAGTTTAAGAGGCTACCCCCAGCAGAGTCCAAATCAGTCCAGAGAAGACGTGTGGTAGAACCAGCTTACACAGGCTTACAAGAGGACACTGAGTGCTTTTCCCAACTCTTCCTTCTTGGTGTGAGTGATATCACATCAGGTTGGTAATTTGAAATTTGCCACAGTGAAATTGGCCATGGTAATTGGTAATTGCTTCAAATCTGGGCCTCTTTTTCCAACCTGCTAGCATACCACTGGTCCGGGGGTTTTACTGGTCCAGGACAGGACCTGTCCAGCCACAGGATACCCCTGATTCCCTGCTGTTGGACTGATGAGTCAAACAACGTTTAACCATCTAACCCCTATTCTGAAGTTCCACAATCTGAGCTGATGCTCACCAAATAAGCTTCTAATTCAAATGGCTTCTCAAGGGTCTCTCCCACAAGGACAGGACTATGTGACGGACAGGCCCATCAGGGGAAACATGGACAGGATGGTTACATTTCTCACTGTTATTTAATACGTTAGAATTACTCATTGGGAATGGGGGAGTTTGCTCCTGAGACAAATTCAGTCTCCACGTGTGGCTGAGTCAGCTTTCAGAGCCTCTGATACCAAGGGTGAGGTCGTGAGCTGTGTTGAATTCCTCTCCCTGGGAGGCTGCTTTGTCAGCTGTCAGCACACTCGCCACCCGCTTCTTCCTAGGCATTTCCACGTTTGTTATTAACCAGTTAATGTTAATAATCATTAGCATTTACTGCTTGCTTATTGTGCCAGGCACCATGCTAAGTGCTTGACACACATGATATCACTTAGTCCTCACGAGAAGCTCATAAGCTGCATGGTAGGAATGTTAGTCAGGCTTTTGGCTCCTAAAACTTTTGAATACTTTTTTTTTTTTTTTCATTCAGAAACTTTCCCACCTTCTAGGGTAGAACACTGGAGCTTGATTTCCCAGCCTCCTTTGCAGCTAGGGCACAGGCATGTGACCTAATCTCTGCCAGACAGATACACCCAGAAGATCTCCCTTGGGAATCCAGTGACCTACAGGAGCCAGCACCTATGGAAAGCCACCATGGAAAGGGTGGCCTCAGGGATATCCACAACCAGCAGCAGGGATGCAGGTGACAGTGGCCCAGCAGCAGTGGCAGGGGGTCTCCCCTGAGGCTGTCCTGCTGTGTAGCCTGCATGCCTTCCAAACCTGGCTCACTAGCCCTCCTGAAAAAGCCAGACACTAACAAGTATCCTTTACTAAACTTCTGTGAACTTAAACCTCCAGCAAAAGTTTCCGTGAATCTCAAAAACATTAAGAACCCCAACAGATTTATAGGTAAAATTATAATGTATCCAAGATCATCTAATAATCAAGATTAAACCCAGGTCTCTTTGGCCCAGAACACAAGCTTTAATTTAAGATACTGCTGCAAGGCAACCTACCTCTACCCTCTAGGTCAGTATTATTGCTTTCGTTTTAAAGATAATTCTGAGATTCTGGGAAGTTGAAATACTCTCTCAACGATGCAGAAATGGTTAGTGGTGAGTGGAGCCGGGATCCATCCCAGGGCCAGCCCCTTCTCCCTCTGCCCTTTCCTGACACAGGTACCATCGTGACCTGACTCAGTGGTCCCCAGCCCACCCGGGCATTCCCTAGACCAGTCCCACACCCTCTCCTGTGTCACAACACCTCCTTCCTCAGTCTCTTCCCTGACCTAGAAGGGCCCCCCATTCTCCCCACTTTTCATTCAAATTCTACCACCTTTTCAAAGCCTACAAATTAAGTGCCACCTTCTCTGTGACACAGCGATGCCCAGTTCCAGTGAATTCACATTCTACTGAACCACTCGCTTGGGAATGTCACCCTGTGCTGCCTGGCATGGTTACTCATTCTGTCTTTTCTTCCTTATCACAGTGACTGTTCCTGGCAGACACTGCTGTTGACCCAAATCCCACTCACAATCCCCTCCTCCCTGGGTACTTCTCACTAGGGCTGGCCTGTGACATCGTTCTGGCCAATAAGATAAAGTCAGAAGTCTGCCAAGAAGGGCTTCCCTTCCAGAATTTAACATAAAATAATAGCCGGGCGTGGTGGCTCACACCTGTAATCCCAACACTTTGGGAGGCCAAGGCGGGTGGATCACGAGGTCAAGAGATTAAGACCATCCTGGTCAACATGGTGAAACCCGGTCTCTACCAAAAATACAAAAAATTAGCTGGGCATGGTGGCGCGTGCCTGCAATCCCAGCTACTCAAGAGGCTGAGGCAGGAGAATTGCCTGAACCCAGGAGGCGGAGGTTGCGGTGAGCCGAGATTGTGCCATTGCACTCCAGCCTCGGTAACAAGAGTGAAACTCTGTCTCAAAATAATAATAATAATAATAATAATAATAATAATAAAGTTCTGGAAGAGAGGCCTCTTTTTCCCCCTTCGCCCTTCCCATGTCCTTCTTCCTACCTGGAATGTAGACTTGAGGTCTAGAGACCAAGCAGCCCTCTTGCAACCATGAGGTAGCAAGCGCAGCACCAAGCCCTTCTCACTATGGGTGGCAAAGTGGGAAAGCTAGACAGAGTCTGGGTTTCTGAGGCCCTAGAGCAGGCATCCCCAAACTACGGCCCGCGGGCCGCAAGCGGCCCCCTGAGGCCATTTATCCGGCCCCCTGCCGCACTTCAGGAAGGGGCACCTCTTTCATTGGTGATCAGTGAGGGGAGCACAGTATGTGGCGGCCCTCCAACGGTCTGAGGGACAGTGAACTGGCCCCCTGTGTAAAAAGTTTGGGGATGCCTGCCCCGGAGAGTCACTGTGCCTGCCTGGACTGCATACCCAAGACTTGTCACAGAAGGAGACCACTCAGGTGTTCACTGAAGTCACAGTCATGGGGCTTGCTGGGCTTGGGAGGCAATCACATGCCTATTTAATACAATACCTTTCCAGGTGCTCTTCCAATGAGATAACCACAAAATAGTGTTACTTTTGCCTCTCCCTCATGACTCCAAAACATAGTTCTGTGAAGTATATTGATTTGTACACTTTCTATCTTATAACAGCTTCAAGTTTTCTGGGACCAAAGTTTACTGGGTCTCACTCCATCCTTAGCCAAGTATATGAGCCAACAAGGAGCTCTACATGTCTGCTGATCTAAGGTAACGTGTGTCCTTTCTTCCTGGCTCTATCTTTTAGCCACCGTCTCCTAATTAAAGGGAGGAACCCACCAGCCCTCTCGTCTTCATGTACAGAAGGCAGCCATCTTCCAAGCAATCATCAGAATATCATGTATACTCTTCCCCGCTGCAAATTTGCTATTTACATATTAAAGTGGTTATTAGAGGAGAGAAGTTGCTGATGCAAATTTGACATTCAGATGTCAGCCACTCCATAAATAAGGTCAACCGTGATGAGGACACATGTGAGTCTCCAATTAGAATCGCTTAATGTCTAAATAATGCTGATGTGAGGCATCTGTCAGCACCAGCTAGACTCATAAACAAAGACGCTGATGGGAGTCAACCTAGTCCAACACTGCTTTCATGGCTTGCCATTTCAAGGCTCTCAACTCCTGGGAAACTAGCCTGCTCTATCTGGGAGTTGTTCTGGTGCGGTCAGTTACTGAACAGCGTGGCCAAGTCTTGGCGGCACGAATTACCCCAGATCTGTGAACCTTCAGAGCCAAGAGCTACTTCGAGTTGTTATCCCTGAGGCTCCCAGCTCAATTCTTCCCGTGGCCCCCAGCTCAACTCTTCCCAGAGGAACACAGAGTCAATGCAGAGCCTCAGAGTATACAGAACATGTTCTCTCTACTTTTTAATTTTAATAAAATGATATTCAAAGATTTATTCAAAGAAATCCATTTTACTCAAAGATGTGGTTCTTAAAAATAAAATGATAATTACGTTTTCTACTCAAAGTTCATTTCAAACATGATCTGATATTCAGATATGAATATAAAATGCAAAATTCACATCGTTTTCAAATAAAACATTAAACTATTCCAAGAAATGTTATGCCTGGGGCCAACTTTGCAGGGCTCTTCCCAGAGGGTGGCACCTCTGATGGAAAAGTCTGAGAAACACTGACTTCAAGGAAAGCATTCTAAGACCGGGGCAGCTGTCCTTCGGCCATGACTTGGAAGAGCTGTGTGCAAACTGGGGTGGGAGGAAAGACTCTTTCTAGAGGGCATGCCAGCTGCAGTCACAAGAAAGCTCTCTCCCCCTGCCACGGGAACGGAGATGGCTTCCTTTAACATAACTGGCGTCTGCCCCAGAATCAACACAGCTTCCCTCTTGTCCCAGCTCCCAGACTCCTCGTCTCTTCCTTACGGCCGGACTTGACTCGCCCTTTCCGTATTTCTCATTTATTAAACTCCAGATCTTTCCTCCATGGCTTGGATGATCAGGTCAACCTCAGGTGCCCTCTATGAACCACAGCTTTCCATGCCTGAGTTCTGGCCTGGACGCCGTGGGTGAGAGGCATACGGCCCCATCACTCAAGCTTCTTCCCCTTGTTCTGCCTCTTCCACCAGGGGAAGGGAAGGGTACACGATCAAAAACAAAAATGTCTAAAAAAGCAAAGGGGGTCCTTCCAATCAAGATTTTTAAAACACTGAGAGCAACTGCCTCAACTCAAAAATAATATAAACCTTACTCTCATGAGTTTAATGCCTTTGCCAAAAACACACTTTAGTAAATCCCACTAAAACTCTGTGGCCTGACATTCGAAGCTAAGGCTCTGCTCCGCAATGCCCTCCGCACCCAATTCTGGAACCTGCTATCTGGTGTTTCACTCATTGACATGCATCTACTGAGAGCAGAGCATGAGCTGGTACGGGCCTGACTGTGGTGTGGGAGACAGGCCAGGTGCTGCTCTCGTGGGGCTGTCATTCTATAAGGGGGTGATTATCTGGAGTTGCTATGTGCCCGGAGGAAACTAAAACATGACCTAGACAATTACATACAGCGAGAGAGCTTGGGTGGCCTCGCTGAGACGGGGATTGGAGGCAAGACCTACAAGGAAACCACCTGATGCCAACCTCAAGGAAACGCATTCCAAATAAACGACAGGTACAATGCAAAGGCCCAGGCGGATGGAGGGCGTGCCTGGTGGGTCTGAGAAGCTATAAGAACACGAGAACGGCCGCAGCGTGTCCGCTCAGAAGGAGATGGTTCAGACAAGGTTTGGGAGGCAGGCAGGGGCCTCGTCATGCAGGATCTTGTAGTCCAGGAAAACGAATTTTGATTCTGTTTTGAGTGGGAAGAGAAATGGTTGGAGGGTTTTACGAAGATAAGGGACATGACCCCAGGTGAGAAGCCCCCCACCAGCCCCTTACTAGACTGTGTCTTTGGGTAAATTACTTAACCTCTCTAATCTCACAAAGCCTTAGTTTTAGAACCTACCTCTTTAGGTTATTATGATAAATAAAGGGATGATGGGTAGAAAAGCCAAAGTCCAGTCTCTGGCCCAGCAAGACTACGGCAGGTCTCAGTACCAGACGCAGCCTCCTGATTCTCTTCGGTGGGAAGGGTTGGTGCCAGCCTCCAGCCTCCCCTCATCACCTATTTGTTTATCTCAGAGTCTGTATCACTTTCCATCTTTCTGTATATTTTTTCTCTTCCCCTAGGTAGTCAGGGAATACCTTAAGAGTTAAGATTATATGTTACAGGCCGGGCGCGATGGCTCACGCCTGTAATCCCAGCACTTTGGGAGGCCGAGGCAGGTGGATCACGAGGTCAAGAGATCGAGACCATCCTGGTCAACATGGTGAAACCCTGTCTCTACCAAAAATACAAAAAATTAGCCGGGCATGGTGGTGCATGCCTGTAATTCCAGCTACTCAGGAGGCTGAGGCAGGAGAATTGCCCGAACCCAGGAGGCGGAGGTTGCGGTGAGCCGAGATGGCGCCATTGCATTCCAGCCTGGGCAACAAGAGCGAAACTCCGTCCCCCACCCCAAAAAAAAAAAAAAAAAAAATTATATCTTACTCATTTCTGGGTTTTCCACAAAACTAACTTCAGTGTATTCCAGAGAGTGAAAAAAGTCAGTATTTATTGAATGAATCTACGGATTAAAAAAAAAAAAAAAAGCTAACAGTGGTGCTTGCTGCCCTTACGCTTTTCCATGGGGAAAAGACATGCACACTCACATGTCCACAGTGAGCTGGAAATCTATTTCCTTGGCAAGGAGAGATGGTAAGAGAAGTGTGTGCAAAGGCCCTCAGGGATGAGCTTTGGAGGCCAGTGTCATAATTTCAAAATAAAGAGCCAAAAATGGAGAGCAGTGATTTCAACTTTTCTATGTGATACGTGGCTCAGCTAAATGAGGGTGTCAGACCCACCCTCCCTCTCAACTCTCCTCCCTCCTAGGATGGGAACCAGCTCTTAGCCTCAGTCCAGCCAGCCAGTGTGAGTCAACCCAACCTGGACAGAGCAGATGGAGCCATCCAGGCCCCACTGGAGGCGAAATCTGGACATAGCCTTGTCACTGTTTTTAAAATAGAAATAAACATTAATAATAAAAAATATTATTCGTGTGCATGTGTCCTTATAGTAGAACGATTTATAATCTGTTTACAATAGCAAAGACCTGGAACCAACCCAAATGCCCATCGATGATAGACTGGACAGGGAAAACGTGGCATATATACACCATGGAATACTATGCAGCCATCAAAAAAGATGAGTTCGTGTCCTTTGTAGGGACATGGATGAACCTGGAAACCATCATTCTCAGCAAACTGCCACAAGAGCAGAAAATCAAACACCACAGTTTCTCACTCATAGGCAGGTGTTGAACAATGAGAACACATGGACACAGGGAGGGGAGCACTACACACTGGGGTCCGTTGGGGGGAAATAGGGGAGGGGCAGTGAGGGGTGGGGAGTTGGGGAGAGAGAGCATGGGGAGAAATGGCAGATACAGGTGAGGGGATGGAAGGCAGCAAACCACACTGCCATGTGTGTACCTATGCAACAATCTTGCATGTTCTTCACATGTACCCCAAAACCAATTAAAAAAACATATATATATATTTCATAATTAAATATATATAATTCAAGTTCTTTCTGTGTACCTGTTACCGTACCAACACTTTGATTTTTTTAATTCCGTTTATTTAAGAATCATTACCCTCAAGACAGTTTTTTGAGTGTAGGCGTTTGTCTAGTTTTGCACTGCAGGTGAGTAGAGAAGTTGGGGATCAAACACAGGCCTGTGTGACTCCTAAGACCCTGATGTAAAATTGGGGTGACCTGGGTATCTGCTTTGTCAGCCTAGCTGCTGCTGTCTTTTCTTTGAAATGTGGTCTCACTTTGCCACTCAGGCAGGAGTGCAGTGGTGTGATCTCGGCTCACTACCACCTCCACCTCCTGGGTTCAAGCAGTTCTCCTGCATCAGCCTCCCAAGTAGCTGGGATTACAGGTGCCCGCCACCACACCCGACTGATTTTTATAATTTTAGTGGAGATGGGGTTTCACCAGGTTGGCCAGGCTGGTCTTGAACTCCTGACCTCAAGTGAGCCACCCACCTCAGCCTCCCAAAGTGCTGGGATTACAGGCATGAGCCACTGTACCTGGCCACGGCTGCCTTTTCTACACCCTACCTTTTTACCCTATCCATGTACCTGGGTCTGTGCCCATTTTCCTGCTTAGCCCAAACACACACCAAGTTCTCAGGCTGTACCTTTGAAGCTAAAAAGCTGACTCTCTCTGTCTCTTAGAAATTTTTTTATGCTAAGAGACAGGACCCTGGCTCTCTTGGCTTTGCCTTTGAGAGTGTAGCCTGAGGGTGACATTGGACTTGAGGGTGATACAGACTGGAGGATGACAGTTTGGTTTCCCTGGTCCAGCTATGCTACATAGGACTTCCTTTTCTTCTGTCACCACCTCTTCCTGCATATTCTAGTGAAGCCACAGCCTTCCCCAGCCTAAGCTGAGATCTCTTTAGACCAATGCAAGAGCATGTGCCCACCAGCACTACTGCAGTGCAAGTGATTCTGAATGATACCTGTGGGCCTCTTAGACTACTGTGCATGGAATGATAGGGTATTCCAGGTTCTCCTGTCTTGTGCATCAGCTTTTTGCATGTCCAGATGTTAGAACAGCTGGACTCCTGAGTAAAGCAGCCTTCCTGCTATCAAGGTCTGGCAAACTTGTCAAAGAAACATGGAGAGTTACATAATAACGAATGGTTTAACAAGCCAGCCCGTAGAGAAGTAGAGAACGTGAGAGGAAATATTCCCCGGGCTGAGGTCTTGGGTCTGCTAGCTGGTGGGACTTTCTTTACCCTCGAGGTTTATCAGGAATTTTACCAGATCAAGCATGAATCTGTCTCAATTCTATATCCTTGTCTGGAGTTTGGTGAAAACTCTTGATCTGAAGAATCAAGGAATTTGCTTCCACTTAAGAAAAAAAATTTTTTTGGTGGTTTAATTCTCCTTTTTGTTTTGCTGAACTAATGTCGGAGCTCCCAGACCCATCCTTCAAGTCTCCTATCTTGTCCCATGAGAGTTTTCCTGTTTAAATTATTTCTTCTTGATCTTCCAGGTCACTAATTCAGGTCTCATCCTCTCATTTAATTCATATATCAGGTTTTTTAAGTGGGTGAACTACACATTTTTGGTACCAAAGAGTTTTTTCTTCAATACTTAAAATCTCCTCGCACGGTGCAGTAGGTTGGAAGTCACGTCCACCCACAACTTGAAATGTGACCTTATTTGGAAACAGAATCTTTGCAGATGTTTAGAAGAGGTCCTGCTGGATTAGGGTGGGCCCCAATCCAGTGACGGGTGTCCTCATTTTCACAAAATATACAGAAGGAGGTGGAACTGCTGGGTGAGACAGCGCTTTGGAATTTGCAGCCCTACATAAATGTGAGGCATTATTATTAAGCTGTGTCTGTTGCATCTTTGGTTGGCTCTGACTTTACCAGAAGGTAATTAGTCGTGGCTTTCACAAACCTACATAACACTCATCCCTTTACTTGTGTACAGAAAACCCAAATCCCAAATTTTTCCAAATCCCCAGATACTTGTCACCGGAGCATCTGAACAGGTATATTTTTCCTGATTCTACTACTTACAATTTGTGTGACTGTGATCTTGAGGAAGTCTTAAATTCTCTCTACCATAGCGTCCCCATCTGTAAAACGGGTATAATAATGGGACATAAGCCCAATAAAATTGTCACAAGCAGCCAAAGCATTAAAATACTTCAAATGCTTAGTACAGAGCCTTCTTCATCAAAAGTGCTATAGAAGGGCTGGTTCTTGGCAGTTTGGGTTTTGTTTCTGTCATTACGACTGTTTGAAGGCAAATACACCTGGCTTTGGTCACCATTATGAGACGTAGCCATCTTGAAGCATGCATTTCTATGCAGTTTACGATTTGCTCCATAGTGGAATAATCAGTGCTGATGGAACCGACACTCAGGGCGTAGTGAGAAGAGCACTGAATGTCCAGAGACCTCCTTTTGATCTCAGCTCTGCCTTGGGTTGACTGCAACCACATTTTCTTCAGGGGTAAAGACTGGTGAATATCAGATATGCTACACTATTTGCTTTATAGTAAAATAGGCAAAATGAGGCAGCATCCCATTTCAGAGTCAGAATCACCCTGAAGATTTCCTCAAAGCCATCATTCACTTTTTAATGGAGCACCTACTATCTACCCAGAACTGCGAAGCCCTTGTGAAAGGTAGAAAGGCAGGAGATGAAATGGCAATGAGATGCCACTATATTCCCATCAAACTGCCAAAAATTAGGAAGATGTGTACTATCAAATGCTGGCGATGGCGTGGGGACAGAGGGGGCCCTCATGCACTGCTAATGGAGTCCAGCCATTCTGGAAAGCAAACTTGGGAGAGGTTCCTAAAACTCTGTACTTGTGTGACCCTGGGAGCGAATGATCCCTTAAAGTGTACCTTTAAATTCCTATCTTTAAATCTCTGACTTCAAAGCCAGGCTTTGCACTATGCACCTTACATGCCTCACCCTAGTCACAGCCCTGACTAATATGTCCCTACCCTATAACCTGGCAATGCCATTCCTGAATTTATATCTCAGAGAAGGAATCACAGAGACCTTTAAGAGACATATTCCACCCTTAAGCATTACACAAACCCTTGTCCATAAGGAACAAGGAAGCGCCTTGTGGCATTGTCAAATCAAGGAAATGAGACAAAGTATGTGTCTATCACCAGGGGATTCAATACATCAAATAAGGCAAATGCATACTAAGGAATTATCTGCAGCATTGAGAAACATCAAATAGATGTACATATAGCAATGTGGATGCAGCTTTAAAACATGGCAATTAGAGAGAAGAAAACATAATAAACGAAATAAAACTTTTTAGCATACCATTTTAGATAAATTAACAAAGTCATGCAACTTTGCATATGTTACAAGGACAGAAAGGCTATTAATGACAGGCCAAACATATAAAGTGAACGCCTATGGGACATGATAGGAGTAAGAAATAGGGATACAGGGGAAAAATAAAAGAAGGGCTTCCTGAGGACCAAAGGCAATACCGGGCTGCTAACTGGCAGTAGGAGTAACGCAGCCCTCCACATCTGAGCCCTGTCAACAATCCTGTAAAGCAAGCATGAGCTATGGTAGATCCCTGCAATATAGGCCAATGACACGAACACTTGCAAATCTGGTTAATAACATGAAGTAATATACAAGGAAGGGGTGAATTCGCTCTGCAGAACAATGCTTTCCAAGTTAGGAGGAGGGAGTTTAGATCGGGGAGAGACAAAATCAGAATGGTATCCCAGAGTCAGTCCTTGAAGAACAAGTAGGATTTACACCACTGATTAATTAGGTAAATAGCCACGATGCTAAGTCACCGACTGAGTTCCTAGTAAGCAACACAAAGCACTTTGTATATATCGCATCCTTTAAGCCTCCTAACAATATTGCAAGGTAGAGGTTGTTATTCCCATTTCACGGAGGAGAAAACTGAGGCTCAGGGATATACATAGATAACTTTCCATAGGTCCAACAGCTAGTAAGTGACAGAAGCGAGATTTGTACCGTTAAATCTCTGACTCCAAAGCCAGGCTTTGCACTCTGCACACATACGCACAACATTCAGGAAGAACGGACAACAGCATGAATCAAAGGCCAAAGGCTCAGCTTAAGGTACAGTGGACGGAAAACTTGGACTTCGGACGAGGCAGATATTAAAGGAGGGAAGGGCCCTGAATGTCAAGCTATGGATTGATGTCTAGGTCTTCTCCAATAACATCTCCATGTTTTTCAATCTAAAACCTGTCAGTTTTCTGAAACTGAGTATGCCTTCCAACATAGGAGTTGTTTTTCACATGCACAAGTTTATTAATATATTATGCATTTTACAAAGCACATAACAAAAAGTGAATCTTTTAAAGAGACAAGACAGAAATCTAATTCAGAGTTCTGTTATGTTTACTCTTGCATTCCAATGGATTGCCTTACAAATGCTGTCCTGGCTGCATCCTGTTCAGACCCTTTCCTCTGTGAACACTGCCTTCTCTTCCTTCAGTTGCTGAGGGTAACCTTTGACATGTGCAATAAGTTCCAGCTGAAATCAGGAGTGAGGACTCAGGAAGTCAGTTTCTTTGGCCTTCTCTGTCTAGTCCCTTCCTTCCTTCCTCTAGGGACCCCTCCTGGGCTGCAGCCCTGACTCTGCTCAGCACAGGCCTCTTGCAGTTCTTGCAGCCTGGAAACACAGAGGCACCACACCCCTGCACACTGGAAGGGATGTCCCCAGACATCAAAGCACGTCTTCCCTGTTGTCACGGAAACTGGAAACAGGAGAAAGACGGGTTGTTTTCCTCCACGGGCAACCCTGTAAACAGTAACCAAACAGCCTGGCCAGTCTGGAAGCACGTTTGCAAAGAGCACGGCCAGCCCTTCCGTGAGCAGGCGGTGGGAATCGGGCCCCATGCATCCCTCTCGTATCACATTAGCGATGCCCAGATTAGGTTTGATAATCCTGACACCGCTACACAGCAGGTGGATTTGTTTATAAAAGAGTCGTGTTCTGACCACAAGGGAATTTGAAACAGAGCAACTCCCCACTGTTTTGGAGTCTGCCTAAAACACGCCTGCCAGGAGGCTGAGGGGTCACCAGATGCCCAGAACTGGGCTTCAGTTTCCAGTCACTTCACCCACTTCCAATTCCTCGCCTCCCCCTACCAGCTCTAAGGAAGGCCTGGACCTTTGACTCCACTGAAGGTTCTCGGGCAGCAGTCACTGAGTGACAGAGTTGAGCTAGCTTGAGATTCAAGGACAGGCCGTGTTAGGCTACATTTCTGGCTTTGGCCCTTACTGGCTGTATGTGTCTGCTAGGGCTGCCATAAAAGGGCATCCCAAACTGTGCGACTTAAAGCAACAGAAATGTGTTCTAGCCCAGCTCCGGAGGCGAGCCATCTGAAATCAAGCTGTTAGTAGGACCACCTCCCTCTAGGGAGGATCCTTCCCGGCCTCTTCCAGCTCTGGCAGCCCCAAGGAGGGGGTCCTTGCTTGCGGTGGCATCACTCCCCAACAACCCCTGTCTTCACATGGCTGTCTTCTCCGTCTCTGTGTCTGAGTCCAAAACTCCCTCTTTTTAAAAGGACAGTAGTCACGTTGGATGTGGGACCCACTGGACTCCATGTGACCTCATTTGAACTCATCACATCTGCAGCAACACTATTTCCAAATAAGGTCACACCCTGAGGTACTGAGGGGGGAGTAGGGGTTAGGGTTTCAACATATCTTTTGTGGGGAGAGAATTCGACCCCCAGAACTATGTGTGACTTAGACGACGTTGATTAACCTCTCTGAGCCACAGCTTTCTCAGCTGAAAGAGACAGAACCATGACCCACTTCACATGGCTGCTGTGAAGCTCAGATGAGATTCACGGGGCGAGTTCCTACTCCTGGAATATGTTCAGTACATATCAGTTCCTCTGTGTGTTCCTGTCATGCCTCCCCCGCCCCTCCTCTTCCCACTTTGGGGAAACTTTGTGCCCCTATTCAGACACCAACTGTCTGCCTGCTGAGCTATGGATCAGCCATAGGTGTTACGCAATCAGAGCCAAAATTTGGAGAAGAGGCAGGAAATGCATGGAGGAAATGACCTGGATGGGAATCTGGGAATGGATGGGTTTGATGTCCATGGCATTAAAAATCGTAACGTTCAGAGGACAATTTGGCAATATTCCAACTAAAACGCCTATGCTCTTTGGACAGGCAGTCTGCTTCTGGGTACTTATCCTAAACATTTGGTCTCTGTGCCAGCCAACACGTGAAAGGCATCGTCATCACAACATTATTTATCAAAGCAATGGCTGGAAACAGCCTACACTTTACGGCGCACCCATGGAATGAAACACCACGCAGCCCTTAAAAAGAATGAGGCAGTTCTCTGTACGATGAAACGAAATGATCTCCAAGATACAATTTTAAATGAAATAACAAGGTTTGAGAAAGGAGGGAGAAGCCAGCGGCACACAGAGGATCTCAAGGTGATGAAGCTACTCTGGATGACGCTCTTACTGTGGATGCATGTAGAGACACTGGTCCAAGCAAGCATCAAGTGTGAACTGTGATGTAGACTGGGGGCTTTGGGTGATAGTGACGTGTGGGCTCATCCATTGTAACAAATGGACCACTCTGGGGCAGGATGCCAATAACGGAGGAGGCTGTGCATGTGTGAGGAAAGGGCAGATGGGAAATCTCTGCATCTTCTTCTCCACTTGGTTGTGAATCTACGATTGCTTTATTGTTAACTGCTCTATAAAGTCTATTTTTTAAAAAGCAATGTTTAGAATATTATTCCAACTACCACGGTGGGGTGGAGAGAAAACATACATGTATCTGTATACATGTCTATACAGATACACACATGTATACAGGTAACATATAAAGATATATTACTAATAATAATGGTTCCCTCAAAGAAACTGGCCAACTAGGGCTGAAGACAGAGAGAGACACTTTTCATTGTATACTCCTCTGTGCCTTTTTTTTCTTTTCCTTTTGAGACAGAGTCTCGCTATGTTGCCCAGGCTGGAGTACACTGGTGCTATCTCAACTCACTGCAACCTCCACACCTCCTGGAGTCAAGGGATTGTCTTGCCTCAGCCTCCCAAGTAGCAAGGATTACAGGCACCTGCCACCACGCCTGGCTAATTTTTGTATTTTTACTAGAGATGGGATTTTACCATATTGCCCAGCCTGGTCTTGAAATCCTGACCTCCAGTAATCCACCCACCTCAGCCTCCCACCTCTGTACCTAAATTATCTATTCTATAAATACAATTTTTATTTTTTTGAGACAGAGTTTCGCTCTTGTTACCCAGGCTGGAGTGCAATGGCACGATCTCAGCTCACCGCAACCTCCACCTCCTGGGTTCAGGCAATTCTCCTGCCTCAGCCTCCTGAGTAGCTGGGATTACAGGCACGCGCCGCCATGCCCAGCTAATTTTTTTGTATTTTTAGTAGAGACGGGGTTTCACCATGTTGACCAGGATGGTCTCGATCTCTTGACCTTGTGATCCACCCGCCTCGGCCTCCCAAAAGTGCTGGGATTACAGGCTTGAGCCACCGCGCCCGGCTCTAAATACAATTTTTAATAACAAAAATCACAGGTTTCAAAGGCCTATGACTAATTAGGCTTCACCTATAGACTCATGAGGAACCCCAGTGAGGGCTCCAATCTGGTGGAGATGGGGAAGCATGTCAAGTAGCTGATGGTGGCATGTAGCCCAGCAGGGATGTTTTCATTTAGGGACAGATGCTAACCACAGCTGGGAATATCAGAATCAGAATCTGACCTTCAAGAAGAGAGCATGGTGAAAACTATATAGGTAGGGCAGCCGTGTGAGCTTAAAGCAGAGATGGGGTTCTGGGTGGGAAGGGGAGAGAGACAGGGGAAAGGAACAGGGGCCTGTCTCACACTCAGGGCCCACAGCTGGAGGAGCACCTACGGGAGACAGCTCAAGCTCCTGGGCACAGTGACCCGCTCAGGCTCCGCACACACACACACACACACCTTAGCACCTGCTGGGGAAGACAAGGCTACAGAGGAAATCTCCTCCTTCCCCAACAAAGCCAGGAAAGAAAGGAAGGCATTCAGGAGACCACGAGGCCCCATCACACTGCATGCCTGTCACATCGTCTTCCTCTACCTCATCCAAGCTGACTCAGGGGGGTGTCTTGTTCCCTTGGGTTCCTGCACAGGGACTGGCTAATTTAGTAAACTCATCAAGACACACGATCAGGCATTATTTCATGAGGACCTCATGGGGCCACCTAGGATGTTTCCTCTTGAATCAACTTGACATTGAGATATGAATAGCTGTTAATTGTTTAATTGGTTCATCCTTCCCAGGGGCAATTGCATTTTACTGGCACTTCAGACACTCAAAGGAATGTTTGTCTACAGGAAATTATTTCAGAACGGTGACAGCATCGTGGAGGACAGCTGTTTGGGACTGGCGGCCTTCCCTGTACCCTCCAAATCCTGTGACAAAGGCAAGAACCAAATTCAACCACCTTTTATCCCAGGCCATTTCTGGAGTCACACTGAGGACCACTTTAAGAAGGAAGAAAAAGGCCACCTGGAGTGGAGCCTGCCAGCACTGCTCTATGATCTACGGCTAAACAAAAGGCCAGGGTCACCTGAATGGTTCAACAAAGCACAGTAGACGGGATCTGTCAATCAGACATATTCCACTGACATAATTTAGCTGCCACTATATGTCAGGTCTGTAAAGAAATAATTGCTGGGTCCCAAGAGAACTGATGCTCAACATAAGGCCTTACAAGCGGGCCCAGGAGTATCCTTTTCTTCCCCTGACTATGAAACTCCAAGAACTTCTCCAGCCCAACACACACACACACACACACACACACACACACACACACACACAAATTAAATTCTTTTCAGGAACAAAGACCCTTCCTTTGTGTTGCCACAGACAATGAAGAAATCAGCTGGTCTGGTCCACCCTCAAAGAAAAAGTCATTCAGTGCAATTTACCATGAACACTGACCATTCAACGGGACTTGCCAACTCTCTTCGGGACGGCATTCTTTTAGTATGCAGGTTACAGAAACTCCATGAGCCTCTCAATTGCCCTGGTGCAATTACTGTATTGATTTGATGCGGCATTAGCTCTGTGTTTAAGGTAGTTTATGGTTTTTAATTTGCGATTAAGTCAAATGTTGCCTGTTTGTTAAAATGGCTGACATTTGTTTATATTCTGCAACAAGCAATGAAGGCAACTCCCATTTAGCATCACAAACACGTGGAGTAGGGCGCTTGACATTTCAAGGAGCTCAGTTCCCTGCATGGCTCTTCAAACTAGTAAAAAAAAAAAAATTAAACTTACACCCAACCATTATAAAATGGTTCAAGTACTAATTGGTGCTTTTCAGCGACATGCTAATGAAGTCACCAAGCAACAGTGTAAGGCTGCTAACTAGAAGGATAACAAGAATAATTGATTTTGTCACTTCTTCCTTTCTGAATAATCTTCAAGCACTTGACCTACTCTATTTCCTTCCAGCCTCTGATGTAGCTTCACTGCATCTACTCTTTGCGGTGGTTGGTTTTGGTGGGGGGTGTTTGGGCATCACTTTTGTTGTTGCATTCTGTTTCAACAGAAATCTCAGAATTCTTCTTTACGAATAAGCAAGATGGTAGCGGACAAGAGTTGAGTTTCAGGAGTGCATCCCATAATCCCAGTGCCAGAGCGGTATCAGCCAACACCGAGCGTGTCGTGGCTCTGCAAAAACATTGTACCTCATGTGAGGACTCAGATATTCTCAAACATCCCCATTTCCACGTCCTATTCTTAGCTCTTTCAACTCTCTGTACCCACCAACCTACCTCATGACAGTTGCGACATAAATACCAGCTACCGAAAATAACGCCTGCTTTTTTTTTAACCATCCCAACATCTCACAATTCAATAGAAGAGAATGAGCCTGCAACAGAGACAGAGGATAGAAAAGAAGGAGATCAGAGTGTCACGGAAGACGAAGGAAGAGTGTGTTTCGAGAGCATCCAATGCTGCTAAGAGGGGAATGGAGAGGAGCTGTATGGAAGGTAGGAAAGGGATGACTTCAGCTACAACGTGGCACTCAGGTGACCTCAGTTATGACTGTTTCGACAGAGCGATGGGAGCGGGAGCCAGCATGGAGCATTTGGAGGAAGAGTTGTCACTGCAAGGCAGATGCTTCCCTGTTCTGCACACCCCAGCAGTCAAGGCTGTGACTACACAGGGAAGATCCATCCATTCAAAAACCTCTCAGAGTTCTAAGTCATGCTTTTAATTTGCCATTTATTAAACTATTCACCTTTTTTTTTTTTTTTTTTTTTTTTTGAGATGGAGTTTCGCTCTTCTTGCCCAGGCTGGAGTACAGTGGCACAATCTCGGCTCACTGCGACCTCCGCCTTCCAGGTTCAAAAGACTGTCTTGCCTCAGCCTCCCAAGTAGCTGGGATGACAGGTGCCCACCACTATGTCCAGCTAACTTTTTGTATTTTTAGTAGAGACAGCATTTTGCCACATTGGGCAGGCTGGTCTCAAACTCCTGACCTCGTGATCTGCCTACCTCAGCCTCCCAAAGCGCTGGGATTACAGGCATGAACCACTGCGTCCAGCCTACTAACCTTTTTTTTAAGAGATTAGGTCTTGCCGTGTTGCCCAGGCTGCTCTCCAACTTCTGGGCTCAAAGGATTCTACCCCCTCTGCCTCTCAATTAGTCGGGATTACAGGTATGAGCCACTGCACCTAGCTTATAAACTACTAACTTAAGCATGGATTTACACAAAAAAATTCAAATACTAAAGAGCCATAACTACCATATGGGTTTACTATTAACTGCCTCCTCCTCATTTTCCAGTTAATTCATGAAATCCAGCCAGAAGTAGCTCAGAGAGCAACTCTGGACTGGCCTTTGTCTGGCTTTACAACTTCCTTTGTAGTCTGATGGCTTCATCATCCCTGCTCCATTTCCATGTTCTATGCCAGTCCAAGATCCTTGCTGATCCATGACAATCTATGTTAGACCAGCCACTTGCCCACATCAGAGCCAAACCAGCACTTACTGAGAGTTCTGTCTCTACACCTGTTTCTACGCAGCTCCAAGTTCATGCAGAGATTTCAGTCACAGCAGGGTTTTGCTCTGTCTTGTCCCGCAAGTGCTGAAGCAACTAGAAATGAAAGTTCTGCAAACATGCTCCAGAAAAAGCCTATGAATATGACCTACAGATGCCATCTCCAGTTGTGATGGGTGAGTAGTTAAGATCTCCCTGGTTATACGGAGAAAAGAAACCTCTAATACCGATTTTCAGCTGGAAGCCCTTCCCACTACTCCTTCAAGACCTTTGAGATACTGGTTGGAGAAAGCTTGCTTTTTCAAATGAGTTTTTCTCTTATGGTCTTCACTGTTCTAGGGCACTGCAGATGAGACATAGTTTTGTGGGGAGCACATGAGACAGGGATTATACAGAAAGAGAGCCCCCCTGCAGTGACTTAATCCCCTCCTCTGGAAACAAAAAAAAATGGCCCTGTAGACTAAGGGAGGCAGGAAGGGATGGTTTTTGACATCAGGAGGCAGTAAGGGTCATGAATACATCCTATGTCGATGACAAATTTAAGAAGGGGCTTGTGTAATGTCAACTGTTAATTCAACTATTCAACCTATTTGGGACTAGGAAAAACCAAGGCAACTGAGTCAACAGGTATTTTCTAAACTCACTTTAATTTTTTAAGAAAATGATATTGACACCCAGCAGTGTCTTCCAGCTAAGTGACCATTCAGAAATAAGAAGAAACAGAAAGAAAAGGAAGAAATATACTATATTTCGGGTCAAATTGCATCACCCAAGAAAATATATGTAGAAGTCTTAACCCCCAGTACCTAAAGACATGACCTTAGTTGGAAGTGGCATCTTTGCAGCAGTTATCAAAATAAGGTCATTAGGGTGGTCCTAATCCAATAGGACTGGTGTGCTTATAAAACGGGGAAATTTGAACAAAGACACAGACACACACGCACAGAAAAAACAATGTGGAGACATGGGGAAAGACAGCCACGTGCCTGATGGATGCACAAGCTGAGGAACATCGAGGATTGCCAGCAAATGCCAGAGGCTAGATGACGCAGCAAAGAATTCTTCCCTGGTGCTGTCAGAGGGAGCAGAGCCCTGCCAACACTTTGATCTCAGACTTCTGCCCCCACAATGGGACAATACATTTATGTTATTTTAAGCCACCTAGTTTTGGGTACTCTTCTATGGCAGCCCTAGGAAACTAATACATGATCTCATTGTATGTATATATTAAGTGTAGGTTTATCCCAGTCTCTAGAAACTAAAGTGTGAAAGAGATCTCCATTTTATGAATGAACAACCATGCGGGCAGATCAGCAAAGCTCCATCTGGCATAGCAACTGTGGGAATGCAAGAACAGAAGAAAAGGACAGGATGAAAAGAACCCTGAAGCAAATTTAGAAATAAAACACATAAGGCTTTTTACAATTTGCTTAAAAGGTGTACATTTTGCTCTGGGCTTCCCACTGGCCAATTTAAAGAAAGAAATTCAATCAGTTACACAACACGAGACCCACATGGAAAGAGAAAAATGGCCATCGGGAGAAGCAAAGCTATTTCTGGGACTGAATCCTGAAAGAAAGTTAACTAAGTGACTTGTCTGATTTCTGAATTTTATCTTTAGCAATATCAATTATCCCATATATACTCTGTTTCATTCTGAATTATATACGGCTGTGCCTTACAATATCCTTCATTTTCAGCCAGTGGCCACACAGGATGGTAAAAGTTGTGATTTTCAAAGCTAAAAAGATGTCATTGATTGCCAGCTGTCTAATGATGTGGCTTAATCCAGAGATAAAATCTGGAATGTTTTATTCAGGGTTTCCCAAAAACTAGTCCACAAACTAGATACATCGGGATCACCTGCAGCTTACCTTTAAGAAGATACAGATGCCTGAGCTTCAACCCTGGGGAATCTGATTGCTTGGACAATTCTAAATGAATTCTAAATGAGAAACACCCATCTGGAGGATGGCAAAGTGCCTCAGCCACGCCTTCTGATATGTAGGCGTCATTTCTGTCCATCCATATTTTAACAGCTTTAGATAGAAGAGAAATCAAGGTGAGATTCCAAGTCCATTATGGGCTTCTTCAGGGTAAACCACTAACCTCATTGCTATAGTCTGAATATGTCTCTGAAAACTCATGTGTTGCAAACTTGATCCTAAGTGTAGTGGCATTGGGAGGTGGGGCCTCTTGGGAGGTGACATGATTGGTACTGTTCGCTACGGTTTGGATATGGTTTCTTTGTTCCCACCCAAGCTCATGTTGAAACTTGATGCCCAGTGTGACAGTGTGGGGAGATGGGGCTGAGAGGGGTTTCAGTGATGAGGACAAATCCTTCATGAATGGCTTGGGGCTGCTCTTGAGGTAGGAAGTGAGTTCTTACTCCTGTGAGAATGAATTAGTTCTCTTAGGAATGGATCAGTTTCTGAGACAGCAGGTTGTTTATAAAGCTAAGGTTGTCCCTCGGGTCTCCCTCTTCTTCACATGTGTTTGCTTCCCCTTTGACCTTCTCCACCACATTATAATGCAACACAAAAGCCCGCTCCAGAAACCAGGGCCACACTTTTGAACTTCTCAGCCTGCAGAACCATGAGTTAAATAAACCATCTTCCTTTATAAATTACCTAGACTCAGTGTTCTTTAATAGCAACATAAAATAGATTAAGCTGTGATGACCAAAAAAAAAAAAAAAGCTTGCAAAAGTGGATTCACTCTCTTCTTCTCCTCGGCCACGTGAGCACACAGTCAGAGGGCCCTCGCAAGATGCCAGCACCTTGATCCTAGACTTTCCATCCTCCAGAACTCTCAGGGGGAAATCTGTTTTTTATAAGTTACCCAATATCACAAATGGACTAAGACACTCATCACCTCGAAAAGACTTGGTTCTAGAGTGAAAGTGACTCATCACCCACCCTTCCATGTGCCATGTGGGCTGGAATAGTGTGGGTCTGTGGCTTGGTCTAAATTCCATCACCTCCATTTATTAGCCACATGGTCCTTATCTGGGTCAGGGACCTCTCTAGCTTTACTTGGCCTAGGGAAATGAAGATGGCAAGCCAGTCTCATCCATTTGTTCTAAGGACTAAATAAGAGACTACATGTGAAACTCTTAGCAAAATGCCTGTGTGGTGGAAACATCCAATAAAGGAAGCTTATTGTTGTTTATTATTCCTTTAGGAGACACCATTTTCTGAGACTGTGCCCCAGGATATCACCCTGCCTGGTTGGAATTACCAAACCGCAAGATAAACCATTGAGATGCTCCACAGATCAAAATTCACCACCAAGGTGCAAAACTGAGTCACAAACCCAGAGAGTGGGCCCTCCCTGGCTACCTCCACCCACTGGTGAGGGTGTCCTCTACACAGACCAACTGGAAGATGGGAGGACAGGTGTGCAGAATGCCACATGTAACTAAGCAGAGAGTGTTGTTACAGAAATGAGGAAGGCTGTGAGAGCAAATGACTCAAAACCCATAAAAATAAACCAGACTCCACATGCAGCACTTAAATGCAACAAGGACTCCGGAGGCCTCCTGCAGAATGGTTCATGTTATTTTTATTTAGTGAGAGTCTTTTAAATCCTTTATTGGTTAATCCTCCTATTGGCTGGATAGCTCCTTCTTGGAGGATCATAAAGCTAGGTGTAGTCTTGAACGCGTTATTTTGGGACCTTATTATTTGCCTCCAAACACTTTTTTTTATCTAAACCTGAGTGCCCAAGGTACCCAACGTGTGTATGCAGGGTACCTAATTTGTATGTCTTCCAAAACTGTGAGCCCACGGCAGGGAGTTGGGGAAGAAGGGAAGCAGAGGGAGAGGAGGGTGCCGTTAAAACACAGAGGTAGGGTGGTGGAGGGACTGCATAATTAGCAATAAGCTCACTAAGGGACTCTAGGGAGGCCATGTGACTGCTGTCAGTATCAGTTTAATCTCTGCCGCATCTATCCGTGGTCTGTGATGTAGCCATTTACAAATGCCCATGGAGAGTTCATAATAACATAGGAAATGCTTATTTTACTCTGCCCTGTACATTATATAGAAATAATAGCTACACTTGACTGAGCACAAACTGTATTATATATACTCATTAAAGGGTGTGTGTGTGTGTGTGTGTGTGCGTGTGTGTGTGTGTATACACTCTCTGCTATACACACACACACTCTCTCTCTCTCTCTCTCTCTTTCTCTCAACTAACACCCTACAGGGTAGGTTTTATTTTCCTGGCCTAAAATATGAGGAAACAGAGACTCAAAGGTAAACCACCTGTCCAAGGTCATCCAGATACCGCATGGTAGAAAGGGTTTTAAACCCTGGCCTGCCCGGCCCCCCGAAAGCCTGCCCTCTCATTTCTGCCATCATGCTAAACAACTAGCTAGGGTCAACACCAAAGATTCCAAGGAAATAAACTAATTGGATTGTATCTGGATCCTGAGAGTTTGGGCATTTTTAAGAACAGCTTTGCATTCTTCCAAAAGGACCCCAAAATTTCTTTCATCAGGAAGGACATTTTGTGTATCCCCTTCCCATATGACATTCCAGCAAACATAGGAGGCCTCAAATGGACCTAGCAGTGGGCCCTGCTTCCTGCCTGCCACCTCTGACTGAAATCCAAGGCATCCCTGCTCAGTGGTCTGCTGCGAGCTGCTCTGCTCATCACACAAGATGCCATTTGATTTGTGCAAACTTTTTTTCTTTTCTCTATAGCTGTTCCTTAACTCCAGCCAGGGACCCTTGCTGCCCCACAGCTGCTTAGAGACTGTATCTGTTTCCTGTTGCTGCTGTAACAAAGTACCACAAGTTGGGTGGCTTAAAACAACAGAAATGTATTCTTTTTCAGCCTGGGCACAGTGACTCACACCTGTAATCCCAGCACTTTAGGAGGCTGAGGCAGTGGATCACCTGAGGTCAGGAGTTCAAGACCAGGCTGGCCAACATGGCAAAACCCCATCTCTATTCAATAATACAAAAATTAGCCAGGTATAATGGGGGGTGCCTGTAATCCCAGCTACTCAGGAGGCAGAGGCAAGGAGAATTGCTTGGAAAAGGGAGGTTGCAGTGAGCTGAGATGTTGCCACTGTATTCCACCCTGGGCAACAGAGTTAGAAGCTGTCGAGGGGAGGTGGGGGGGAGGGGAGTCCAAGGTTTTGGCAGAGCCAGGCACCCTCCAGTGACTCTGGGGAAAATTCACTCCTTGCCTCATCCAGTTTCTGATTCCAGGCATTGCTTGACTTGTGGCTGCATTACTCCAAGCTTTGCCTTTGACTTCACATGGTCTTCTTCTCTCTTATGTTTGTCTCCTCTTCTGTATCTTATAGACACTTGTTCTTGGATTACAAATGTGTACCTGGATAATCCAGGATGAACTCATCTCAACATCCTTAATTCTAATACATCTGCAGAGACACTTTTTCCAAATAAGGTCACATTTACATGTTCTAGGGATTAGGTGGGGAACATAGTTTTTTGGGAGCCACCATTTAACCACTAGAGAAACCACTCCTCTTGCTAGCCCGGGGCTCATAACAAGAGGCAATGGAATGGATGCTGTGTTTACATCTTGTGGTGTCAGTTTCAGGATCACGTGTTGAGCTCCCCACATCACCACAGCGGAAGAAAATTCTGCTGCCAGACTGAAAAGTGAGGAAGTTGTAAGCTCTTCTCTGTCTCCTCCCTAACCAAGCAGCATCTCTTGCATAGCAGGCAATGATTGAGTCTAGGATGAAGCACTGTCCCTTTAAGTTCCTGAGGCCCAAAATCTTCAAATCTCTTTTTAATTTTATGGTGACCATTAGGGGCTTTGTCAAGGAAGGATGACAGGAGTAATCACCCGAAAACGGATTTCTAGGTAATTTATACTTAGTCAATCCAAACCTAATTCCTGGGTGACCTATACTGTGCCTAAGGAGGCTGAAATAATCATGTATTTACCCTTTACCCTGAAATTAGCTGGTACTTACTATGCAATTACCCAGTCACTAAGTGACAATTACCATGTAATTAAATGGTCAGTGGTTACCATATTATTAAATAGCATTGACATGATATTCATTCCACAGAACCTTGTACAGTGGCCTCAGAATTAAACTCCCCACCAAGAAATTAACAGCCATTCCTGGAAGATCTGTTCTTTGCTTGGGTGGCTTTCTAGCAGGCAAAAATCCCAGTGTCACATGCCCAAGAGGATACTGGAAATGGTGAACACAGGGCTCAGATGTAACATGGCCTCTTAGGCACAGGCCCCTCGTTAGACCAGAGGAGCACCTCTGTAGCCCAGCTCCAGTCCAAAGCTAGAATATGTGGCCAAATTCCATGATTCTTCTCCAAGAACGTGGTGAAAAGGCGAAGATATCATATTCATTCTCTCCTAGATGTGATACCTACTGAGGGGCAAAAGGTGCTGGGAGAGCTTGGAGCCTGAGTAACGCAAAACCTTTGGATGAGTGATAAACAGTCACCAAATCTTTAATACAAACATAAGCTGCCTCCTCTGTTCCTTAAGAACAGGACTTTTATCTGCCTTGTTTATTGTCTTATCACCAATACCATTCTTGGCACATTATAGATGCTCAATAAATATTAGTTTAATGAATTGAATTGAATTGATTGTTATACATCTACTACATGCCAGACACTATGAACTGAAACATTTTAAGGACACTGTGAGGTCCTCAAGGAGTCTCAGAAAGGCTGAATCACTTGCCCAAGGTTATAAAACCACCAGGGGGTGGCAGGTACAAAATTAAACGCATGACACCCCAATCTCAGCCACATACAGCCTCAAACCACCCTGGGAAGCTAAACATCTTTGGAAGGCAGTAGGTGCAGAGCAGCCTGGCTAGACATGGAGGATAGGCCAGCCCATGGATGGCTGTAGCCCAGGAGCCTCAGTTGGGGGACAGGCAAGCCACAGACAGAACAGAAGGTCAATGGCCACCAACATAGGTGGTTTTGATGGCTGTGGCCACAGTGGACACTACAGAGAAAGACAATGTCACACTGTCCTTCTCCTCTGCCTCTGATGCAGAATTTGATGCTGTGGTTGGATATTTAGAGAACATTATCATGGAAGACAAGTTCCAGTTATTGCAGAGAAATTCCATGGACAGTACTACCAAGAGTTTGAAGACATGAAAGAGAATAAACTCACCCACACACCTACTTTTAATGGATGCATTTCTTTGGTAGAAAAGTATCTTGAAGAACAGCTGCTAGAGTGGATTCCTGGATTCGACATGGCTGCCTTCACAGCAAGGTAATGCCCCATAAAGATAAAGGGGCAGGTCACACATCCCACATGCTGCTCACATTTACAGACTGTCTGACTTTTAGAGAAATATTTCTGGACTACAGAGCAGAAAAAGGCAGCCAGGGATTGGATTTAGGCAGTGGTATAGTGCTGACTTCATTGTACAAATCGTCCTCTATGACAGCTTCCCAGAACAATCTGCAGCACCAGATCCCACCTCCAGGCAATGAATGGGATCATTCTAATGTCACCAACTGGAAACACTCAGCAAGGTTTCAGCTACTGATGACTGAGGAATAGATCTTGGAAAAACAGACTCGGTTCTGCCAGTCTTCATTAAGTATTGATGTATCAAAAACCACCTAATCCCCCAGAACAGTTTCTCCTGAAACATCTTCCTGTGTTCGGTAACCCTAGTACCTTTCCCCAAATGCTCAGTAATCCTAGTACTCCTCCTAATCCCAAGTAGACGCTTCCCTCAGGTGCTTCCGGATTAGAATCCTCTGGGGGGGCCTCTTTCTCCACCATACATATTGGCATGTCAACAGTGTGGAATAATCCACCATCACAAACTCTTCGACCCAGGCCTTGCATGAACCTTTTTGTGCACTTACAGCTCTTTTTCACATGGGTCAGAGTCTCAGTACATCAGCTTTAGTGGACTTTTGGACTGTTTGTAGGAGTATTTATCTAGGGTGTTACTCAAGCTAGTTGACCATCTTGAGATTTCTGGATCTCCTGTGATCACAGGTTGTCTTGGCTGTAGGAATCTACGAAGGCTGTGATCCTTTATCTAAAACCTGCATGTGAAAAATCAATTCCCTAGTCTTACATGTACAGTCCTGTATCACCATGTCTTCTGCTGGTCCTGATGTAGTCTCATTTCCTGAAGACTTTTTTAAGCATTGTATTTCTAAAAAATAATTTTGTAGATGAATAATCAGGCTAGCCCAGTGAATGTGATCTTGCAACTTCCATGATTACCCACTTAAAGATCAAAATATTCCATGCTGTGTGCTTTTCAGTTGTTAGTGCTACAAAGGCAAAAATGCCTTCTACGTTGGCACTAATTCCCATTTTACTGGGCACCAATGAATTCATGCTGTGTGCTGGAAACCAGCTAAATCAGTATCCTGTTCTTAGAGCACATTTAATGAGTCTATGCATGTTGCTGAAAATATTTTCTGTATAAACCAGTTTGTTAGGCATTCTGTAGTGTAGGTAGGAACTCTGTAATTTCCTCCTCCTGTCAAAATTCTCTCCTACTGAAACGGTGTTCCACTGGTTGAGCTTTGCATGAGCAGGAAGTTGTAAACAGCTTTACTGGTCATCTGTCTGCCTTGGTTTATGTGTGATATACCTATTTTCTGGTAAGTAATGATCTATCAAGAAAAACAGTCATTCAATTTCAATGTGTACTTTTTATTTCTTTAAGTAAAAATAAGAAGTTGTACTGACTTTTCACTCGGCAATTCTAGTTTCAAAGGATACGCTATAAGCAACGTGTCTTGTCTTTATTGTTATGTTGATTGAACACTTTTGTACTATGAGTAAAACGTGAAGCATTTTGCAAGAACCATTTTTTAAAAAAGAACTTTGGAAAGCTGATGGCTTTCCCAGGGCGAATCACTTTGGCGGGGGGGGGGGGGCGGTCTAAGACTTATTTATTTAAAGGAACCACAATAGTTTATGTTAACTGTTATTCACACTTAATAGGATAAAGAAAATAAGGCTCAGAGAGATCAAGGGACCAGTCCAAAGTCACACATCCAGTAAATTGCTGAGCGTTGAACTTGAACTCACAAGCCATTTGTCTGCTTAGTGTAACTAAAGACAGACAGACCACCTGCCTCAAGCCCTCACATTTTCACCATTAAAATGTTTGGGGATCAGCATTGTTTCTAAATGTTGATGGTAAAATGTAATTTCTCACTAGCACTCTCTAATACCCTAAATCAAATTACCTAGCCTCCAAAGACAGATTCAGAGGAAAAAATTAGACCAGAGAGGAATGGATAAAGTTTGAGGTTGTATAGAGGAACGCAGTTCTCATCTTAAAGTCAATTCTGATCAACCGATAGTGGCTGCATGGAACATTATATTGTGAAGCCTTCTGGGGTTACATCAGGACTCAGCAGTATAAAGGATCATAATCCACTAGTGATATCTGCCGTGGACACTGTTGAACGAGTAGCAGCACATAAGTCAGGTATTTACCATTTCTTATAGAGATCGTGGGATTCTACAAAGTAAGGTCAGCCTTGGAAATTGTTAGTGCTTATTTCCACAAAATAATGTCAGGCTTGGCAATTGTTACGGAAGAAGACAATGAGTGAGGCTGGAAAAACAGCTAATACAGTCCGCAGCCAAAGACATTATTTTCCTCAAGTGCATAAGCCTGAAGGAGAAAGTGAAAAACAAGGTCTTAGTAAAATACAAACTACAAGTCAGGAAACCTTGCTTCTAGTCCCACCTCTGCAGTTAATTATCATTGTTAACTGACCTCATCACTTCCCCTCTCTAGGTCTTGGTTTCATCTGTAAAATGAAGGTATTTGAATAGCAAATCCCCCAACCACTTCTACAACAAGGATTTCCACAAATCTATGGTGCTTGTTACTGAACTAAGTAAAGAAATGGGAAAATTAAAGACAGGAGAAGTGAGTGAAAGCTGGTCACACTCTTTTTAATTTTCTATTGGAGGAGTATGAGATACAGAAGTAGAAATCAATACTTTCATTGTGACTATGTCTTAGACATGAATTCAACATGCAAGCAGAAATACCAAGTAGACAATTGAATATAAGCCTAGAGAGCTCAAGGGAGAAGCCCAGGTAGACAAAATAAACTTGGGAGTCCTCAGTAAATAGATGTGACCAGATAAGGCCTCCTGGGAAGAGAAAGTAACTAGAGAAGAAAAGAGGGCCACAGGTGTTTCATCATTTAGAATTTAGACAGAAAGGGAATGTCCAGTAAGGCAAGGCGAGAACCATGTGGCTGTCATGGAAGCAGAGGAAAGCAAGGGTTTCAAGGAATTAGTTGTCAGCTCAGCCCAATGCTGAGAAACATGGGAAAGAGAATTAGCTTTGGTAAGTTGTATCATGGTGACCTTGATTTTTAAAAAAAAAATGGTTCACAGGCGTGATAGGGACAAAATCTGATCAGAGTGAGAAGAGATACTGGGAGGTGAGGAGGTGGGAAAAGCCATGACCCACAGCCTATTGTTGATTTATGATGTTTTTGTGAAAATGTATGTCAAGGGACTGCCATTGCGCTTGATAACGCCAGGCACTCAAAAATACAAATTTGTGTCCTTTTAATCTACCTGCATTTAATCTGTTGGCCATTTTCCACAGAGATGACTTTCTGACAACTTGTCAGCGCTCCCTGTCAGATTCTAGTATTAAAGGTCTTTTATCTTGACCTTGGCCCTGGGGGAGCCTGATAGAGCTGTAAGGCTGGCCTGTCATCCTTTCACCTCCCATGGTCCTATCGAATAAATGTCTCGTCAGGCAGGCCACCACTAAGGCCAGAAGGAGGCCTCACTCCAGGAGAGGAAATTGATCATGTGCGAACAACTCCTAAAGAAATCCTGCCAGGGAAGGTACGTGAGAGGCCCATAAATAACACAAGGAGGACTGTCATCCTCAGTCATGAATTCTACTGACCCTCCAATAGGAACAGTATGGTCGATATCTAGTGCCACCAAACAAGTGTGGTTACTGATCACTTGTGCATTCTGCCCTCCTACAGCAGAGACACTAGGCTATCCAAGGTAACTGTGATGCTCACACTAGTCAATTCAATTCATCCATTAATTTGTTCAACACATAATTCCAAGCACCCATCTGCAGAGCACAGTGTTCCATGTTGTAGGATATGCGATGAAGTCTAGGACATTGATGCAAAATATATAAACAAATACCCACTGAGCATCTGCTATGAGCCAGGGCTCTAGGCTCCAGGGTTCAGCAGTGAACAAGCCAAGACAAATTCCCAGCCCTTAGGGAGCTTACATCCTAGTGGCTGTAGGCTCTGAGCTCAGTAATCTTATAAATCAAGTCAGGGAAAGGAAAAAACACCTAATGTGAAGAATGAAATACCCATAGACCAGAGGAAATAGTTAAATATCCACCCATCAGTTTAAGTGCTAGGGGCAATAGGGCCCATTGTAGGCGCACAAACCCAAGGGAGCAGAAGTCTCAAGGTGGACATGAATAAGAATGTCCAAAACATGGAGTTCTATAGACTGAGGAATGGTTATGGGGACCTTCAAATCAGCCTAAGGAGTTCGGGCTTTGTTTGTGGGGATTCATGAATCAACTCTAAGCGTGAAAAGGAAATGACAAAAGCAGGGCATGAGGAAAATCTTGAGCTACCATGTGCAGGACAGGCAAGAGGAGATGAAAGGAAAGGTGTCTCTGTTCTGGGTCCCAACTCTAGGCCAGATGCCTGACATACAGGACATTGATTTTTCTTCTTCTTAAAATTTTTAAATACTATTTTGTTTGGAAATGTCACAAACTTACAGAAAGATAGAAAGTAGAGTTTTTTCTTGAAACACTTGAGAATGAGTTGCAAATTGGAGTCTCTGTCACCTCCAAATTCCCTTGTATTGAATTTTCTATACAAAAGGACATTATCCCACATAGATACAATAAAATTATCAAAATCGGGAGCTTAACCTGGATCATTAGCACCACCCGGTCTTCTCCCCATATTGAAGTTTTGTCAGTTGTCCCAACACTATCATTCAGAGTAAAATGGTCTAGTTCAAAATCAGGCATTGTGTTTAGCTCTCACGTCTCTTTAGACTCCTTCAGGACACTGGAACAGTTTCTCAATCTTTACCCAATCCCATCTGAATCATTCAACAGCCTCACCATGTGGTTGCTATTGTTAAAATTACTATGTGGATGCTGTTATCATCCCACTGTGCAGAAAAAGAAACTAAGGTTTCAAGAGGTTAAGTAATGAGCCAAGGTATTCCAGGGGCTGAGCTCCAAAGCACGTGTGGTTTCAAAACCCGGCATCTGACTTGAAGAGGTGAGCATTCAAGACTCATTCCAGTGATGGCAGAGGGAGAAGGAAGAGGAACTAGTCCAAGATCGTGGCAATAGAAATGGAAAGAAGAAAGTGGATGGGAGGGGCTACGCCAAGGAGCCAATCGTGATTGGCTTTTTCTATTGACTCCCACAGCAAAGGTTAAAAGATGACTGCGGCCTTGAGCTTGAGCAGCTGTTGAGGATTGGATGAGTGGGAACAACAGGAAGTGAGCTCTTGTCCAGGATGCTGAAATTTCTGCTTGATGCGAGCTTTCAAGGAGCTACTGGAATGGAACCTCTCCATGGGGAGTGGACCACTGTCAGAAAATCTTCATCTCAGAGACCAGCAGAACCTCCTGTTGAAAGCTAAGGTCATCCCCCAGGACTGTAATGCCATTTTGTCCACTTCCTGCAGATGAACCTTTTAGAAAATGTCATCTGCAGGTAACTTCTTTGAAAAATGCAATTACCATTTGGAGGAATAATGCATTAAATCTGTATAAACTTACTTTGAATTAGTCGAAATCATCAGTTACCTACATAAGAACTTTAAATAAAGTTGTGAGAGCTTTAGTCACTAGGGAGCTTGTAGAGAAAGAACCCTGAAACTGAGAGGAAGGAGTTTTGCAAGGAAGAAAGTCACCAGGTAAAGACACTGACTTCCCAGAACAATATTGCTCAAATAGGCCCCACATCATTCTTGCATTATTAATGGGCCCCTGTAGATGTTTGCATGGTAACACCAACTCTAATCTTTATCTGTCCAACCGGCTAAAGTTAAAATGCTGGAAATGGTAAGAATGTCACACGGATTTTTGTATTTTCAGTGTTTATGTCAGTATCTGCCATAAGCATAGTTTTGTTTTTTGTTTCTTTGTTTTGAAACAGGGTCTTGTTCTGTTGGCCCTGACTGGAGCGCAGTGGCACCCTCTTGGCTCACTGCAACCTCTGCCTCCTGGGCTCAAGTGATCCTCCCAAGTAGCTGGGACTACAGGCACACACCACTATGCCTGGTTAATTTTTGTATTTTTGGTTGAGATGGGGTTTTACCATGTTGCTCAGAATGGTCTTGAACTGTTGGGCTCAAGCTATCTGCCCACCTTGGCCTCCCAAAGTGTTGGGATTACAGGCATGAGCCACCACACCTGGCCAAGCATAGTCTTAGCAAACAGAAACAGTGATGTAGAAAGACATATCTGAAGAGTTGGTATAATCAAAAGAATTAAAGGAGAACGTGGAGTATATATAGGGGATCTTGGTTCAACTAAGAAAAAGTGACCCCAGGTTGCCTTGAGCTGCAGTTACTTTGACATCTTTCCATGTCTGACCAAGTGTAACTACCAAAGCTGTTTCTTCTTTGATGCCCGTCTCAATTATGAGTCCTCTGTTGATGTGCCACCCTAGATCATGGCTATCACAGGTCTTAGATTTAAAAAAAACAGTTTATGAGGATTCAACTATTGCTGAGCAGCATCAGCAGGAGATGTGGAGTGAGAGCCTTTGAGTCAGACAAACGCCTTGATACACACGAGGTAACCCCAAGGTATCAGGACAACAGACAGCCATGGCACCTCTTTCACCAATAGTTTAATTGGTGCAAGTCTCTCCAACAGGACAGACACCTAGGTATCCTAGATGGCAAAGTTTAAATAGTAATGACCAAAAGATAATGACTCAGGGCAGAAGAGTAAATGCTGAAACACAAAGCAGGACCCTGCAACCTGGGTTCCAGTGATGAACAGGGGGTGGGGTGTCCAGGGGCTGGAAGCAGCAAGTCAGCTCTGCAAACTGAGAAAGCAGCGAGCAGCAGGTGCAGCCTCATTTCATTCATCCCGCCCCATCCCTGGAAGGCAGTGATGCTCTTCAGGGCACTCGAGGCTCCCAAATGTTCTAGACAGAAGGACCTCACTCAGCTCCAGAGGGACCTGGTTGGCTTCTTTGATAAGTCATTTAGCACCGGGTCAGGGAACTCTTAACTGACAGAATGGCAGGAAAGATCCAATACTTATAAAACGACCACTTGTAAAGCCATCTGGTCACCTGCCTGAGTCACTGCTGCCCATCTCTCCATTCTATCATTACATCTTACTGCTTTGCACAAGAGACAGGGACAAGAACAGGGGAAACAGGAACAAAGCTGTTGGGCTGAACACCTGCTGGAAAGGGTAGTAATATGTCAGTATCTGCCATAAGTAGAGTCATTCATTTGTTTGTTTGTTACAAGGTCTCACTCTGTCACCCAGTCTGGAGTTCAGTGATGCAAACTTAGCTCACTGCAACCTCACCTCCTGGGCTCAAGCAATTCTCCCACTTCAGCCTCCCTAGCAGTGGAAATACAGATGCATGCCACCACACCTGCCTAATTATGTAAAGATAGGGTTTCCTCTTAGCCCTCTGAATGCATTTCCTCATTAACCCTCTCTCCAAACCAAAGAAGAAGATGCATGTCTTCTCTCCACTTTACACAGGAAAAGATTAAAACTTAGAGGAGTTCAGCAACTCATCCCAGGTCACACAGCCAGTAAGGGGAAGGGAGGTGAATTCAGGTTGATTGAATTCCAGAAGTTAAGCTCTTCACCACCAGGCTAGCCTCATACATGACAATGTTTGAACTCTGAACCACTCCAGCAAATATTTTGGTGGGTAAAAGCTACAAACATTAGTCAAAATTTGGCTTAAAGAGTCTCTGAGTTCACACTTTCTTGTGATCCCTCCCCCTCCCACTAACTCCCATCTTAACAGATGGAGAGGAGATAAAATCTGCTTAGAGCTTTCCAAGGAAATCCAAAAGCTGCCTTTCTTTCCTGGGCTCTTCTAATGCCTCCTAATCCCAGGAGATAATCAGAGCACCAGAGGATGAAATACTGAATTCCAAGGGGGCAGTGCCAAGCTCCCCGGGCAGAGGAAGACCGTGAAGGCTCTTTGAGCTGGAGGCAGTTAATCAAGGCCACATCATCAAGCTCAGGTTGTGGAGAGAGGCTGCTTAACTGGCCCTCGCCTCTCTATACACTTCGGTCCTCACAGCCAGTTCCATGGTTTAAAATACCAGCTGACCACTGGGATTCTGTGCTCCAGACCCACACATGCAAAGTGGGTGGTCCACCTGTGATACGGTTTGGCTGTGTCCCCACCCAATCTCATCTTGAATTGTAGCTCCCACAATTCCCACGTGTTGTGGGAGGGGCCCATGAGAGGCAACTGAATCATGGGGGCAAGTCTTTCCCATGCTGTTTTCCTGATACTGAATACATCTCATGAGATCTGATGGTTTCATAAGGGGGAGTTTCCCTGCACACGTTTTCTGTCTTGTCTGCCGCCATGGAAGGCGTGTCTTTCACCTTCTGCCATGATTGTGAGGCCTCCCCAGCCATGTGAAACTGTGAGTCCATTAAACCTCTTTTTCTTTATAAATTAGCCAGTCTCAGGTATGTCTTTATCAGCAGCACGAAAACAAACTAACATAACCTGGCATCTCAAAGTAATGTTTTCTGGACACAATTCTTAGAGTCTCCAACCAAAACCTGTCCCTGCTCCCCCAGTCTTCCCCATTAATAAATAGCACTACTGTCTACCTGGGTACTAAATCTACAGCACTAGGACTTTATCTTTTCTTTGACTTACTATTTTAAAAAAAGCTCAATACATACAAAAATAGAATAGTACAGTGAACCCCCATGACTCAAATTCAACAGTTAACAACTCCTGGCCATGCCTATTTCATCTAGACATCCCCTCCTCTTCCTCCCTCCTGGATTATTTTGACGTAAATCCTACATCTCAAAGTTGATCTGTAGACCCCTCATGATCCCCAAAATGCTTTCAGGGAAACCTCCAGGTCAAGTGTATCTTTATTCTATTACTAAGACATCATCTGCCTTTCCACTGGATTGACATTCACGCTAACAGTGCAAAAGCCACAGTGAGTAAGTGGCTGGTGCCTTAGCTCTAGCCAGGGCAGCATGGCAGCATTGTGGTCTTCACTTCCACCCACTCACATTAAAATAAACACCAGTGGGCCAGGCACAGTGGCTAATCCCAGCACTTTGGGAGGCCAAGGCAGGTAGATCACCTCAGGTCAGGAGTTCAAGACCAGCCTGGACAACAGAGTGAAACCCCATCTCTATGAAAAATACAAAAACTAGCTAGGCGTGGTGGATGGCACCTGTAATTTCAGCTACTCAGGAGGCTGAGGCAGAAGAACCACTTAAACCTAGGAGGCAGAGGTTGCAGTGAGCTGAGATCACACCACTGCACTCCAGCCTGGGCAACAGAGCAAGACAAGACTCCACCTCATTCATAAATAAATAAATAGATAAATGAATCACCAGGGTCCCTTAGAATGTGCTTGATAAAGCAGTAATAACTATTGCTTTCTGTCAAATCTCAACTTTCAGGTACACACCTTAATACTATGAGCAACCAAGTGAAAGCGGGCATAAAGTGCTTTATGCTGCAAACCTAAGTCTAATAGTTGCCTCCTGGAAAAGCACTTACTGTATACAAATGTTCAAGTGACGAGCTAACCTAGCTGATTGCTTCATGGAACATCACTTTTACTTCAAAGTTTAAGTAACTAACTCTGGTTATACAGACTCAGGTGTCTGGCATATATTTTCTCAAAAATGAATACAGTAAGACTGTCATTTCAAGGAAAACAACGGAGGGCATTTGTTGCCAATGACACACTTCGAGTTTTAAACCAAAATGTAGAATTCGGGGAAGTTTCGTCTGCCACCGTGCGTTTGACAGCTTCCAAATGCTTAAAAACTTTTCTGACAACATCAGTGATGACATTAACAAGTGTAATATTTTATATTATAGAATGAAACCTGTCAAGATTTGGAAGATGTGAATATGTGATAAACTAATATTTATAGGCCAGGCGCAGTGGTTCATGCCTATAATTTCAGCACTTCGGGAGGCTGAGGTGGGAGGAACACGTGAGCCCAAGAATTTGAGACCAGCCTGGGCAACAAGGCGAAACCCTGTCTCAGCAAAAAAATACCAAAATTAGCTGCACATGGTGGTGCACACCAATAGTACCAGCTACTCAGGAAGCTGAGCTGGAAGGATCACGTAAGCCAGGAAAATCGAGGTTGCAGTGAGCCAAAATCACACCACTGCTCTCTAGCCTGAACAACAGAGCGAGATCCTATCTCAAAAAAAAAATAACAAAATTAAAAAAACCTGTTCTGACTATCTCAGTGATGAAATTAACAAGTGTAATATTTTCTATTGTGTATATACTATATGTAGTATATATATTGAATAATACAAATGAGTGATAATACAAAATCATGCATACATAAAAGATTCATTTAAAGTATAAGATAGATCAATGGATTATAATGGAATGGAGTACAAAAGTTTGACTACAGATAGAAAGTACCACTTATCAAGTCTTGATGCAATATCAAAGAATAAAAACCACAGTTATGTGAAAAAGGCTATTAAAATACTCCTGCCTTTACCCACTATTATTTGTATGAAGTCACATTTTGTACACTCCAATCAAAACAACATACTGCGACCAATTAAATTCAGAAGCCAATATGAGAATCCGGCCATCTTCCATTAAATCAGAATATCAAAGATATTTGCAAAAATATCAAACAGTAGCACTCCTCTCATCAATGTTGTGTTCTTTAAAAACATGTCATTCATTATAAATAAATAAATGATATAAATAATTTAAAATTTTTTTTAATTTCCATTATGGTAAATATCAATAACTACAACTCACATTTTAAAATGCCCTTTGGCTTCAGTATCATGCAATATATCCAAGTAACAATGCTGCACATATACCCTCTGAATCTAAAATAAAAATTGAAATTATAAAAATATATATAAATAAAATAAAATAATGCTCTTTGGGGTCTTCAATAATTTTTTAGTACATAGATGTCTCGAGACCAAAACATTTGAGAAATGCTGCTTTATACTGTCAATATTTCAGTTTGTATCTCTTAAAGATAAGGAGCCTGTTTTTAACATAATCACAATCTCACTCTTAAAAGTAACAGCTGGCAGCAAAGCTGTTGAGCAGAATTTAGAACTGAAACAGAATCCACATCTTGCAAAATGCACCCTGACTCACAAACAGAGAGAATCTGTGCTAGACTAAGCCATGAAGCACATCATAGACTATCTTAAACAAAAATTCCTTTTACACCAGTTCATTCAAACCCATATGTTCCAAGTAGACCAGACAAACTGACCTTACTGACAAATTAACAGAGCTATATACAGATTCTAAAGCCCTAAAGATAAGAACACTCACCATTGCAGCAGCTTCCAAGATAACAGAATTCTGGTCAGTTTCTGCCAAGACTATCTATAACTGACTCCAGCCCCCAAAACCTTATAACGTAGCCATTCCCTGACTCCTATCTTTTGAGATAACTCATGGTTCCCCATGGTGTACACGCTCCCTTGCTGCAGCAAGTAATAAACCTAACTTTTTTCTTCTTTACTACAGCTGTATTCTGTTATGATCTATACCTCATGGGAACCGACAATCCTAAAGTCAAGCCATCATCTTCTCCTGCCCAAACCACTGCAGTAGCCTTCTGCCTTTTCTTCCTGTTCTGCTCACAACTGCTGCGTAACAATTATCCCCACACTTAGCAGCTCACAATTATTTTATTTATTATTTATTACTACAATTTGCTCATGATTCTGTAGATCAGTAATTTGGAAAGGACATCAGTGTCTGTTTTCTGTGTCTGGAGCCTCCAATGGGAAGCCTCAAAAGCTGAGGGTGTCTTGATGGCTGGAAGCTAGACTCATCCTAAAGCTTATGCACTCACATGTCTGGCACCTGGGCTGAGAGAACAAAAAGTCTGGGACTGGCAACCGGAGAACCTACATGAGGCACCTCCACGTGGCTTTGAGTCTTCACAGCATGGCAGCCCGGGGGAGAACACAGGGTCGGATTTCTTTCGTGACATCCCAGGGCTCTGAGCACAGGACCCCATGTAGAAATTGCCATTGTTTTTTATAACCTCACTTGGGAATCACAGAGCATCACTTCCAGTGCATTCTATCCACTACAAGCAAGTCAGAAGGCTGCCTAAGTTCAAGGGGACATCAATTGCCCTTCATCTCTTGATAGAACGCTCGAGGGTTCAAGAATATGTGGGATGGAAGATATTTTTTGTGGCCATGTCTGGAACACATAATCCATCCCAATTTCTTTTACTTTTGTTAATCAACCACCTTGTATTCAGTGGACAACGTGTTACTTTTAAACTTAACAAAGCCATGTCACAGCCTTGCTGGCAATCCTTCAAAGGTTTCTCATCACACTTGAGGAATTCCAGGCATTTTACTGCAGCCCAGAGGGCCCTGTGTATTTTTGTTCCTCCATATGTATTCCCTGCCGGCTGGTCCGGCTCACTCCAGCTGCACTGTTTCCCCAGCTCAGAAACCTGGATCCTGATCCCTCAAGGTTCAGCTTCAAGGGAACCTCCTCAGAGAGGTCCTCCCTAACAATGCCCTGAGAAGTAGCCCCAGAACCCAGAGTTAAATTCAGTGATTGAGGGCAAGATAAATAACAGAGACGTAATTGCTGCAGAGTTCAGAATTCTCCAAGTGACTCTCAAATTTTGCCCTGTGAAACATTAGTTTAGCCCAATGCTAAATGGGCATTATTTTAAAATATGAATTTATAGCCAATCTGCTTCTAAGAACTTGAGTAAAACAAAGTTGCAGAGTTTTTTTCTTGAGACACAGTCTCACTCTGTCACCCAGGCTGGAGTGCAATGGTACAATCTCAGCTCACTGCAATCTCCACCTCTCAAGTTCAAACGATTCTCCTGCCTCAGCCTCCCAATTAGCTAGGATGACAGGCGTCCGCCACCACACCCAGCTAATTTTTGCATTTTTAGTAGAAAATGAGTTTCACCACATCAGCCATGCTGGTCTTGAACTCCCAATCTACCCACCTCAGCCTCCCAAAGTGCTGGGGTTATAGTTATGAGCCACCTGCCAAAGTGCTGGGATTACAGTAATCTACCTACCTTGGCCTCCCAAAGTGCTGGGATTACAGGGGTGAGCCACCACGCCCAGCTGTTTTCTTTATACCATGATCACTTCTAGTCTATAATATGCTAATTACATGCCAGATCTCCAACTTACACAACCACAAGACTCTTTTTTCAAGTAGTATCTCCAGGCTCCATGTTGCAAAACTCTTTTCCAAGTACTTAGGTTCTACCTGCATCCCTGACCCACATCCTTGAAGGTGAGCTACAAATAACAGGAAATCTTCGGAAGGCCCAGCTCCCCTAGGAATGGCCCTGATTGGCTGCTATTGAGGTCATACTTTTCACGAATGCTTATGATTGGCTGTCAGTAACACTCCACTCATGGTAACAGTGTCCAGCAGATATATGAGCCTCTCATCTAGACATGTGAATTATACTCTTTAGAGCAGTGAGTCATTGAGGCCAGGGACTGCTGAGGATTGCATTTTTTTTATTGAGCCAAGAACCTCAGAGGCTGGCTCCAGGCCTGCTCCCACATAGGAAAAGCATGTCTGTAGCTTCCCAGAAGCAGGCTGGCTGGCCCTGGGAATGGGAGAATGGGTTCACCAAGGGGCTATAACCTGGAGAGCTCAAAGGAGGTGATTTGTCTATGATGTGCCTAACACTCAGTTCCCAGAATATATCTCAGAGACTATCAGGGGAAAGAAAGATTACATTTTTAGTAACTGTCTGTCTCAGATAATGCTTGCTGGAAATTCTTTGTGGGTTGATTTTATCAGAAAAGCCAAACAAAATATTGTTATAGATTAACTAAAGTTGGTCCTCTCTCCCATGCACCTACGATATAACTGCCAAAAAAACAAACTAAGTTTGATTTTAACAATCCTTCCATTCTTTTCTCAAAAGCTGGTGCCATAAAGAAAATAATAAAATCAATCCTCCAGGCTTAAGGGTGGAATCAGCATACCTTTATAGTAGTAATGGCAGCTAACACACTGAGCCCTTGCTATGTGCAGGGCACTGTGGTAAGCAAATCATGAGCCATTTCTTTTTACAGCCAACCTATAACACTATTATTACATATGTTCCCATTTTATGGATGAGGAACTGAGGTACCAAGAGGTTACTGACTCGTCCAAAATTGCACAACTAATAAGCAGAAGAATAAGGGTTTGAATCCAGGTATAGCTGACCTCAAAATATGGCTTTTCTTGAGACAGAGAGAGTCACACTCCATCACCCAGGCTGGAGTTCACTGGCACAATCTCAGCTCACTGCAATCTCTGCCTCCCAGGTTCAAATTATTCTTGTGTCTCAGCCTCCTGAGTAGCTGGAATTACAGGCGCACATCACCACACCCAGCTAATCTTTGTATTTTTGCTACAGACAGCGTTTTGCCATGTTCGTGCTGGTCTTGAACTCCTGACCTCAGGTGATCCACCCTCCTCAGCCTCCCGAAGTGCTGGGATTACAGGCGTGAACCACTGCACTGGCCAAAATACAGCTTTTCATTGGTATACCAACTCAGCAAAGCTGTTGGCCAGTCCCACCTGCCCAGCTACACAGGCTTTAAGGCAATGCTTCTTAGCGTTTTCTGTACACATGAATGACCAGGAGATCTTATTAGAATGTAGATGCTGATTCAGCCCGGACTAGGACCTGAGATTCTACCTTTCTTAACAGGGTCCCAGATGCTGCTGCATGCTGCCTTACCCACCACACTGTGAGACTTTCTAAGGCAGCAATGATCAAATCTGGTGAACCTGGGGAGTTACCTGAGGCGATTTTAAAATCCTGATGCCCAGGCCTCACCCTGAACTGTATTAATCAAAATCCCAGCAGGGCACGGTGTCTCATGCCTGTAATCCCAGCACTTTGGGAGGCCAAAGCAGGAGGATCAGTCGAGCCCAGGAGTTCGAGATCAGCCTGGGCATTGTGGCAAAATCCCATCTCTACAAAAAAATACCAAAATTAGTCAGGCATAGTGGTGTGCGCCTGTGGTTCCAGCTACTTGGGAGGCTGAAGCAGGAGGATCACCTGAGCCCAGGAGGTCAAAGCTGCAGCGAGCCAAGATCACACCCCTGCACTCCAGCCTGGGCAACAGGAGTGACACCGTGTCTCCAAAAGAAAAAAAAAAATGCCTAGAGGTGGGTTCCAGACATCAGTATTTTTCCCGAGCTTCCCAGCAATTCCAATGAGCAGCCTGGACTGCAAACACTGCTCTAAGGGTCATGAGATGCCCTGAGAATCATTAGGAGGGGAAAGTCAGGTCTCCAGATGCTGAGGAGATCAGTGAATTTAATCACGATGGCATCCTTGTCGGAAGTTTCAAAAAATCATTACGCACACTAGTAATTCATGACAGCCTGTAAAAGGATGGTGGCCCAGCCTCCTTTCAAGGTAACCATCTGGCATAATCCCAGATAGCAAATGTTTCCTCCTACTCCCCCCTTCTCCCACTCATGCTCACACTCTGTTCACCACTTACACCTCCCTAGATCCCACCATGTTTTAGCTTGAACTTGGAGAAGGCCATCCCCATCCTGGTCTACTACCCCTCCCACAAAGGCTCACAACACCAAGCTGCTTTCCCTAACACCCACCCCACTCATCGGATGGAAAGTGCGAACATAAACACCCTGGTGTTATTGAAGCAATGAAGGCTGCACCAGCTGTCTGTTTCTCTTGACTCAAACCAAAATACTCACAACTGACAAATGAAAGGAAAGGAAGAGAGGGGAAGTGTGTCAGAGTTAGAGGCTTAAAAAAGAAGAATTAGGGCAAAGAAAAGATGCCAAAAGAGTCTCATGGTAGGGATTCGGGCTGTGTTGCCCGAAAGCCTGAGTGTGCTCCCCGCCCACCGCGAGGCCCCCCGTGCACACTCACGGGAGGAACTTTCTTTTGCTCTACCTCCTCAGTCCCTCAAACGCCCAGTTGCTTTTCTCTCAACATTCCCTTTTCTTCTGGGAAGGCAAGAAAAATAAAGGCATCTTTTGATCTCCAAGGCTTAAATAGATGTTCCCCTCCGTGAAGGCCTGGCGATCGGTGGAGATAAGGTCATAAATACACCGGCATAGACAGAAGAGGACTTGAGAGGCAACAGTCTATTCAAATAGAGAGAAACTACGAGGACGCCTGTTGAGAAATGCCCAGCAATGCATCTCATCCCCAGGAGCAACGCTTCCAGAGGAAGGAGGCAAATCCATGCATTCCAGAACATCGGGTCCATAAACAAATCAAACTCTTTTAAGGATGAGACATAAATAACTTTCTCCGGAAAACTCAGTTGAGCCCACCCTGCTCTGCAGCAAAGTGCTCCCCGCCCGCAAGAAGGAAGCTCCCCAACTTGGCCAAGAGGCATGTCCCAAGGGGCATGTTTCACCCTGGGTTGACAAAGCATTTGAGTCCCTTAGGGTGACCAGCTTGTCTCAGTTTGCCTGGAACTTTCCTGGTGTTAGCACTGAAAATCCTGCACACCAAGAACCCCCTCAGTCCTAGGAAAACCGGGACAGTAAGTTACCCTGGTCTCTTCCTCAGCTGGGCCTTGGTTCTAGCTGGCTATCTGAGGCCTCCCTTCCTACGACTGGGCTCCTGGATCCTCCTTCCTAGCTGTAATCCCCACAAATAAGCAAGTGAGAAGGCCAAAGATTCCCTTTGCTCCCTTGGTACCCACACTGAGGGTGTCTGATGAATGACTTGCATTCCAGCCTCATCAAAGTAAGACAGTCCTGCATCTTCTTCCTGATGCCGCTTGGTTACTTTTGCGCCCATTTTGAGTATTTAGCTATAAATATTACTAATAGTCAAGACTGGACCTTGCGATGTGCAGGTCAAGACAAAGCATTTCTTTTTACTTCCAATACATAGCAAACGGCCAACACTCTGTTAGGCTAGAGCAGTTCTCTGCCAAGACCGGATGCCCCAAGAACTGCCCTTTGAGAGGCAGACATTCATGATGGACACACAGGCACCTTAAGGCAGACGCAAACAGGAAACAATGGCATGGGCCGTTCTGTCCACATTCCTCATCCATCCCAGTTGCTCTTGTACTTTTACTTCACCTTGACTTCAAATTCCTCCAGCTGTTTCACCTGAGTACTAATGTGACCACTCACGTGGCCAGGCCTGAGACCCATCAGACCCACCTGTGAGCCTAAACAAATCAAGAGGTTGGGAAAGATTTGGGCCTCTTTCATTAGGAAGGGAGCTGAGACAAGGTAAGCTCCTACAAGATTAAAACTACAGTAACAAATGTGTAATACTCTAATCACAAGGAAAGTTATCATGAGTACAACCTCCTTTGGGGATCATACCACAAGTCTAAATGTGAAACCCTTTGTGACAATGACAAGGACCAAACAGCCCCCTTTCTTCTCCCTCCCCCATCAGCTCCCTGAAATCACGGGGAATCTCAGATCAGCCCGAAGGATTCATTTGGAGCTTCACTACATCTAGGCTGGCACTGACTTTCCAATGCCACTTGCCTCTCCCCAGGACACAAATGGCCCCAGGAGATTCCAGATGTGAAAAATAGGAGAGACCTGCAAACTATGGGAGATGAGAGAGAGGAGAGGCTGGGGTGATACTGAACCTAGTTTTCTTGAAATTAATAAGAAGCAAAAGCCAGGTAGGCAGCCAAGACAAAAAAGCTGAAGGGCCATAAAATGTCCTGAAGGTCACCCCTGCTTGTGGCGTCACAGGCTCTGAAACACAATGGTGGAAAACCAAGTGCCAATCACTTCTTTGTTTGTCCCAGAACAAAGAGGAAGGGTAACAGATGTGTTTTCATAGACGCCTCCTCCAGGGTCTGGGAGGTGATTATTCCTCAAGGTCACGGCTACTGTGAGTTCAGAGGCTCGAGAGTCTCGGTTCCAGGTCCTTTAAGGGGTGCTCTGCCCTCTCCAGCACTGCCTCTATGCAGTGGAGAATTACGTGGCCGAAGGCACTGATGCCCAAGCCATAAAATGGGATGGATGCAGCGTGTTACACCAGCTGCCCTGCATTCCTCCAGCACCAGCTCGAACCCAGTCCCTCCCGCTCTCCGCTCAGCTGCGCCAAACTGGACTCCGCACTCATGCCCCCCAACATCCTGTTGTTGATAAAATAGCCATAGTCATCACTACCAGTTAGTAGTAAAGTTAGGATCTGGAGCAAGCGTGTCTGATTTGTAAGCTCTATCTGCGTTTTCACTCCCCTTTCCCAGGCTGTCTAGTTCCTTCTAACCCGGCCTGCAGTTACGTCCTTCCTGTTCTAGAGCAGCTCACTGACCATCCCCTGCCTGGGTTCATGGCCTCTCCTTGGCACCCCTACTTCACCATGTGCTCACTTCTCTTTCTAGCCCTATCCCACGGCAGTGAAATCATGGGTTAACTCATGTGTCTCTCCCGCTACAGCTCAGATAGTGAAGGCCAGGGAACTGAAACATTCTTTATTCATCCTCATATGTCCAGGGGCAACAGGTGCCTAGTACATCATAGATGGCCCACAGTGAGTCCTGTAAAGTGAGGACTATGCACACATCAGTCACCCTTACATCCCCCATGCAGAGAACAGCACAGAGTAGGTGCTCAAATATGTGTCCAACACATGGGTATTGATTGATTGAATAATGAACTTTCAATCCCGTTTGGGACTTTAGTATTCGAAACTCAACTATTCTGATTAATAATTAAAACAAGTCCAAGTTTTCTCTTTTTTCACTTCTCTACTCTCTCTCTGTTTCTCTGATCTGTATCAAAAAAAAAAAAAAAAAAAAAAAAGTTTAAGGATTAGATCAAAGACTAACTCCAAGTGACTGTAACAAACCAGACTCATTTTGCTTAGGAATTGCCGCTAGAAATCTGAGTCACCACCCTAATTTGGCTATGCCTTAGGACAACGCAAAGTCAGGTGCCCAGCAAGGTCCAGGCTTCCCGATTCATTATGCAGTGAGTTTTCATGGCTGGAGCAAAACAATTCCACTAAATAGATATATTTCAAGCGCCTACTGTAAGCGGAACAATGTGCCAGATACTCTGGGAGAAAATATAAATAACATCAATAGCTATTTTCAAGGACTTTACAAGTAGAAAGACAAGACAAGACATATTTGCTAATAACCATGACCTGTGGAAACAAGTTCCATGGCCAGAGGACCAGAGTGCCAGGGGGTTGGGGGAACACAGACACTTGAGGGGCTTCTGGCTGGATGGAGGTGGGCTGTGACGTGGAAGATCTTGGGCTGGGGCACTCGGTGGAGGAGGAGTATTTTTGCAGATGGCGTGGGAGAGAGACAGTTATTCCACGAAGGAAGTACAAGAGAGTAATTATAAAGGGAACAGAGGTGGGAAGGCATAGTACACTTTTCTGGGTACCATGTGTACAGAGTGAGAGTGTGAAAAGGCTGGAGAAGCAAGAGGAGCCAAATACTGTAGAATTGGAAGCCCGGCTGGGAAGCCGTCACATACTGTACAGGCAGTGCAGGAACGCTAAATGCCTGGAGAGTTTCTAGGATTGTTTCTACTAAGGGGAAAATATGCTGCTCTTTTTCAGTGGTGTAGACGCTTAGCTCAGTGACACCCCAGAAACAAGAAACACCCCTGTCACCACTTGCCCAGGCCCATGTGTCCCTGGCCTCAAGGACAGACAGAATTGAGATGTGGCTCTCCTCAAAGTGAGCATCCGGAAAGCAAGGACTGGCCTTCCAGAGCGCCTGGGAGACTTTTTTTTTTTTTTGGAGACGGAGTCTCACACTGTTGCCAAGCTGGAGTGCAGTGGTGCAATCTTGGCTCACTGCAATCTTCGCCTCCCAGGTTCAAGTGATTCTCCTGCTCCAGCTTCCCAAGTAGCTGGCACTAAGGCATGCGCCACCATGCCCAGCTAATTTTTGTACTTTTAGTAGAGACGAAGTTTCACCATGTTAGCTAGGACGGTCTCAATCTCCGGACCTTATGATCCGCCCACCTGGTGCTGGGATTACAGGCATGAGCCACCGTGCCCCGCCCAAGACTTTTAAATGTTACATGAACACTCTTACTTCCTTCTTCCAATTTCCTTCCTCCTCTTTAGGGTCTTTTCAGCCCAGCACTTGAGCATCAGTTAAGAGAAAGCAGGAAATGCTGGCCCAGATCCTGGCTGTAGTCGGTCCTTCAGATCGGCTCTGAAGTCATCCCGTGAGCACTGAAGCTCTGGCCGAGGTCACTGCAGCTGCTCCTGCATACTCCATACCTGCATTGTTGCTCACTGCTCAGTAAAGCTTTCAAGCACCCTTGGAGAGGATGAAATGGAAAAAGAAATTGTGCCATGAGAGGGGCTCAGCTTGAACTGAAGCTAAACTTGAGCTTCAAACAGAACTTGGAAGGTCTGCGGAGCCGGTGGAGGAGGCATCTCCAGACCTGCCTGAGAGGCTGAGACGCCCCCTAGGAGGAAGTCACCCTGGGAGAGGACAGCAAGCAGGCACACAGGCCGAGTCAAGGGCGAAGACAGAGAGAAATGATGCAAACTGTTCCCGAGTCATCGAACACGAGGCCTGTAATAAGGGACTGTATAAAGCAGAGGGAATGGTTTTGCTTCTATTTCTGTGAAAAGCCGCAGCAGAGAGGTCTCTTTGGTGTGAATAGTGACAAGGGTCCTCCCTACAAAGTGCACCAACAAGAGAAGAGAAAAATGCTAGGCCTCTCAGATCATCAAGCAAATGACTTTCCAGGGTGGATGTGGATACCCCAGGACTCCGTTGACCATTTGAAAGGAGTCTAAATGGGGCCGAATTCCCCAGTGAGCAGAGGAAGGCAATCCAGGTGAACTCTGCTTTATAGCATAGGGGTGACCCCACATTTAGCCTTAGGTTGGGGTTCTCATGGGAAAGCTCTGTGGCTATTTGATCCCATTGTTTTTAAGCAAACACACCTCCTTTCCTGCTCGTTACAGCCCCTTCTCTCCCTGACCCCATTCATTCTGGATGGCACCCCCAAAAAAGTCTGAAAGGAAGCTTACCTCTTATATAACTTTTTTAAATGAGCTTTACATCTTGTGTTAGCATGAAAAGCTCTAGCAGAAATAAGAATATCTGAAGTTAAGGGTTCAATTAAAATCATTCGCTTTAGCACTCAAAGTATTTTTTTTCTCCCCGATCCCTAATTCTCTCCCTTAGAGACTTCTGAAGATTATCCTTCCATTTCTCCAAGCAATGGGATTATTTGGCATCTTTCTGGCTTTTCCCGTCTCTTGTCACTAAAACTTTCCATCCATTTTATGTGCCCTGTGATTAGTGATGATTAAAGAGGAGAGTTTTTACAAATATGAGCAGCTTGGCCCATTTGGATTTAATGCTCAGAATCCTGGGACTTTTTTTTTTTTTTACCAATTACCCGGGGGATAATTAGATGATCACAAAAATTGTCTTGGTAATTTTCAACAATAGTAAGAAAGAGTTCTCTGTGCACATGATGGGGAAAACAGATGACTGTGTGGGGAGGGAAAGCACAGATCTTCTCAATATGATGTTCTAAGAATATTTAGCACCAGCGCAGCCAATGTGTCCCTTCTCAGATGCTATTATTCCGAGGAGGTCGATAAGACTTGAAAGTTTGAGCTATGCCGGGCGCGGTGGCTCAAGCCTGTAATCCCAGCACTTTGGGAGGCCGAGGCGGGTGGATCACGAGGTCAAGAGATCGAGACCAACCTGGTCATCATGGTGAAACCCCGTCTCGACTAAAAATACAAAAAATTAGCTGGACATGGTGGTGCGTGCCTGTAATCCCAGCTACTCAGGAGGCTGAGGCAGGAGAATTGCCTGAACCCAGGAGGCGGAGGTTGCGGTGAGCCGAGATCGCGCCATTGCACTCCAGCCTGGGGAACAAGAGCGAAACTCCGTCTCAAAAAAAAAAAAAAAAAAAAAAAAGTTTGAGCTTTGCCCCAGCTTGACAGCTCGTTCCCTCCTTGCGATTTCCTCAGCTCTGCAGGATTCTGTGGTTCAAAGGCCTGCCATTCACATGGATGCGGAGGCCCAGAAAGAGGAATGAGTTTGTCTCAGGTCACATAGCCCACCAGGACAGAGGCTGGAGAAAAATGCACTTCCCACCAAATCCTCCTTCAGTCCCACTACCAGACTAGACGGCGAGCTCCTTAAGGACAGGTGATATGATCACTAACTCCATTTACATATGTTTAAGGAGCACCCACTTCGTGCCAGGCGTTGTACTGGATGCTAGGGGACACAAGAAGGGCAGAGCCCTGCTGTCACACAACTAACACTGCAGGGGAGGATCAAACAAAAAAAAAAAAAAAAAGAAAGAAAGAAAGAATGTATATAATTGTAAAACGTGGTGCTACAACAAAATTCCTCTACGGGGCCAAAAGGAGAACCACACGAAGCAGGACCCGCTTTAGAAAGACACGTGCAGAGCTAACAGTTAAGTTGAAACTTACAGCGTGAGAAGGAGCCACTCGTTTGAAGACTTGATGAATGGGCCTTCCAGGAAGAGGGGAGAGCATGAGAAAATCTGAGCCGAGAGGGCATTCGGGTGTCACGTTCCCAGAGTGGAAACAAGGCCAGTGTGGCCACAGCACAGGGAACAAAGGTGAGGACGGCAGAAGGCAGACTAGGACCAGCCCGGGCCGGGATAAGTGAGTTGAATGTTATCATACATGCAATGGGAAGCCACGTAAAGGCCTAGCAGAAGGGCGACGTGATGATATACATTACATATTATTATATATTATATATACCCACATTATTGCTGTGTTTAATATGGACTATAGGAGGGAGGAAGGGAAACCAGGAGGGCAGTGGTTTTGCAGGACTCCTCTGGGGAAGGTCTTCTAAGACCAAGGTGGTGGGGGTGGAGGTGAAGCAAGATGGATGGAATTGAGCTGTGCGGCCAATGCCGGAGGGGTGAACTTTTTTTTTTTTTTTTTTTTTTGACACAGGAATTACAAATATATTTACATCTCAGACCTGGGAAATGGACTACACACAGCCTTCTAAGGGAGAAGAGAAATGCCTTAGATGTTCTGACAGCACTGCACCTTTGGCTTGTTTCCAGTGGTTGGTGGAACATGAATAGGAATGACATTGTTGCTTGGAGACATGTCATTTTCCCGTCTGTCTGACATTTGCTTCTGAGAAACAAGGCGGTAAATCTCTGTTAAAATTGTCTGAAAAGCAGCTTCTACATTTGTAGAGTCTAGAGCAGAAGTCTCAATGAATGATAAACCATTCTTTTCTGCAAAAGCTCTTGCTTCATCTGTAGGAACTGCCCTGAGGTGACGTAGATCACTCTTACTGCCCACAAGCATGATAACAATGTTACTATCAGCATGATCTCTCAGTTCTTTCAGCCATCGCTCTACATTTGAAGAAAAAAGAGGAATCACCCCAGCCCACGTAATTTTGACTCAAATGATTGAGTAGATGGTGGTGCCATTTATAGAGTGAGGGACAGAGGGCATGGGGACAGGTTTTAAAGAACCCGGGGTAGAGAGACACGTCAGGTGGCATATGTATAATTGAGTGAAAATCTCAAGGGATGTGCATCTGAGACTCAGAGGAGAGACCTGGCCAGAGACACGCTTTGCGGACTCTTCTGAAAGACGATACTTAGGCGTAGAAAAGGGGAGGATGCCACCTTAGTAAACAGTGAGGAGAAAAAACGAGTTCCAGGGCCAAACCCCAGGAAATTCCCCAGCCTCAGAGGTCAAGTACAGAAGACAGCAAGTGTGGCAGAGGAGAAGCAGCTGGTGAGGCAGGAGGAAAACCAAGGTAGACCAAAAGCCCACAGAGCAGAAAGTTCCTGGAGGGAGAGTGTGGCCAGCCACATGGGGTGCGAGGGACGCCCCCTGCAAGAGGAGACGGGGATTGCTGGAGACTGACCGGTGTTTTAGGAGCGTGGTTAAAAGCAGAAAGCAGAGGGCAGCTGTTGATGAGTGAAGACGACCTGAGTAGAGAAGCTTTTCAAAAAGTTTGGTTATGTTGGGGAGCAGAGAAATGGGGTGCTAACGAGACGAGAACATGGCTCCCAATGAGGCCATTTCAAGATCAGGAACCTGGCACACATGTGTATGTTGGTGAGAACAATTGTGCAGAGAGAGATTAATGATGAAGAAGAGAAAGGAGCTAACAGAAAAAGTGAGATCTTGAGAAGGAGGGAGGGAAGAGGCCCCGAGCCCTCGCTGATGGACATCCCTTGGTAGGAGGAGGGACCCTTCCTTCTTTGCAACCACCTGGAAGAGTGAGGGGTCAGTCCCAACACAGGCGGGTACTTAGGATGGCAGACAAGAGAGGGGTGGTTCCCCTCTGGGTATCTGCGTTCTCAGGGACATTCAAAGTAGGCATCTTGGAAGAGAAGACAACAGAGGAGGGAGCTTGGACAGTTTAGGAAGAGTCTGAGGTGCAATGTTCCTCTCGGGACATAAAAGCTATTTTAAGATTTTGCATTTAAAGTGAATCCAGGCCGGGCACGGTGGCTCACACCTGTAATCCCAACACTTTGGGAGGCTAAGGCAGACAGATCACCTGAGGTCAGGAGTTCAAGACCAGCCTGGCCTACATGATGCAACCCCGTCTCTTAAAATATGAAAAATTAACCAGGAGTGGTGGCAGGCACCTGTAGTCCCAGCTTCTTGGGAGGCTGAGGCAGGGAGAATCACTTGAACCCAGGAAGCAGAGATTGCTGTGAGCCGACATCACAACACTGCACTCCAGCCTGGGCGACAGAGTGAGACTTTGTCTCAAAAAGTAAATAAATAGAATCCAGCCATGAGGTGTCACACTCTTCAGCCATGCCTAGCAGTCCAGTGTGGGGACCACGATGGTTAATTTTATGTGTCAAGTTGGCTGGCCCACGGTGCCCAGATATTTGGTCAAATATTCTGGAAGTTTCTATGAGGATGCTTATTTATTGGATGAAATTAATATTTAAATTGGGGGACTTTGAGTAAAGCAGATTGCCCCCTTTCCTTCGGGTAGACCTCATTCAATCAGTTGAAGAACTGAATAAAGCAAAGATTGACCTTCCCTGGGCAAGAAGGGATTCTGCCACCAGACGATCTTAGGCATTAAATAGCAACATCAGCTCTCCCCTCAGCTCTTGATGGCCTCCCTGCCAACTTTGGACTTGCTGGTTTCCATAATTGCCTGAGTCAATCCCTTAAAATCTCTCTCTCTCCACACACACACACACACACCCCTATTATATTCGAGGGGTTGAAGAGACCAGAACTCGGTGCAGGTAATGAGAGCAGACAATCCTCTTTGGTTCTCTGAGCCCTGCCCTGCCCTTGTTCATCGAATACACTCTCTGGATTCACAAGGACCATGACTTGCTATAAGGAGAACACTGGACTGGAAACTCCAAAGCCAGTCCCGAATCACATCGGGCACTGAGCAGAGGACGGACTAATTTCTGTCCACCAATGACATTCCTTCCACCGTGAAGGACCTTCTCCCTTATGCTCAGGAGATGTCATCCCAATCTCTCACAAGTCCTGTTCTAGGGGTTTTGTGGCTCTCTGGAAAGGACAGGATACAATATGGCTAAAAACAACGTTTCCTAAGGTTCATTTGCATGGTTCCCATGTTCAAGAAGGCCACAAATTCAGCCTTTTAGTATTATCTGCAAGTGGGGTCTACACAGCATAACACCAAAGTGTTGAAGAAAGGTGACCAGTGAGAACAGTAAATCACCTTTGAATCCTATTATCAAACCACAAAAGCCACTCAGTCCTCCTTCTGATCACTTCCTATCCACCCTATTTGTGAAGGAGAAATCCCCCAGCCTAAATAGTACAAGGTAGCCTGTAATTCCAACCCTCTGAGAGGCCGAGGCAGACAGATCACCTGAGGTCAGGATCATACAGCACCCGACACTAAACCCATGAGCCTGGCAGCAATATAATCGTCGCACAGACTCACAGCCTGGGAAAGGCGGGCACCGCACGGGGCAGAGCCACGCAGATTCATGCTCAGGAACAGAGTGAACATCCAGCGTCCGTGGGAGGCAGGCCTTGTAGTGAGGGTCAGGTGACCACTGGTTCCCACAGGAAGATGTGGTTGTTTTGAGTACCTCCTTGGGCTGGCAGGGAGGTGAAACCTCTAGGCTGAGGACCAGGTGGGGTGCAGCTGAAAGGGGAATTATCTGGATGGGGACCTTTCCTCTCGTCTGAGGGTATGTTTGTTGACAGCTGAGAAACTCAAGTGAGGTCTTTGGGGCCCTGTGAGACTCAAAGATGTCAAGGCAGCACCTGAAATTTCATGCCGTACGATTCCAAAGCTCTGAATTCATATTTCTTAATGTTGTGGTTATCTTGTGAAGAGCAATTTTATAGCAAAATATGTTGTATGTGCTAAAGGAATTAATATGGGAAATGTGATTTTTCTTAAAATACACCAAAGTTACTTTTTTAAAATTCTATCCATATGTCATAGTCAGCTTGGGCTCCTGTAACAAAATATCGTAGTCTGGGGGGCTTCGACAACAGACATTTATTTTCTCACAGTTTTGAAGGCTGGGAATGCTGAGACCAGGAGGCCAGCATGGTTTGGTTCTGGTAAGGGACTTCTTCCTGACTTACAAATGGCTGCCTTCTGCGTCCTCACACAAGAGATGGGGAGGGAGAGAGGTAGAGAGCAGGGTAAAGAGAGAAGGAAAGAGAAGGAGACAGAGAGAGAGAGAGAGAAAGAGAGAGAGAGAGAGAGAGAGAGAGAGAGAGAGAGAGAGAGAATGAATGACAGAGAGAAAGAAAGCTCTGCTATCTTTTCTTATAAGGACAATCATCCCATCATGAAAGCCTCATCCTCATGACCTCATCTAAACCTAATTATCTGCCAAAATCCTCATCTCTAAAACCCATCACATGGGGCATTAGTTCTTCTGCATATGAATTTTGCGAGGACGTAATTTAACCCATAGCACCTGACAGTGGGATCCTTCTCAATAAAAACGAACAAACTACTCTGACACACAACCGTGTGGATGAATCTCAAAAGCTACATCAGAGAAGCTGCACCAAAACTATGTACTTGGTGATTCATTTTATACAACATTCTACAAAAGTCAAAACTGTTGGGGCAGAAAGCCAATCCGTAGTTGCCAGGGTTTAGATGTCGGGCAAGAAAATTTCCCACAAAGGGGCACAAGGAAATTTTTTGGAGTGCTGAAACCATTCTGTGTCCTGGACCACAGTTATGGGTACACCACCACAGGCATTTGTCAAAACTTATCCAACTATATACTTTAAAAGAGTGAATTTTATTGCCTGTGATTTCTTCCTCAATAAACCTGCCAAACACAGACACACAAAAATCGCCTTCCACTTGAATAATGCTTTAGAGTTAACCATGCACCTTTCTCATCCATTATGCTGTTGATTTTCACAACTCAGTAAAGTAGGAAAAGTGGTTTTATTGTCTCCATAGGAAACGGGGCTTTGGGAATTTAGTGACTACCAAGCTTATTCAGGCTGAAGGAGAACCATTTCTTCCAAGTCCTAAACAAACACTCTTCCTTCTCTGCCTAGAAAACCTGGTTGGGTCAAGCAGACGTCACGGCAGCGCCCATCACCCACTCTGGGTTGTGCCCTGGGGTATGTGCTTCCCACTCACTCTTTCATTTTCTTCTGACAGCTAAGCTATAATGGAAGTATCATTATCCCAGGTTACAGATTAGAGGAGGGAAGGATGAATTATTTGGCCTGAGATCAAATGTCAAGAGAGTGACAGTATCATGATTTTTAACCCAGATCTGAATGGGTACATAATCCTGTGCCTTCCATGACCAAGCCCTGTGCTTCTCAAAACTTTAGTTCCAAATAAGACCCCACAAAATAAAAAATCTAGAACAATTATGGGAAGTAAAACAATCATGAGCTTCTTCAATGGGACAGAGCAAGTGAAACAGCGCTAACCAGTCTTTTAGGGGTCTTTTTAACCCATCGGGTGCTAAAAGTCTTCAAATCCATCCGTGTGCACATGCGTGGATTTTTAAAAAGGCTTCAAATTCCACAGACACTTCCTGAAAGACTCTGTGTCCAGCAGATCAGCCACCTTTCTTGATGCCCTGTCTGTCTCACCAAGGCCTTCCATTTTGCCAACTGTGTCACCCAAAGCACAGTCCTGAATCAGCCTCAGTCTGACCTGGAGAATCGAAACCTAAGGATGCCAGGCAGGACCAAGAGGTGCTTGGGAACAGCAGAGGGGCCCAACAGCGTGTGTCAGAGGTTCTTCTGCAACTGTCCCAAGTAACCCCAGGGGCCAGGGTGGAGCATCTTGCTGTCCCTAGTGGTGGGGCCATCAGTAAGAACCTTTCTATTGGAAAAAGCAGGTCATGATTTGCCCTTGTCATCTGGACAGCTGCAGGCTTTACCCGCATCTCCATGGTTCCCCCAAGTCCTGAACATTCCATTAAGCAGACTCTGCTTTGCAGATGGAAGATCAAGGGCAGATGACAGAAGTGTTCCCTTCCTCCTGCATGCGCCTCAGTTCTTGCATCAGGAAGAAAGGGAAAAAAGAAAGTGTCTTGAGTGCCTCCTGTATACCAGGAACTGTGCTATAAATTTCCTGTGTCATATTATTGTCAGCGTCCACGGAACACTTTCTGTAGACCAGGAATTGTGCTATTCATTTTTCTATACATTATATTACTTAATACACTCAACGACCTATTTCCTAAGTACCATTACTGTCTCCACTTCACAGATACAGAAATTGAAGTTTTTAACATTTGGGCAATGTGTCCCAAGGTCACACAGCTACTACCTAAGAGAAATATTTCAAACCCAGGGCTGCTGACCCCAAAGACTCAATTATTTACGTTACACCCTATCGCCTAGGATGCTTAACCCCCTACAATCTAGTCTTTCTGTCCCCAGAATTAGCCCTAAGTTCCATCTAACTTAAGAACAAAGGTTAGTATTTTTAAGAAATCAGCATGTTTCCCCTAGAAACGGCCCCGTGAAGTCAACAAATACTTCAAAAACACTTTCTGAGCTTCCCACTAGACCCAAGTCACTGATAGATGCTTCCTGCTGCGGTTTAACATAACTCATGTTGAACTTTCATTGTCATTTTAACAGTATTAAGAGGTGAGACCTGAGCCGGGCATGGTGGCTCACGCCTGTAATCCCAGCACTTTGGGAGGCTGAGGTGGGTGGATCACTTGAGGTCAGGAGTTCGAGACCAGCCTGGCCAACATGGTGAAACCCCATCTTTAAAAAATAAAAATTAAAGAAATTCAAAAAGAGGTGAGACATTGAAGAGGTAATTAGGCCATGAAGGCTCCACCTTCACAGGTGGGATTGGTGCTATTATAAAAGGGCAAGTTTAGCCTTCTCTTGTTCTCTCACTCTCTCTTTGCCTTTCCACTACATGATGCCCTCCACCATGTTCTGATGCAGCAAGAAGGTCCTTACAAGATGCTGGCCCCTTCATCTTGGACTTTCCAGCCTCCGGAACTGTAAGAAATAAATTTGTTATAGATTACCCTGTCTATGATATTCTGTTATAGCAGTGCAAAACTGCTAAGACACCTCCACATTATGTCACCTAAGAGATTATGTAGAAATTTGGGAGCAGCAAATACTTGGCTCAAGACTTCCCTCTCCACATTTAGCAGACATCCCTAATCAATCAGGACACTCACTCTATTTGAGTCTAAATACATTCTCAGAGTCCTTCTCAACACAGAGCTCAAGGAAAATCAGCTACCGTTAACCAAAAAATTGAAAATTTTAACAGTAGCTACCAAAATCAGCTACTGTTAACCCATAAATTGAAGCCTATTAGACTTTCCTGTTGGTGTCCATAGGCAGAAATGGCAGTGAGACAACAAGAAATAATAAACAGAATATTTCGAGTAGACGTGCTAGGCTCAAATCCTTGTTTTACTATTGCTGTGTGTGAGCAACTAAATTAAACTCTCTTGGCCTATTTGTCTTCTTCATCTGAATGAAAATGATCCTAATATCTCACCTATGTCACAGGTCTGTTGGACCCAGAAATTCTTCATGAGAGTGAGAAGAAAGAGACCACAAAACCAAAAGCCTAAAGTAAGGGTACTTGCAAGAGACAAGAAAATTAGAGAACTTAGAAAGTGAGTTTTGCCTTGGAAATAGCCTAAGATTTTCTACAAAGGAGTTGTGTTGGGGGTCACGATGGCTTCAAGGTCTTAATGCTCTGTGTGACACAACAGAATTTATTATGTGTAACAGTGCTCTCCTCATGGGTAAACATGAGGCTAAGCCATCGCTCTAGAGTTACCCAGGCAGGAGAGCATGAAAGAAACATGCAGGCTGAGGCACTGGCTTCCTGGTCAATTCCTGGTTAGATCACACATCAGCTGTGTGATCTTGGGCACGTTCTTTAACTTGCAATTCATTTCCATTCTCTGAGAAGTAAAAAAAAAAAATGTCTGCTTCATAGTAAAGATTAAATGATGCCGGGCGCGGTGGCTCAAGCCTGTAATCCCAGCACTTTGGGAGGCCGAGGCGGGTAGATCACAAGGTCAAGAGATCGAGACCATCCTGGTCAACATGGTGAAACCCCGTCTCTACTAAAAATACAAAAAATTAGCTGGGCATGGTGGTGCGTGCCTGTAATCCCAGCTACTCAGGAGGCTGAGGCAGGAGAATTGCCTGAACCCAGGAGGCGGAGGTTGCGGTGAGCCGAGATCGCGCCATTGCACTCCAGCCTGGGCAACAAGAGCGAAACTCCGTCTCAGAAAAAAAAAAAAAAAAAGATTAAATGAGATAGTTTCCACACACAATGGGTTTTCAAAACAGGTTTTTGTTGGAGTATAAAGACACAGGGATTGGCAGACAGAGATCACAGCGGAGACTCAGCCATGTGGTAAAGGGATGATATAAACAAGGATGGCAATCTTCCATCATGGTACAAGGAGGAGAGGAACTGAGGCCAGGCTTTGCATGTCACCCATGGCAACTGTGGCACATAGTGGGTGCTCTCAAATATTTATGGGTTGGTGGGTGGATTCAGTAACAATCAGAAAAACATTGAAAAGCCTCAAGCTGGGAAGAATGTGATTTGATTGACATTTTTAGAACATTGTCCTACCTGTTTCATGAAGGAAGACAGTGAAGGGACAAGTATGGAAGCAGAAGTCTACTTTGTTTCTCTCATCCATGACAGAGACCATGTGGCCTGAGCCAGTTGAAGAATCATGGCAGCCAGGGCTCTGAGCAAGCCAGAGGAGTTGGAAGAATGACTGGAGAATGAGACTTTTCCAATTGTTTCCAGTTAGGTGCCCTCTCTGGTGGTAACAAATAGAGCGCATATCCAAGGCAGGGGCAGCTGAGATTCAGTGTAATCAAACACTGGTTCTGATTAGAAGGTGGAGAAACTGAGAAGCCAGAATGCTGGATGCATTATCTTTCACCAGCAGTGTCTTATTTCATTCCTACGCAAAGCTGGCATGTCCGCCTAACTGTCCTCCTGTCACAGACGATGAAGTCGAGACTCCAAGGGTAAGGGCTAGGTCAAGGACAGGAGAGTCACCGAGCTGGGCTTCACCCCGGGGAGGTCGGACTTTCCAATGACCGTGGCCTTTCTCCCGTTTGCCTGCTGTCCATTGACTTAACTAGAATCATCACTTCTTTAACTTCACGACACCGAGATAACATCTCACAGCTTGCATTCCTCTGATTTTTTTTTTTTTTTCTGCAGTGACGGCACCAAGTATGTCCCATGGAAGGTGAAGGGTGTGGGAGGGAAGCAGAATTACAAACATGCTAAGTCACAAGAGGGACAAGTGAGGGCTACAACCCAGCAGCCTGTTGCCTTTGGCTGCTCCTAGAGGGGAGCCACTGTTACCCTCCAAATTGCAGGGGTGTGCCCTCTCCACCTGCCACTATATCCTGCAAAACAAAGCAAAGCACCTGGTATTGCTAAAGTATCCATCAGTTTGCAAATGTGCTGCTAAATGGTATATCTGGACCATAAACACTGTACAAGCGCGTGGCAAACAGGTCTATTTTTTTTGTCACCATTTCATTTCTTATACATCATTACCTATTCAGACCATTTAGAGACAGCTGTTTGAGAAACAGGAGTGCAGCCCAAAGCTAGCAGTCGCCCCTCTGACATCATCTGTTTTTTGGAAGATTCGCCACCGTGATGATGGAAAGATGGGGGTCCATATTTATTATCCTCAGATCTGCTCACACACCAGTCCAGCCTGCCTGATCAACCTTTGACCGATTTGGAACTATATGGGCTTTAATTTGAGCCTCACTGTGGCCATTGGGCATCTCGCTGTGAATCAGGAATTTAAAGCTTCATGACAGGATATGCAATCACTCCCTTAGCCAGCCAGCTCTGCCTGGAGACTGTGTTGTAAAACTCATCCAACCCTGCTGGGCTACAAGGCCCAACACCAGAGAAACTGTGCCCATCTTCCTTTATGTAAAGAGATGCTGCCTGGTCCAAGCTCCGTCACCAAGATGCCAGTGTCATCTGGCTGCTATCAGGAGAGGTTTCAGAGGCACAGCCTAGTTTAGGGAAGAGCATCTAGGGAGAGGTTAATTTCTCAAATAAGTTAATGTTGAAATTCCAGGTTTGGTTTCTTTACATCCTAATAGAGGGAAATTCTGCTTCTGACAATGCGGATCATTACGTTGCAGACTGGACATCCTGCTGAAAACAACTAGAGTAACTGAACAAAAGATGTATAAAATATCTGTGTGAAGGGATCAGAGAGCTTCTGAGGCAGCAAGGACTTGAGGGGCCAAGAGCTGAGGGAAGAGATGCACAGAGGTGAGCCATCGTTTAAGACGACTTCCTGCTCAAGGCATTTGCCAATTATAGTGCCATGACTGGAGACTGAAAGACTGAACAAAACTTAGGCATATTAAGGGCTTCAAAGGACAAAAGTTGGAGTTCAGAGCCCATTGAGAAGAAAAGGCTCTGGTAAGCAACCCAAGCTTTTCGTTGAGATCTCCACGGAGCTCCCTATTGGGAGTTGGGTGAACTTGATTAGAGATCAGGTTCGAAGACACTGAAGCCCATCTTCAATTCAGCCCAGTCCCCAAAGCACTCCGTGCAGCCACTAACAACCAATCAGAGCTGGCACACAACGTGTAACTTTGCAGATCCTACAGAGGAGCTCAGACTTTAGAATTCAAAAAACCTGTACATTCCATCAAGGACTATTGTGTGACTAGGTCCCTTAACCACGCTGCACCTCAGTCTCCTTACCTTTAAAGCGAAGCTGACTAAGGCAATGTGAGAGACGTGCCTAGCACCAAGCCAGGCACACACTCGCTGCTCAGGAAACGGAAGCTGCAGTGACTCAGGAGCAGCAGCGTACTGGGAGTCGAGAGACCTAGGCCAGTCCAGCCTCACCGCTACCTGGCTGTGTGATGCTGGGCAAATCACTTAGCATCTCTCGGCTCTGGTTTGCTGAATTATTAAATCAGGAGGTCAGAATATAAACTCTAGGTTCCTTCACTACTTTAAATTCTCTATTTCTCTGCTATCTATCCTGCAAGGTCACAGATAGATAGATAGACAGACAGACAGACAGAGTATATATAGACAAATACACATATATACACACAGGCAAATATACACAAATATATATGAATTTTTATATACACACAAATATTGTCTATATTTTATATATGTATGTGTATGTGTGTATAGGTATGTATATGTGTATGTGTGTAGGTGTGTATATATATCTTTTTTAAGTTTTGAATCTTCTCAAAACATATTTTCTTTAAGGGCCTCCTTTATCAAAGGATCTCTACCAGCAGGAGCATCGCATAGCATGGTTGGGGCAGGAAGTGAGAGACAAGGAATACTTCTGCCTACACTTAAAGAGCTTATTCTCCCAGGTACAAAGCCCCAGAACAGGTAGGTTGACCAGGACCTGCCAGATCATCTCACTCCAGATCTGATGTCTTCCCCCTACACCACTGCTGTCTCTTACTTCAAGTCATAGAGGACTCAGTGGAAAGAAAGAAAGATTGATGACAAGATCCTAAAAGCCACTCAAGCTAACTTTTGCAACAAAAAGCATTATCCTTGAACCCGTAACTTCTCCCTCAGGAAACTAAGAAAGCCCAGTGGCCAGATGTAGTGGCTCACCCCTGGAATCCTAACACTTTGGGAGGCGAGCAGATCACTTGAGGTCAGGGGTTCAAAGATCAGCCCAGCCATCATGGTGAAGGAAACCCCATCTCAACTAAAAATGCATAAACTAGCTGGCATAGTGGCACGCACCTATAATCCCAGCTACTTAGAAGGCTGAGGCAGGAGAATCGCTTGAACCCAGGAGGTGGAGGTTGCACTGAGCTGAGATCACACCACTGCACTCCAGCCTGGGTGGCAGAGAAAGCCTCTGTCAAGAAAGAAAGAAAAGAAAAGAAAGAGAGAGAGAGAGAGGGAGGGAGGGAGGGAGGGAGGGAGGGAGGGAGAGAGAGAGAGAGAGAGAAATAAAGAGAGAAAGAGAGAGAGAGAGAGAAAAAGAGAGAAAGAGAAAGAGAGGGAAGGAAGGAAGGAGGGTGGGAGGCAGAGAAGGAAGGAAGGAAGGAAGGAGGGAGGGAGGGAAGGAAGGAAGGAAAGGCAGGCCGGCCCAGAGGCTGTTTCTGGGAGTGGGTTTTACCAGTGCTCCTGTTTGCAGTGGTTGGAAAAGCCTACAAAGAAGCATCTGGGACTTGGGCCAAGGTCTCCAGGCACCTGAGTCTGGGATTGGCCGGGAGGAAGGATGAGAGAGAGCCTTCCCAGCACAGGCCTTTGGGAAAATGCAATGAAAGGACGGGGAACGTGTTGGTAAGTGAAGGGCAGGTCAGAGACTCACTCGCTGCCTCTGGGTGGACTCTGAGAGAAGAGTGAGGCCTGGATGAGTTTTTCCAGAATCCTGGCTTCCTTAACAGAGTTCTGGGAGAGACACTGAACACCTTTCCTCTGTGTAATAGCTTTGCTGCTACCAGAGGACTCAATAGTGGTACACTGATTAAAAATGTGAATTCTGAAGCCAGTTTGCCAGGGTTCCAATCCCAGCTCTGCCACTTTCTTTTTTGTTTGTTTGTTTTTGTGGTGTTTTCTTTTTTTTTAAATTGTACTTTAGGTACACGTGCTGATCATGCAGGATTATTGCATAGGTACTCACTTGGCAAGGTGGTATGCTTCCCTCGTCACCTGTAACTGGCATTTCGCCCCATGTTATCCCTCCCAGCCTCCCCACCCCCTGCTGTCCCTCCCTCAGCCCCTACCACCAACCCCAGTGTGTAGTGTTCCCCTCTCTCTGTCCATGTGTTCGCATTGTTCAACACCCACCTGTGAGTGAGAACATGTGGTATTTGGTTTTCTGTTCTTGTGTCAGTTTGCTGAGAATGATGGTTTCCAGATTCATCCATGTCCCTACAAAGGACATTAACTCATCCTTTTTTATGGCTCTGTAGTATTCCATGGTATATATGCCCCACATTTTGTTTGTCCAGTCTATCACTGATGGGCACTTGGGTTGGTTCCAGGTCTTTGATATTACAAACAGTGCCACAATGAACATACAAGTGCCTGTGTCTTTTTATAATAGAATGATGTATAATCCTTCGGGTATATACTTAGTAATGGGATTGCTAAAAAAGAAAAGAGAGAATTGAATAGATGCAATAAAAAGTGATAAAGGGAACATCACCACTGAAGCCGCAGAAGTACAAACCACCATCAGAGATTACTACAAACTCTATGCACATAAACCAGCAAATCCGGAAGAAATGGACAAATTCCTGGACACTTACACCCTCCCAAGACTAAACCAGGAAGAAATGGAAACCCTGAATAGACCAATAACAAGATCTGAAGTTGAGGCAGCAATTAATAGCCTACCAGCCAAAACAAGTCCAGGTCCAGACGGGTTTACAGCCGAATTCTATCAGCTCTGCCACTTTCTAAATACCTCTATGATCTTGGTCAACTCACCTGACCTCTCTATGCCTCAGTTTCCTCATCTGTAAAATGGAGCTGACAATAATGTCTGCTTCATAGCATCGTGGTCACACTTAAATGAGTTCCAGAACAATGTCTCGCCTTTCGTAAGCTCCACACCCATGTAAGTTATTATCAGAAGAATTCTGCTTAAAGATGCTCCAGTGCCCTCGATGTGGGCAAACGCATCTTCTGGCTAGTCACTCACAACTCTTCCCTCAACTCCTGAGCATCTCATGAGATATCTTCGGACTTTTTCTTCCAAGGTCTTATCTCTCTGCGTGACAACCCCTTATCAGGACACTCACCCCCTCGCTCTGTTTCTCTTGCATCCACAGGAAACACACTTCTCTGACCTCTGTCATTGGGAGTGGAATGACTTCCCAAAGGCAGCTTCTGTTCACTGAGTCACCGGTGGGCAGCTCCAGCCACAGCCTTCAGCTCTGCAGATTCCTCGGATAAGATAGTTATCAGTCCACTGTGGCTTTCAAGAACCAGAGGAGGCATGCCAAAATCTGCAAGTATTTTCCGTTAACATCCCTCTTCGTTGACTTGGGATCAGAAAGTACACTTTGCCCCTCTTCCATCAAGGACAAGGATCACAGCACAGCTCTTTCCAAAGCAATCCTCCAGCTTCCAATTGCCCGTCTTCGCTTTTCCAACTGTGTGTGCCCTCTCTTTGTTAGCCTTTTAATACCCTCCAGTGGACAAGGGTTTAGGGTTCCAAAACCAGTTTTCAACCACATTTACAAGTCCTCTAGTATTTCAGTGTGCAGTGTAGAAGCAGCTGGCCCTTACTGTCTTAGGATTTCAATTGAAAAGAGTGAAGTTCCTTTTTTTTTTTTTTTTTCATTTTTCTGTAAGTTATTGGGGTACAGGTGGTATTTGGTTACATACGTTCTTTAGTGGAGATCAGTGAGATCCTGGTGGACCCATCACACAAGCAGTGTCCACTGCGACATAGTTGTTGACTTTTATTCCTCACCCCCTTCTACTCTTCCCTCCAAATCCCCAAAATCTTTTGCATCTGTCTTATGCCTTTGCGTTCTCATAGCTTAGCTCCCACATATCAGCGAGAACACTCAATGATTGGTTTTCCATTCCTGACTTACGGCACTTAGAATAATAGTCTCTAATCTCATCTGGATCATTGCAAATGCTGTTAATTAATTCCTTTTTACAGCTGAGTAGTATTTCCTCGTGTATGTATATACCACAGTTTGTTTATGCACTAGCTGACTGATGGGCATTTGGGTTGGTTCCACGATTTTTCAGTTGTGAATTGTGCTACTATAAACATGTGTGTGCAAGTATCTTTTTTGAATGATGATTTCTTTTTCTCTGGGTAGATACCCAGTAGTAGGATTGCTGGATCAAATGGTAGTTCTACTTTTAGTTCTTTAAAACTAAAGAACTTTAAGGCCGGGCGCGGTGGCTCAAGCCTGTAATCCCAGCACTTTGGGAGGCCGAGGCGGGTGGATCACGAGCTCAAGAGATCGAGACCATCCTGGTCAACATGGTGAAACTCCATCTCTACTTTTGTATTTTTGTAAAAATACAAAAAATTAGCTGGGCATGGTGGCACGTGCCTGTAATCCCAGTTACTCAGGAGGCTGAGGCAGGAGAATTGCCTGAACCCAGGAGGCGGAGGTTGCGGTGAGCCGAGATCGCGCCATTGCACTCCAGCCTGGGGAACAAGAGCGAAACTCCGTCTCAAAAAAAAAAAAAAAAAAAAAAACTAAAGAACTTTAGTTCTCCACACTGTTTTCCATAGCAGCCATACTGGTTTGCAATCCCACTCACAGTGCAGAAGTGTTCCATTTTAATCCACTTTTGAAAGAAAGAGAGTTCATGAGCAACAAGTACCTGTTTAGTGTAAATACTTAAAGGAAAGCAGCCTGGGAACCTCACTGAATGGCCAAAATTACTCCCAGTGTTCTGGGCTAAAGGAAAACAGATTATTTCTTCCTAAGTGTGAGGCTGCTGGCTCACCAGCAGAAACAGGCTGCAAGCGGCACTGAAGCCAACACTAAATCTGCACAGAGGCATTTCCACGAGCTCCCTGCTAACTTCCCTGCAAGGCCCAGTTCCTTATCTTCTTAAAAGCTCATTTTCTCATGCAGGCTTGCTTGGTGGACCAGAGGGTCTGTGGTTTTTTAAGTCATGGCCTGCTGCTTTCACAAGAACTTTTTCAATAGGCCACTGTTCAAGCCCAAGGCAGCTACCACCTTGTGCACAGCAAGCATGTGGCTGTTCTCGGTTTTTCTGGGATCCAGCAGCTCTTTCAGAGAGACCTGAATGTCAGATATCCCACGTTCATATGCTGGCCTTCTCACTGACCAGGACTGAAACCTTCTGTGAGCTATGTACCTTCTCTAGACCTCAGTTTCCTGCCCTGGGTAATGGGAGTTACACCTCCTTCCTTGGAGATTCTGGCATGTATCTGACATGCTATTGCACACACGGTGCATTAGTTCATTCCCATACTGCTGTAAAGAAATACCCAAGACTGCATAATTTATAAAGAAAAAAGAGATTTAATGGACTGTCAGTTCCACATGGCTGGGAAGGCGTCACAATCATGGCAGAAGGCAGAGAAGGAAAGGCACATCTTACATGGCAGTAGGCGAGAGCATGTACAGGGGAACTCCCCTTTATAAAAGCACTAGATCTTGTGAGACTTATTCACTCTCATGAGAACGGCACAGAAAAAAAAACCTGCCCCCATGATTCAATTACCTCTCGCAGGTCCCTCCCATGACACATGGGGATTATGGGAGCTACAGCTGAAGATGGGATTTGGGTGGGGGCCAAATCAGGTCACATAGCATACAACAAAGTGCATGAAGCATAACAGGGTCTCAGGCACTGTTCGTTCCCTTTCCCTCTCAAGTATGCTGCAATTTATTATTTTGTTTTTATTTTTGGGGGGGCAGGGGACAGAGTCTCACCCTGTCACCCAGGCTGGAGTACAATGGTGCAATCTCAGTTCATGGGAACCTCCACCTCCCAGATTCAAGAGATTCTCCTGCCTCAGCCTCCCCAGTAACTGGGATTACAGACATCCACCTTCATGCCCAGCTCATTTTCATACTTTTGTAGAGATGGGTTTCACCACACTGGCCAGGCTGGTCTTGAACTCCTGACCTTAGGTGGTCAGCCCACCTCAATTTCTTACATTGCTCTTCATTCCATGCTCTTCTTTAACACTATTTCAGTGCCAGTAATGACAAAAAATAAACACTTTTCCTATAGCAGCAAAATACTCATTAATAATTGTTATTATCCACATAGGGACGCAAAACTATATAGACCAATGGGAACCAAGGACAGTACTAGGCCAACAAACTTTTTATTTTACAAGTGAAGATACTTGGGGCACAGAAAAGATACACAGCTTAGTCCATAGAGCCACCTGGTTAAAGAACTAGCCCAGAAGACAGGCTTCCTGCCATTTGCACCTAACCTGGGACTGGGCAACCTTAGTTCTGGGAGGAGCCAGGTACAGCCTGATAAACCACCACAGCTGGACGAAAGGAGCAGCAAGGAAGAAACTGAACAGAATCAATCAACCAGGGCAGCGCAGCCATGGATGAGACAAAGCTAGATGTGATGATAAAAATAAACCGATCGTCATTGTTGGGCATATACTATCTGTCAGCCCAGAGCCACGTGCATTATGTATAACCACATTTAGAGCTTAACAATTCTATAAGACTATTATTGCTGGCCAGGCACAGTGGCACACATCTGTAATCCCAGCACTTTGGGAGGCCAAGACAAGGGACTGCTTGAACCCAGAAGTTCAAGACCAGCCTAAGCAACACGATGATGTCATCTCTACAAAAATTCAAAAAATAAAGCAGGAGGATCACTTGAGCCCAGAAGGTGGAGGCTGCAATGAGCCGTGATTGTGCCACAGCACTCCTACCTGGGTGACAGAGCCAGACACAGCCTCAAAAAAAGAAAGAAAGGAAAGATTATTATTGCCATTCTCATTTTCAACAAAGAAAAACTGAGAGTCCTGGAGATTGAGGAATCTGACCTATGTTTTATAATTGTAAGATACAGCCAGAATTTGAACAAACAGGTCTGTCTGGCTCCCAGTTGTAATGTCAAGAGAGTCCAATCTGGCAACATTGCATCCAAAGCATCTGGAGAAAATCTATCCAGGCAGGGTCATAGCACTGAGTCTTCAAGCTAAAGTCATCAGGAGATCTCCAGAGAACAGCACACCACAGAATGTCTTCCTTTACTCTTTCATCCTGTCTCTTTTCTTTCTTCCATTCATTGCACAAGCACTAACCCGTGCCTCAGCTGACATGGTATTGAGAAATGCCATCCAGCATCCTTGCACCTCTGCCCATGAGAACACCCCCTCCTGACTCCATCCCATAAAAATCATGGAAATGTCCAAAACATTCAGGTAAAAGCTTTTGAGGATTGGTCTAGGTTGAATTTTGCTCCCCAAAAGAAGATGTGTTCAAGTTCTAGCCCTTGTACTTCAGAATGTGACCTCCTTTGGAAATAGGGTCTTGTAGATTTAACCAAGGGAAAATGAGGTAGTTTGGGTGGGTTCTCATGTGACATGATTGATGTTGTTATACCAAGAGAAAACATGGACACAGAAACACACAAAGGGAAGATGGCATGAGAAAGAAACACACAAAGGGAAGAGACACGGAGAATGCCACGTGAAGACAGAGGATTGGTGTGATCTCTCTACAAGCTAAGGGTCTTAGTCCATCGTGCTGCTGTAAAAACTACCACAGACTAAGTAATTTACAAAGAACAGGAATTTATTTCTCACAGTTCTGGAAACTGGGAAGTCCAAGATCAAGGTGCTGGCAGGTTTGTTTCTGGTGAAGGTCTGGACTCTGCTTCCAAGATGGCATCTTAAATATTGCACCATCCAGAGGGGAAGAATGCTGTGTCCTCATATAGAAGAAGGCAGAGGGTTAAGAGGAGAAAAATTCCCTTCTTCAAGCCCTTTTATGAGGCCCCTGATCTCATTCATGAGGATGAGATTCATGAGGATGAGAATCAGTCACTGTATTAGTCCATTTTCAAGCTACTGATAAAGATATACCCAAGAGGGGACAATTTACAAAAGAAAGGTTTAATGGACTTACAGTTCCACATGGCTGGGGAAGCCTCACAGTCATGGGGAAACCAAGGAGGAGCAAGTCACATCTTACATGGATGGCAGCAGGCAAAGAGAAGGAACTTGTACACGGGAACTCCTCTTTTTAAAACCATCAGATTTCATGAGACTCATTCACTATCATGAGAACAGCACAGGAAAGACTTGCCCCCACGATTCAATTACCTCTCACTGGGTCCCTCCCACAACACACGGGAATTCAAGATGAGATTTGGGTGGGGACACAGCCAAACCATATCAAACCCTTCCCAAAGGCCACACTTTCCAATACTGTTGCACTGGGGATTAAGTTTTAACATGACTTTTGGAAGAAACAAAAACATTCTAACCAAAGCACCAAGAAACATCAATGATTGCTGGAAATGCAAAGAAACTAGGGAGAAGCAAGAAAAGATTCTGCTGAGGGCTCCAGATGGAGCACAACCCTCCTGATGCTTGAGTTTGGGCTTCTAGCCTCCAGAACTGTGAGATAATAAATACATCTTGTTTAAGTCACCCAGTTTGTGGTACTTCATTACAGTAGCCCTAGCAAACAAACACAGAGTTTCTCTACACACCCCACCCTCGGCCCTCAAATCTCCCCCTATGAAGCTCAGAAGTATCTATGGATATTGCTCTGAGGACTCTCAGATGACCTTTGGCAATAAAGCTAGCCCAGCCCTCCATGTCTTATTTATTCATTCATTCATTCATTCATTCTCCCCAGTTTTTCAATTCCCAATTCCATGCCAGACACTATGATGAGTCATAAATGTGAGAAAAATGCACCTCTGTCATCAGGGAGCTCATATTTGAGAAGGAGACGTGCTACTCAGAGACTCTAGCAGGCAGGATAAAGAGGGCGTCCAGGTGGATGGAGTCCACTGAGAAGGAGGGGTTAGGGGCCAGAGCCTCGCTTCTAAGGAGCTGAGGTGTGAGGCATGCTACCCAGATCCAACAGAGGTTCAGGAGCCTGACAAGAGTGGTCTGGAAGTCTAAATGAGAACCAAAGCTTTGGGAAGACAGAGCTGCTAAAATTCCCCCTACCTAAGAATTGCTCTAGAAGCCAGGGAAGGCTGACCCTATATTGAAGAGGTAAACAGCACCAACGTTTTGCAAAGAAAGTCCCATTGTGAAAACTGGACTAAATCTAATCTGTTATTGGTTACAGGAAGTAAGCATTCTACAGCCACCCACCAGGCTGCCTGGAACTCTCATCTGCCGTGGGTACATGGGGCTCTTCTCTCCCCCTGAAGTCTGTGCTCCAGAGGTTAAATGGAGGCTGAAGAAAGGCTCATAGATGGCAGAAGCTTGGCAAAGGTGTGTCAAACTTGTGAACCATCCTGAAAATGTACATGATATTGCCAAAGAAGTTACAAAGCAAAAAGAATCTTTTCTAAGCTCTCGACAATAAAAAAAAAAAAAAAAATTGATCAATCATGCTAGAGGGAAAACTGAATCATCTTTACATGTGATTTTTAGAGCCTGTCTATAATAGTATCAAATCATTGCCATATGAAAAGGAAATCAAAGAATGCCCAGCCAAAAACTTGTAGAATGAAAAAGTATACTAGACAAATTTGCAGGTAGTTAATGAACAAATTATATTTCTTTTCTGGATTGTGTGCTATCTGAGTTATTTGGTAACTTTTCTTAAAATTAATAGACTCTGGGGTTTTTATGAGTTTTCTTTCAGATGCTGTCTCACTCTGTGACCAAAACTGGAGTGCAATGGCACAATCTTGGCTCACTGCAAGTTCTGCCTCCCAGGCTCAAGTGATTCTCTAGCCTCAGCCTCCTGAGTTGCTGGAATTACAGGCATACGTCACCACACCTGGCTAATTTTTTATATTTTTAGTAGAGACAGAGTTTCACCAAGTTGGGCAGGCTGGTCTCAAACTCCTGACCTCAAGTGATCCACCTGCCTTGGCCTCCCCAAGTCCTGGGATTCCAGGTGTGACCCACTGCACCTGGCCAACTCTGGGATTTCTTGGGATGGGGGGGAGGGGAAGGGGGAGGGGGGAGGGGGAGGGGGGAGGGGGAGGGGAGGGAAGAGGGAGGGGGAGGGGGAGGGGAGGGGGAGGGAAGGGGCAGGGGAGGGGGGGACGGGAGGGCAGGGGAGGGGAAGGGAGGGGAGGGGGAGGGGAGGGAGAGGGGGATGGCGTGCGCATGATTTTAGGTTTACAGAAAAATTGAGCAGAAATTACCAAGTTCCCATATACTCGCACATACGCACTCCCAATCCCAGTTTAACTGGCAGTTTTTTTGTAAATGTGTAAACTGTTGTGATTCCTTAATCTAAAGAAAAATTCACTTTATATCTAATTTTTGTTTGTGGTTTTGTATTCTTTCTTATGAAAGGAGCCCCCACATCTTACAAGCTTCAGATCCCACAAAACCTGGACTGACCCTCTCCTCCCATTGTTACGTCTTGGCTTGGTGCATTCTCACTACACCACCGTGAGTAGGCATATTATAGCCAAACTGGAGACTGAGCTACAAAGAAGCTACATGATGCGGCCCAGAGGCCCTGACCAGTAAGTCACCAGGGACGCAGCACTAGTGCCCAAATCCTTCTGGAACAATGTTCTGCCATCCACCCCCTCCTCACCAACAGCTGGCTTCCAGTTCAGGGCTTTGCGCTTCCACAGGTTTCCTTGGCTGAGCCCTGAGCTCACCTAGCCCAACTCATCTCTCCAGGTGGGTGCCTGACTTCCTGTCCTCTAGAAACAGAGACAAGCACAAAAACAGGCCTGTAATCCCACAGCCACACATCTGGAATTCAAAAATCTCCAAAACCTAAAAGTTTTTCAAAACTCATCAGTAACAAAATCTGACCCAAATAGACAAGAAGTTATTGCTTATCTTTATTTATCTAGTTTTGTGTGAATAGGTAGATGTTTTGGTGTTGGATTTCAAAGCTGACCCAGACCCTACAGGGATGTTATGTAATAAACATGACATATACTATCATTATTTTTCTCGAGTCCACAGAGTGCTGAATTCTGAAGTATATCTAGCCCCAAAAGCATACAAAGAAGTTATAAATTTGTGCATACTCCATAGGATTTTCAGAAGGGCAAAAATGGTAACACACACCTGTGCATGATGACATGTACCTATAGTCCAAGCCACATGAGGGGCTGAGGCAGGAGAATTGCCTAAGCCCAGGAGTTGGGCAACATGGCAAGACCCCATCTATAAAAAAGAAATAAATAAAAATAAAAACGTATTGGCTTGGAGAATTACAAACTGCTGACCAGATGTAAGTCATGGGGACAGTGGTTATAACTGTTACTATCAGAAGTAGATTCTGGTACAGAAATCTCACCATCATCATATTAGAGTGGTTACACGAGAAAGCAGAAAAGACCCTCATTTCAATCTAAGTAACTTGTCCACTTGAAACGTTACCCGAGAGCCAAGCAGGCCACCTGGACTGGGATAAACCCTGCCCCATCACACACCTAGATTCTGACGGAGCCCAGCCACCTGTAAGTGTAGCAAGAATCTGAGGTCCATTCCCAGCCCTCCACTGATTGACTGGGCCGCCCCTCAAGGCTCTCTAAGCCGCTGTTTCCCTTCTCTAAAAAAAAACAGGGAACAATAGCTCATCTGGATCTGTGTTATGGGTTGAATTACACCAAAATTGACGTGTTGAAGTCCTAAATCCCAGTATCTTCAGAAAATCACCTTATTTAGACACAAAATCTACAGACGTAATCAAGTCAAAACGAGATCATTAGGATGGAACCCAATCCAGCATGGCTGGTACCTTTAAAACAAGGACAAATTTGGAATCAGAGACATGTGTAGAAGGAAAAAGATGTAAAGGGATGCAGCGATGGTCTTCTACGAGCCAAGGAGAGAGGCCTGGAATAGACGCTTCCCTCAACAGTCTCTGAAGAAACCAATCCTGACAGCAGCTGGGTTTTGGATCTCTAGTCTGCAGAACCACCAGGCAATGAATTTCTGCTGTTGAAGCTGCCCGGGCTGTGGAACTCTGTTAATTAGCCCTAACAAACTGATACAGTCAGTATCGAAGGACCATCTACTCTGTGAATGCGTCACTCCACCTTTATCATTACTCTCATGATAATGCAAGTCACGGCTGGGCGTGGTGGCTCAGTCCTATAATCCCAGCACTTCGGGAGGCCAAGGCAAGCAGATCACCTAAGGTCAGAAGTCCAAGACCAAGGCCGGGCGCGGTGGCTCAAGCCTGTAATCCCAGCACTTTGGGAGGCCGAGGCGGGTGGATCACGAGGTCGAGAGATCAAGACCATCCTGGTCAACATGGTGAAACCCCGTCTCTACTAAAAATACAAAAAAAATTAGCTGGGCATGGTGGCACGTACCCAGGAGGCGGAGGTTGCGGTGAGCCGAGATCGTGCCATTGCACTCCAGCCTGGGTAACAAGAGCGAAACTCCGTCTCAAAAAAAAAAAAAAAAAAAAAAAAAAAAAGAAGTCCAAGACCAGTCTAGCCAACATGGTGAAACCCTGTCTCTGCAAAACATTAGCCAGGCATGGTGGCAGGTGTCTGTAATCCCAGCTACTCAGGAGGCTGAGGCGGGAGAATAGCTTGAACCCAGGAGGCAGAGGTTGTAGCGAGCCAAGATCACACCACTGCACTCCAGCCTGGGCGACAGAGCAAGACTCTGTCTCAAAATAAATAAATAAATAAATAAATAAATAAATAAAGCAAGTCATATCTGTGTCATAGCATATAGGACCATCTCAGTAAATCCAGCTTCAGGTTGAGCCTGCTGTTGACTGGCAGCAGATTTTATAATTCTGCATGTTCTCCTAAAAAGTTAGCTTTGCATAAGAACTCCCATTCACAGCAGAATAAAAGCAGCATAAGGGTATCTCTGCTCTGTTATCTGATTTTGGAGCTATTCTACTAAATCAACTTGTTTGAATTTCACCTCCTGTTCCTGCCCATCTGTCAAGTCAACACATTTCAAATGCGTTGAATGAGTATTTACCGAGCTGCTCTAACCTCAGTAATCCTACTTTTTGCTGCTTATTGAGACCTACTCTGAGCCATGCACTGGGCTGTGCACTTAGAGACATCATGTAACTTGAAGCTCACCACAGGACTAGGAAGCAGTGGTCTTATCTCCATTTTACAGATGAGAACCCTCACCTGTACCACTGAGCACACCACCAAGACAGACACTGTAAACCTTGCAAAGCAAGGGGCTGTGGTCTCCACTCATGAGGACATAGAAATCCTGTTGATGATGGAGTTTTAAAAAACAAAATACCTAGAGAACCACATGAATAGCTGTGTTTAACAAGCTGTTAAACTGAATATAAGTGGGTGTCAAACCTACGATATTACGGGCTCCTCAAAGTGCAAGCCATGTTGTAACTTGATTTTTTGGTCCTGTGGTTGTCACAGTTCTTGAGAGTCAATAAAGAGGTATGAAAGGAAAGAAAAAGAAGAGGAGAGTGAAAAAGGAAGATACAAAGGAGATGGTTCTCCACAAAAAAAAGAAAAAGAAGGCCGGGCACAGTGGCTCAAGCCTGTAATCCCAGCACTTTGGGAGGCCGAGGCGGGTGGATCACGAGGTCAAGAGATCGAGACCATCCTGGTCAACATGGTGAAACCCCGTCTCTACTACAAATACAAAAAAAATTAGCTGGGCATGGTGGCGCGTGCCTGTAATCCCAGCTACTCAGGAGGCTGAGGTAGGAGAATTGCCTGAACCCAGGAGGCGGAGGTTGCGGTGAGCCGAGATCGCGCCATTGCACTCCAGCCTGGGTAACAAGAGCGAAACTCCGTCTAAAAAAAAAAAAAGAAAAAGAAATATTGGCAATGTTCTATCTTAACCTCAAAGCACAATGGCAGGATTTGGAGCTAGCAGGGCAGAAATGAGAGTAGCATATCCAGAAACGGGGAAAAGGCAAAGGACAGACATTGGAAAGAGCTGACAAAATGCATACGCCAGAGAAAGACAGAGGGAAGGACACACAGCCTATACAGCCGCACTCCGTATCTGCTGGTTCTCATCCATGAATTCAACCAACAACAGATCAAAAATACTTGGAAAAAATAATAACAAATGACAATGCAAGAGCCAGTACTTGGGAGGCTGAGGTAGGAGGATCACTTGAGCCCAAGAGTTCAAGACCAGCCTGGGCAACCGAATGAGATTCCCATCTTTTAAAAAGTTTAAAATATGGCCGGGCGCAGTGGCTCACACCTGTAATCCCAGCACTTTGGGAGGCCGAGGCGGGTGGATCATGAGGTCAAGAGATCGAGACCATCCTGGTCAACATGGTGAAACCCCGTCTCTACTAAAAATACAAAAATTAGCTGGGCATGGTGGCGCGTGCCTGTAATCCCAGCTCCTCGGGAGGCTGAGGCAGGAGAATTGCTTGAACCCAGGAGGCAGAGGTTGCGGTGAGCCGAGATCGTGCCATTGCACTCCATCCTGGGTAACAAGAGCGAAACTCCGTCTCAAAAAAAAAAAAAAAAAAGTTTAAATTATGAATTGAGTGTGGTGGCATACACTTGTTGTCCCAGACACGTCAGAGGCTAAGGTGGAAAAATAACTTGAGCTCAGGAGTTCGATGCTGCAGCAAGCTATAATCATCCCACTGCACTCCAGACTGGGTGACAGAGCAAGACCTTGTCTCTAAAATAATAACCAGGCAACCACAAAAAAAATACAAATTGTAAAATAACTATTTACATAGCATTTTCATTGTATTGGGTAATCATGAGATGCTTTGAAGTAAGCAGGAGGATGGGCATACGTTATGCAAATACTATGCCATATCAGGTTCCTGAGTATCTATGGATTTTGGTATCCATGGGGATCCTGAATCTAGTCCCCAAAGGATGCCTAGGGAGAACTGTACTCCATGAACAGGAGGGAAGTGCATTCCTGATCCACATCCAAGGGCTCTTCTGCCAAAGCCCTCTGCTGGAGTGGCCTCACAAAACACGTTTTAAAAGCACATCTCCTATCAGAAACTCGGGCTAGCAGGATGAGAAGGCCAAGCCACACAGATGTATCTCTTTGAGTACACTCTGCTGTGTCCCTTTTTGTGACATGCTTCTGCAGGTCTTAAAAGCACTCCATACCATACACCTAAGTTCTACTTTCTCCTACTGATGAGGAGGGAAAAAATCAATTTACTACATGCACATACATACACACATCAACACTTCTCTTTAGAACAGACCTGACTTACTGAATTGGAATATCTGTGGTTGGTGGGGAGGTGGGCTTGCTCATATGCAGTAAAGGGATCTAAAACCCCCAAGAGCTGTAAAATCCTCAAGCGAGGTGATCCGTCTTCAGCTACACAGGAGCTGACTCCAGTGAGCTAGAAGAGCACCACTGCCCATACCCCTTAAAAAGAAATCATCCTCTCAAATGTCCCCACTGGTATTCAATGGGAATTTAATTTGATTAGTTGAAAGATATGGCATAGAATAACTTACTAAATCTTCTCAGAAGAGGAAATTGACTTTTTTAAAAGATGACATCTTTGCCTCTGAGAGCCCTAGCTAGGCCTGGAGCTTACCCTTCCTGGGCAAGAAGCTTCAGCATACTTACCTGAACTTCTGAGAGTCACCCCTACCTTCTTCTGTGACGGAGACAGAGAGTGAGACATCAGATAAAGTTATCCGGATTTATTTATGTAAAAAGTTTAGAAAATCATCACCCACCTTTGGCCAATGAGTAAGTCTGCCAGCGAAGTGGACTGCGCTCACTGCAGCCCTGGACAGGTTCAGCACTGCCTTCAAGTTGGCCTCCCTAAGCTCCGCTTCCCAGCCTGGGAAGCCAGCTTCCCCACTGAATACACAGAGCTTTCTTTTCCATTAAGCAAATATCAAAGCACAAAGGTTATTAATGGCAAGAAATTCCCAGGCAACATTGAAGTCAGAGCTCCGCACACGAGGCTTGCTGGCAGGGCCTGTGATCTCACTCATGGTGCTCTGAGCTGCAGTTTGCCCTGAAGGTATAGCACACAGATTAGCTTCCTAGGCTGTGTAAGAGACTCTGCTCATCCAAACGGCCCTGAACTTGTTTCCAGGGATTGTCTGGACACCTGCTGGATGTTTTATTCTCTGTTCTTGATTTCAAAGGTGGCTCCAAGTCGCCTATCACAGCTCAGAGAGAGGAGGGCATGTCAGCTCCTGCCTATCACATGCGATCCTCAGACCCACAGAGCCTAAGCACTTTACCCTGGCCTGCAGTGGAGTGACAGGCTCCCAAAGAGCAGATAACTGCAGTTCCACGTTCTTGAGGGATGATTGTCAATAAATGAGACTTGAGCCCCAATCTGCTAAGAAAGACATTTTCAGCAACCAAGGGTCCACTTGGTTGAGGGCAGGTGACAGGACAGGCAAGGCACCCCCGGTTGAAGCCAACACTGACAGGCAAGGGCCTGCTGGGACAAAGTTCAGATGATGATCATCTTCCTACCACAGGGATGCCAAGATTCAGCTGTTCCCCCATGTAATGCTGAGCAGTGCCTGAAGAGCCAAATAACAGAACTACATTACCACAGAGCCAACAAATAGCTGCCGAATGCGTGAACGGCCTTTCAGCAAAACCAGGCCAGCAATCCAGGTTTTCCTACTGATTATTTCATTGTCAAACTACTGACCCATTAGCTGAATGCATCAAGTGATTAGTGGAGTATGCCCTCCAATGGCAAGTTTCTACTGCAGTAATGGAAGACTTCATGTAGTCACTAATATCTAGTTTACCCTCTCTTTGAGTGCTGCAGATCAATATCCACCTCCCCCCACTCCCCACCACTGCAAGTCAAATCCTGCCTCCTTTGATCCCTGCCCTGTACACCAAACCACCCCCTCCTCTAGCACATCTTAGAGCAGAACAGACGTGATGGTTTATAACATGCCAACTTAAGGTGAGCTACATTTCCCAGAATTCCTTTATCTTCTATGTTTCCTTTCAGAGTGGACTACAAGGGAGACTCGCAGGAGAGTTAGAAGGCAGAAGGGAGGTACAGCTGCCATCCTGTAGCACATAGTTGTTGCTGATCTGCTGACCCACCCCGTTGGCAAGAAGCAGCAGCAGCAACTGGACTTCCAATTGGTCTCCTCAACCCCTGGATCTTCCTTCCATTTCTCTGTCTCTGGAGACCAGAGTATGGGTGTTCAGCTCTGTGAGGAAGGCCCTGGCTTCTACAAGATACCCTCATTACCAAGGTCAGAGGCAACAAAAACAGACATGGAATTCAGTTTCTCCTTATGGGGTTCCAGCCTGCCTGTAATCTTCCTTTTCTGACCATCTGTCTGGAGACTTCAAGCTCTAAAATTAGGTGAAGAGACAGCCTTGCAAAGACCATTTAGGCAGCATCCATAATTTCATAAGCCAATTCCCAAGGAAATTGGAATTTCATATAAAACTAAACGTTCATGAGTATTTGAATGAACCCTGTCTGATACAATAAGTAAAGGATTTTAGAGACTCCTTAAAGAAGGTATAGGTGGAGAGGATTATGGAAAGTATAGAAAGCCCCCGATACAGATTATGGCATGTAGTAAGAGCTCAGTAAACATCAGCCAATTTTAAATGGTCAGGGTATGTGTGAAAATAAAATAAATGTGAAAATGTTTTGAAAGCTATGAAATACTACTCAATTGCTGCCATTGTTACCACAGTTGGTGATATTGCTTATACTACCATTAATATAGATAATTTAAAAATATTGGCCAGACACAGTGGCTCATGCCTGTAATCCTAGCACTTTGGGAGGCTGAGGCAGGCAGATTGCCTGAACTCAGGAGTTCAAGATCAGCCTGGGCCACACAGTGAAACCCCGTCTCTACTAAAATACAAAAAATTAGCCAGGTGTGGCGGCTTGTGCCTGTAGTCCCAGCTACTCGGGAGGCTGAGGCAGGAGAATTGCTTGAACCCAGGAGGCGGAGGTTGCGGTGAGCTGAGATCACACCACTGCACTGCAACCTGGGCAACAGAGCAAGACTCTGTCTCAAAAAATAATAATAATAATGTAAACATTTGCAGAGAAAGTATCTAATTCTTTTGGACTATTCACACAGCATTTGGAATATGTATTTCTGTACTGAATAGCACCTATGTCAACAACACCAAAATGTCTATGCTATGATTAGAACTTCTTCCCCTAAGCCTTACACAGACCTCCAGACCAATCTCAACGTGGGCAGGGGATATGCACAGATTACCACCTTCCTGCTTTTCCCACCCAGTGGAAATTTCAATTAAGTCATGTTCCCAGAACTGGGATCCAGTGGCCAGATCCCACTGTTGGGCCCCCAGCTTGTGAGCCAAATAATCATATGTCCAAACACACTCGATACTTAAGTGTCTTCAAAGAGTTACAGAACTAGCCACACACCTTTTCTTCCTTGCCTCCACCTGGGGACGAATCCTCTCTCTTCCATTTTTGCTCTTTCGTTACCAAAAACTCCTTTTCCTACAGACACAGCTGACTGACTGGGGCGCTAGTACCATCCTCTCCATTCCACAAGACCTGATCTTTTGCTGCCTTCTTAGGGTGCATGTCCTGAAACAACTGCCATTTCCTACCAAGCCCCAGAGAATTTCACCAATGTCTGTGCAGCTACAGGATGGGATGGCCTACAACGGACCAATTCTATTAGTCAAGTCAAGTGTCTCTGCCTTTTTAGAACTGTGGCTGGTCTGTTCAGGCGCCCTGTCCCAGTGCATCCAAAGAGGCCAAGTGAGTCCTCCCTGGTTAACTCCCCCTCACCCAACGGCACCAAGCAGAAGATGGAATCATGATCTCTTTCAGCCCAAGTGTATCGTAGCTGCCTCAGTGCTAGTCTCACAACATTGAAAGAGCCCTGAGACAGGATCAGGGAGGTGTCTGTGCTTCAGGAAACACATTCAGTAACTGAATCTTAATTCAAACAAGCTAATTGAAGAAAACACCTTTAAAACAATCAGGAAAAAAAAATTAATATGGACAGTATATTAGATGCTGTTCAGGAAACTACTGTCAATTGTTTTGGGTGTGATAATTCCTATTTACTGGTGAAATAATAAAGGATTTGCTTTAAATGGTCCAGAAAATAAGGAAGGGCAAGAAACAAACAAGATGGGTACAGGGATGACAATCACTGGGTAAGGACACACAGAGATTCATAAAGTTATTCTCTATGTCTTGTATCTTTGCAAGTTTCCATAGTCAAAGTTTTGTTTTGTTTGTAAAACACATACAGAGACTTTTATTCCAGGTGAATTTCTACCCTCTCAGCACCAGTGAGGATCCCAACTCTAGTCGCTAAATGAGACTCCAACATGCGGAGAGAAAACCTGGGCCTTCTCCACCTGGAGGAAGAAGGGACTTGGAGAGAAGGGACATAGAGCCTGAGTTTCTCTCTCACAGCTTCCTCTCCCTAGATTCTCAAAGCTGCTGTTTATCGACCGACTTCTAGTGGCTGCTTCCAGGATTATCAGACCCTAAGTGGAAGTAAGGAGCAGAAATAAGAATGCATAAACCTGTCTGGAATTATTTTTAACAAAGTTATTTTCTCTTGAAATATAGATATAATATCAGAAATGCGTTCAAAGTGAAAGAGTGGTTACCGTTAGAGGAAGCAATAAAACATGCTATCAAGTTCAAATCACACTCAAATATTAATAAAGATACAGGCAACAAAACTTACGGTCCACATTAGATTCAACTATTAATATGAAATACAACCACCACCTTCACTGTCAAACAGAGAATTTTTCACTTTCATATTATATTACCCAATAAAAAAAGCTAGTATATTTTGAGTCCTAATGGAGTTCTCAAGGCATCTAAACCAAAGCTAAGATTTCCAAGGGAAAACATTCTTGCAAAATCTCATGTCACCTTTTGTTAAACAGATAACAAACTTCAATTTGCTTTCACAGTGCAGTAGACTCACCCTGCACAGTGGGTCATGTGCTCACGTATAAATCTTCATCTCTCTTGCTGTGAGATGACAGTCCCATTAAGATGCCATCAGCCCCTCTTGTTCAATGGTCACCGAGTCTTTCAATCAACAAATACGTATTGAGTTGCTACAACATTTCAAGCACTCCCAGAGGCAAACACTTCAAGGAAATGGTCTTATTCAGTGATGCAGTGATCAGAGAAACATTTGAAGAGTTTTTGTTTTGGGGCGGTTTGCGGGGGGGCGGTTTTGCAGTTTACAAAGTACAAAGAACAGAACTCTCTTTTGTCCTGAGGAAGGCTCTGGATCTGTGCCGTCATTTGAAAAAGAAGGGTAAGACTGTTATCTAGCTGAACTGTTGTGGTTTGCTTTTTGTTCCATTTTGTTTTAATTCAAGTTATTTTTTCAGTAAACACTTTACATCGGGCACTGTATTTCTATTGATATCACAGACAATCGCTATAATAAGCCAGTGAACTGTGACAGCACCTAGCACTCAGACTGGCAGAGTGGAAGCTCCCTAAACACCAATTCCATTTCCATTCACTTTTTTCACTGGATTTGCGTGGGGACGTCCTCTGAGCCCACTTTCCCAGCCTGCATCTTTGACAATGATCCCGTCTCTCTTCTGCCACTCTGCCTCAGACCCCACAGCACAGGCCAGCATGGGAAGCACCCAACATCCGCACAGCACCCTGATGGGCAAGGCTCTCACCCATCTCAGCCCAGCCCTACTGGCACCTCCCAGACAGGGTGGTAGGCCAGGGAATTGGAGTCAGAAGGAGCAAGGCAGTTCTGCTGTGTTGAATTAGATAGATGAAAACTTTTGTTTCAGATGCTGCTGAATTCTTGGGAAACACTTGAATAAGGAATACTTTGTGTTTTCTCACAACAAGCAGGACTGACCCACAAAAAAGACTCCCTCAGAGCCTGCAGGGGGGCTGGGCAGGCTCTGAATGGCCAGGCAGGCTTTCCCACTGGAAACCAGGGGCTTCCCACTCTTCTGCCATTAGAAACACCAATCCCTTTTTCCCTGTCAAACTGTGTCAGCGTTCACTTCTGACCAAGAAACCCCATTAATTTTCTGTGATGTACGTCCCAAATGACATCACTTCAGTTCTTTTAAATTCAAAGTGCCGGATTAATGAACCACAAACTTCAAGCAAATTGGCTGCACAATCCATCACATCTGACTGCAGCTTTACCACTACCTCGAATTCCAAAGAGCAGCATAAATTTCCCAGGCTGCTTTTGAAAATGAACACAGAAGCCCCAACAGCAGCCCACACTGCCATCATCCTTTCTACAAATGTTGTGTCTTCTGTGTGCCGGAAATTAAATGGTCCCATTCTCCACCTGGTATTTTATTGATACAAATTTAACCTGTTCAAATGTGGTATTAAATTCCGGTCTTTTCCAGAATAATCTACATTTAATTCCTCATTCCACCAATCTATTGAAAATCTCCCTCTTGGCAGCCTTTCAGAAAAGCGATATGAATTGCAAACTGTTTGAGATTTTGTTGAAGTATTAAGAACACTACTTATCCACACATTCAACTGAGGCCCTTTTATTCCATTCCATTTCCCCAAACTCCTTTATATAATGTCAGAGCCACAAAAACCAGAAGCAGTGACTGGGCACAGCCATTCACCTTTCCTTCAGCAGCAAAAATGGCATTAACATGCACGAATGAAAAAATATAGATCAAACTAATTACCCCCTTTTTTCCCAAAGTAAAAGACAATCTAACATCATTCTTTTGGACGTAATGCCATTTATTTCACATAAAGGGGTTTTTGTGTGCTCAGAAAAGATGGCATTTAATACATGTGAATCAAAACCCAGATTAGCTTATTAACTGATATCTGAGAATGAAATGAAGAATCAATATGCTATGAAAATTGTCAAAAGCACAGAAGAAATGTCATGCCAGGTGAGACTAGTCCATGGGGTCCAGAATTTTCTCTACTCATGAAACAAAAGATTTTTTTCCTTTTTTTTTTTTTTTTGGAGACAGTTTTGCTCTTATTGCCCAGGCTGGAATGCGATGATACAATCTCAGCTCATTGCCAACCTCTGCCTCCTGGGTTCAAGCAATTCTCCTGCCTCAGCCTACAGGGCAGCTGGGATTACAGGCACCCATCACTATTCCCAGCTAATTTTTTTTATTTTGAGTAGAGACAGGGTTTCACCATGTTGGCCAGGCTGGTCTTGAACTCCTGACCTCAGGTAATTACCATCTCAGCCTCCCAAAATGCTGGGGTAACAGTCATGAATTACTGTGTCCAGCCCTGAGGTTTCTTCCCCCCCCCCCAAAAGCACAATAGAATAAAACTTTCATTAATTGAAATCATCAGAAAATGAATCATTGCCAGATAGCCAAATTTTTCAGATAACTGAAGGTAATTTCTTTAAATCACAAAAACGTTTTATTTAGCTGAAATTTTTCTCTGCCCTCTTATATAGAATACATTCATCCAACATTGCTTGCTCATTCAGTCATCACTACAAGCACCAAAAATTATTTACCAAAGGTCTAAGGACTTGGTAAATTGTGGTGGGTTATTAGTTCCTTCACTAAATTGTAATTGTCCCAAATTGTTGTCCTGGATGTACCGGGCAGTGACATCCGGCTTGAGTTCAGTATTTCCTGACTCTCAGACCCCAGAAAGCTCATTTTTGGAAAGATGATGTTGGGGTGACTGTCAAGGTGTTGCCTTTAATGATGAAGGATTTACCTCCCCCAAATCCTCAGTCCTCAGTAAGAATTGGTTAAGGCATTCATCATGTAGAAGTTATCCAATCTAGTGGCTCCAATCATGTGATTTTTTTATAGAAGCAGACAAATGAAGCGGTCATTTATTTGTCATGGTCACCTACAGGATGTGATAGGGAACCCAGTCCTAACTGATCCAATCTTGAGTTACAGAGGAGGAAGGGCAGAAAATTAGATGCTTGAGAAGAGTTTGCTGGCTATGGCAATCAAGTGCCTCATGGAAAAATCTAGAAAACCATAGAAAAATATAAACCGCAGAAAAAGTCCAGGCTGACAGAGGAAATGAGAGACTTCAATACCACTGAAGGGTTTCCAGGTAATACTTGAAGATAAACCAATTCATTAATTTAACTATTGTAGTAACATCTGTCTTTCTGGCTTGTAAAATTTTGTAGAGTACCAACTTCCAAACGTTCATACCTGTGCTTCAATGCATATACATTTTCTAGAAACTTGAAGCCACTTAAAGTGATGACAGCTTTTTATTTTTCTCGTTTCATGTATAAGTCTTTTCAAAATGGACCACGTGGTTTCTTGCCTACTTAGACAGGAGATGAAGGTCTCAGCCACTCTTCTCTCAGTGTCCATGAGTACGTGACCATGGAGCAGCTGGTCAACATTCCTTGGGATTTCTCCCCAGCTGAGCCCCTTTGGGAACATTTGTTAACGTTTCTTTATTTGTAAAACACAGCACATAACGGTACCCACTTCATAAGGTTGCTGTGATCATCAAATTCAATCACATAAGTAAACAGACAAGAATGATATATTCACAAAGAGGAAGAGGAAGTTTCTCAACATGTATATCAATTTATTCTGGATTCTGTGCCTTCTTCGTTTCTTGTTTTTGCTTCTCAATTTTATTCTGTGTTCTGCCTGATTATGTAGCTGTCATCCATCCCTTTTTAAGTTTTCAGACTTCCTGTTCGTTCCAATTTTGTTTCATATTTTCTATGGGTTGTCAAAACAAACTGAAGGCTCTTAAAGTTCTGTGTAAAATGAGAGAAAGTAGGTCCTGAATTAGGGCCTTCTTTCTGGCCTAAAACCCCTCATCGGAGATTTTGTGGCAGCAATTTCTGATACCCAGTGGTCTTCCTCATTATTCAACGGTGGTGATTTCCAGAAATGTGACCCTGGATGTGTGATAGGGAACTGTGTCTCATATCATTATTTCAAAAGCATTCCTCTTGTTATCAGTTTTTTTTGTTTTGTTTTGTTTTGTTTTTTTGAGGCGGAGTTTCGCTCTTGTTACCCTTGTTATCAGTTTTGTCCGAGGATTAAGATCCGGAATAAATAGATGTTCATGGAACAGAACTGTTTTCAAAATGTCAAGGTTAAAGAAAGTATACAACTTCATCTACAAAGCATTTTGTGGTTTTGTTTTTTTGAGACAGAGTCCTACTCTGTTGCCCGGGCTGAAGTGCAATGGCTTGATCTCAGCTCACTGCAACCTCTGCTTCCCAGGTTCAAGCAATTCTCCTGCCTCAGCCTCCCAAGTAGCTGGGACTACAGGCACACACCACCACGCCCAGCTAATTTATGTATTTTTAGTGGAGATGGAGTTTCATATTGGAAGGCTGGTCTTGAACTCCTGACCTCAAGTGATCCATCTGCCTTGGCCTTCCAAAGTGCTAGGATTACAGGCGTGAGCCACTGTGCCCAGCCTTACAAAGTATTTTTTATTTAAATACTTGAATCTAGTCAAGCCTCTAGCCCTAATTCTCTTTGTATAGACGGGAGGAAAAACTGTAGTAGATAAAAAATGAATCAGCCAAACACAATGCAGTAACTGTTTGAAAACTTACGCAAAGAATCAAATCAAAAGAACATGACTTTGAGACAACTATGGAGCATCCAGCATGGAAGAGGCTGTCTATGATATTAAGGAATGATGGCTGATTATGTTGTGCTGATAAGGTTGTGATTTTTTTTTAAGTCTTTATCAGAGGTACATACAGATATATTCACAGGTGAATAATATGATGTTTGAAATTCCTTTATGGTACTTCAGCCAAAAAAAGGTGTGTGGGGGTATGTGTTAAGGGGACTAGATAAACAAAAATAGCAGAATATTGATAAGTATTGAAGCTGGCATAGGGTACCTAGGGTTTATCATACTATTCTCTTTATTTTGTAAGGTTAAAATGTTTCCAAATGAGTCTTCACATTTATAGGCCGATTCATTTTTGGAACACGATGTTATCTAATACATGAAAGCATCATGCTCCCCGGCATGGAAGGAAGGCTTACTGAAATCTCAGTCAGCCTGGCCGTCCATCAGTGCTCATTGGGCACCTACTGTGCGCCCAGCCAGGCAGCTCTGAAAAGTCAAGCTTGTTAGCAACCATTCCCAATGCAGCCTTTGACACTTGACTGCATTCATTTCCACTTAATCAATTTTGCAAAATCATGGTCACAATGAGGTTCTCATTTAGGGTTAGCACAGGTTAGAGACAAAGTCAATCTGTCCAAGTCAAGGATTTCTGCCCTTGTCATTTTCACCTTGTAGCAAATCAAGTATTTTTAATTAATACATAGCAATGAGTAAATGTGGCATCAATTATTAACAACGTGAATGGAAAATGATACAATGAAACAGCTCCCCTATCTCAGCCTTCTCTGGCTTCAGTTCCTTTGCTCTTTCAAATTTAAGCACTGGTAAGGCTATTTTTGGAATCTCTCATTAATTCCAAATAAAGGCTCTTGGTTCCTTTAATAGATTGGGTTTGGCAAAAGCAGCATGTACCTGGAAATCAGGAGGTAGGACTCCTGCCCTAGACTCTGCCAGCAATACAATGTGTGACTTGGGAGAGTCACTTTTCTGCCCAGTCTGCTTCCCCACATAGGAAGTAGGGCTAATTGTACCTGGCACATGTCTTAGAGGGTTTATAAACTGCCCCCATGTTATAGGGATCAAGCAAAAATACACAAGACAGTTGGGAAATAATGTTAAATAACTTAAGACATGGGAACTGAGTGAATTCAAGATACCTATGTCCTGAGTTCAAGCCTTCCTGGTCTTTATGAAGCAAAACTATTGTCCTAACAGAAATCCTTGCCGAGTCCCCTTCACATGCACTTGGAAGCTGGAGACCTATCCATTCGCCCTGGTACCCTGAAGTGTGGACACAGTGGCAGAATGCCCTAGAGGACTCAGGGGTGATACAGGAAGGACCTCATCCCCAGTTAACCCCAGAGGTGGCTAAGCAACGTGATGACACTCTATGCAACCATATTCAACATCTTCTTCAACTCCCCAGCAGGTGACAGCGCTCACCGCAGCAGAGTAAATAGGGCAGACGGCCTCGCTCAGCAGCGCACACCTCAGTCTCCAGCAACCGGCTTTTTTAGGAGTTCCTCTTGCCAGCACTTCCCTAGGACTCCTTTACTGTGTAACAGATACGACTGCTGTGAAATATCAGAACCAGTTCCACCTTAAGTATATAGGAGTGGTGTGCGTGTTCGAGCAACAGACAGGAGCAGTCACCCTGTGACCAATCTCCATAGACACAGACCCAGAAATCCAAGGAAAGGAAAAAAAAAAAGAAATGAATTTCATCTCTAACAGGATCATTAAAACCTTGAAGGCCGCACCTAGGAGAACTGGGAAGCTGTTCAGGGCAAAGGTGAATGGTGGCCCTCCCGACGACAGCGTTGAGGAGCAGTGGCCAGGAACCACATCTAATGACTTTGCCTGGAAAACTCAAGCCCTCACAGGACAATAGGTAGGAAGGTGGCCTCAGACTTACCAGTGGATGGGTCGGAAATCACAGGCAGTGCCTTTGAGCTGGCATCTGTTGGTCACCCTGCCTTGAGTTGAACTACCGTTTGCCCACGCACGGGGCCACCCATTGCCCTCCCTCGCCCCCGTCAGCCCCCACCCAGCATACTCATTCCTCCTTTCCCAGCCATCCACACAGACTGAGGCCACCGTGATCGGAGAACATTTCATGACTCTGAATTTCTATTATTTCTGACAAACAAAAGTAAGTCTTTACCTGCCTTTACCTGCCCCTTCCCATTCTCATTCTGAACTAGACTTAGAAAATCACAAAGCTAGCGGCAGGATGTGGCGGTTCACGCCTGTAATCCTAGCATTTTGGGAGGCCACAGCGGGCAGATCACATGACACCAGGAGTTCGAGACCAGCCTGGCCAACACGGCGAAACCCTGTATCTACTCAAAATACAAAAATTAGCCAGGCAGGATGGTGCATGTCTGTATTCCCAGTTACTCAGGAGGCTGGGACACGAGAATCACTTGAATCCAGGAGGCAGAGGTTCCAGTGAGTCGAGATCACGCCTCTGCACTGCAGCCTGGATGACAGAGTGAAATCCTGCCTCGATAAATAATTTTTTAAAAATTTTTATGATAATCACAAAGCTAGAGGCGTCTCTAAGATAACACATTGTGCATTTGTGTCCCTCAGTTCTGGTTTTTTCAGATCTTAGGCAAGTAACTCACTGCCCCTACCTCAAATGTTACCAATTCCATTTGTTAATAACTCCCAATGTTTCTGTTTAGCTTCTCCTGCTGGATCTGGGGTGCATACTGAGCAGAACTGAAAATACCTCAGTGACAGCTGCAATCTGGGCATTTGGAGAACTCAAGGCTCCACATTGCAAGATGGGTGATAGATGAGCCCTGAAATCCACATCTGATGACCTGGAATGAAACGCCAGCAGCAGCTGACACTTTCCCATCCCACTTGCGTGGCACATGCAGGCCTCCTGGGTGGAACAGAACAGGACTGTGTAGTCAGACAGGAAGATATGAATTGGAGGCAGCCTTCCGCATTGACACACCTGGCGTCCACTTCTGCCGAAACACTCGAATGCACGTCACATGCGGGAGACCCACAGTGAGATTTTGATCCTTAGGCAGATGGCCAATGAAAGGCTTATCCCTGGCAAAGTAAGCATGGAGCACAGGCGGACGCGGCAGAAGGCAGGTCCAGAGCCTCTCCTCATGCTCCAGCTCACACCTGAGCTCTCACCCGTCCATCTCTCACTTTAGCATTAGAAATGAGTGGCTGGCAGAGTTAATCACAGAGGGGGCTCCAGAGGCTACTCCCACTGTGGCCTTTTCTCCCTTCCTTTTTCATGCTGGGAGGGGCTTGGAAAATGGTTTCTTCCTGCATCGGTCCCAAAACAGATATTCTCTATCATTTTTACCATGACAAGATGCTAAACAAAGTTTTTCCCTCTTAAACGTATTTTTGAAGTTGTTCTCCAAAGATAAAAAGGCCTTGGGAAAAGATCTCCCCAGAGTGCCCCACAGACAGCAGAGGACAGCGAGTCAAAGTGCCAGTTGCAGAGTCTTCACCAGGCCACAGTGAGTAACAGACAGCAAACACACACTCAGACCACGCTGCAGAGCCAGCTCCCTTAAGGCTTCTCTGAGATCAGCCTCTTCAGTCCTGAGCTCACCGCAAACTGGGGGATGCAGGTATCGTGAGGCCTAGAGGCGGAGAGGGACAGTGCAGGTGGCCAAATCCCAAATCTCAAGACTCCTTGGGAGTCAGAGGATGCCTGATAGGATGAGGCATCAGCCTAGCAGCAGGCACCGAGGCAAGGCCTGGGAAGAACAATTCCCCCAGCTTTGGGTGCTCTCTATGAGAAATGCTATACTATCATCTACTTAGTGCTAACATTTAAATGCCCAAAAACTGTATTGTGCAAGCTGGGTGCTGCAGAGAAGACACAGAAGCAGGAACCACCACTGTGGAAGGGGTTTACACTCAGCTGGCCAGGAAAAGCACCCACGATTACATAAAAAACAAATTCCAAACCATACAGTCATCTAAGGTCGCTGGTAGGTTAGTGTGTATCAGATTCGGAAAAGCGGCAGTTCAAGCCTGCAATGAGCTTTAATCGAGCCACTGCACTCCAGCCTGGGTGATAAAGTGGAACCCATCTCAAAAAAAAAAAAAAGAAAGAAAGAAAGAAAGAAAGAAAGAAAGAAAGAAAAAGAAAAACTTGAAGAAAGGAATGTTTGAGCTAGACATTATTCAGAGATAACATTTATTTAGGTACTACTATGTGCCAGGCCATAAGCTACTATCATCTTCATTTTACAAACAAGTTAAAGACACTTCAAGATGTTCAGGCAGTCATCAGGGTTAACTGTGCACCACCCAGACCTGTCTGCTGCTAATGCCCATTTTCCTAGTTGCCGTTTTATTATTACTCAGCTTCTCACAATATCAGCCATCCTGCAAGAGACACAGAGTAAAGAAGGGGCAGAGGGAACAACGGATGGACTAGAGCAAGAGTTAAGGTAGAAGAGAGGGAGACACACACAGAGATGTTGTGCTATCATCATCAAAAAGCAAGCACTGGCCGGGCCCAGTGGCTCACACTTGTAATTTCAGCACTTTGGGAGGCCAAGAAGGAGGATCCCCTGAGGTCAGGAGTTCCAGACCAGCCTGGCCAACATAGTAAAACCCCATCTTGACTAAAAATACAAAAATCAGCCAGGCATGGTGGCACACACCTATAATCCCAGCTACTTGGGAGGCTGAGGCAGGAGCATCACTTGAACCTAGGAGGCAGAGGTTGCAGTGAGCCAAGATCGTGCCACTGCACTCCAGCCTGGGTGACAGAGTAAGACTCTGTCAAAAAAAAAAAAAAAAAAGCAAGTATTTTCTTCCTCACTAAAATGACTTTCATTTGCTTCACTTGTGAGTGTTCAAAGTTTCTGATAAACACATGCTATCACAAACAGCAATCAATATTGTATTTAAATTGATAGGTGGGGCACATCTGGAGGGCATGTAAGCAGAAGAATCATAGTTCTTAATGTTCCGCTAGTTGCATGATTTCATATTACACCTAGGAAGAAGCTCAGGCATCAAAATAGCCACTTGCTTGAGCTCACTGTGAGATTAAGGCAAAAGTGGAAGAGAAATCATATCTGTGCTTGGTGGGTATATCTTCACCACACTGTGCACTACTGAATTTTTCCAACAAGGGAGCATCAGAATGCAATCAACAGTTAGGAAGATTCGTAGAGGGGCAGGCAAAAGGGCAAAAAGGAGTTGAGAGAGGGTGCCAGGGGATAGACTCCTGCAAGAGAGGTATGGCCAGGCTCCAGACTTCACCTCGACCAGGAGGCTTGGTTGAAAGCAGCAGCAAAGGGGAGGGAACCGTGATAGAACCTGAAGACTAGGCATATCGAGAGCAGAAAGAGTTAAAGGGATGAGATTTGTGTTCTGGAAGAGAGGTGCACTATTGATCTTGCTGACTCTGGGTCTCTGGCCCAGATGTTGAACTCTAAATTAGAGTTCAACATCTGACTGCCAGGAGCAGAAGCCCCCTACTGCCCCTGAATCAGAGTCCATGGACACAGATCAGGACATTAAATTGGTGGTTCTCAACCTTTCTCTTTTCAGCAAATTCCTTGACTTTGTTATTTGTATGCAGCACACACTCCTCAAATTTTGATGAAACTCAAATTCTTTCGGTGAAAGCAAAGTGCTTCACCATGTTTAATTGTTACAGCTATTGATGGAAGTCTCTTGACGTGGGAAATGGCATGTGTAAGATCACCCCTGTTGTTCCCCAAGAGCTATCTGTAACCCTGACTCTGTCTCCTAGTTAAGAAAGCACATCAAAAACAAGTGAATACTGGCCGAGCATGGTGGCTCACACTGGTAACCCCAGAACTTTGAGAGGCCAAGGCAGACACATCACTTGAGCCTAGTTCGAGACCAATCTAGCCAACATGGAGAAACTCCAGATCTACTAAAAATATAAAAATTAGCCAGGCATTGTGGTGTGCACCCATAGTCCAAGCTACTCAGGAGGCTGAGACAGGAGAATCACTTAAGCCCCAGAGGAAGAGGTTGCAGTGAGACGAGATTGCACCACTGTGCTCCAGCCTGGGTGACAGAGTAAGACTGTCTCAAAAAAAAAAAAAAAAAAAAAAAAAGCAGAGCAAGTATGTTTTCCTAGATAAATCATCTTGAATCTACCACAGGGTATCAAAAAAACACAAGCACCGATTCTTTGATTGTTGTTATAATAAATTACTTGCGAGTTTCACTCTACGATGTCAAAGCACTGTGTCCCAGGGAAGTCAGCTAGACCTGTCCACTTGGAGATCCTTAACTCCCGAGCCATGCTCTCACCCCAACCATGAGGGTGCAGGAGCCTCACTGGACACTACCCTGACCTCGGTCATTTTCCGACTTCCCACCTGCCAACAGACAGATCCCAGACGCTGTCCTCTCGACACCACCCCCAGCAGGCTGGATGTTACATGGATCTCCTTCCCGATCAGAATCACCTAGTTTTTGAGTCCACTCATTTGGCCTCCCTGATCCTCAACTGCTCCACACATTCTACCTTGCACAGGGATTGTGCAGTGGAAAATCTTCATGATGTGCCATTGATTATTCAATATCATTAATAAAATGACAAGGAGACATAATGAACAGTCCAAGAAAGGCACAGAGACAGAGAAGCTAACGCTGCAAAATGACTATCGGGAGTGAAGGCGAGAGCAGATCAACACCAGAACCTACAGAACAATCTACAGACACGGCCACTCTCCCTCCTCCGACCCTCTCAGGGGTCATCCTCACACTGCACTCATGTCCTGCCCGTAACGGCTTCTCACGTGGACCCCAGTCTGCCATATTGTTCTCTTCCAAACCGTTCTGCTCCCACTTTACCTCCCTGACAAAAAATGACTGTGTGAACGATGCATAGCTCAATTCCTATTGTCCAAACACATCTTACCCCCTTTCACAAGGGTTTCCACTAACAGCCTGACAGCCCCCAGAGCTGCTCCTGCCCAATCAGCCCAGGCTCTTTCACACACACCACAGAGAGACATGGGATCCCAAGTATGAAGAATCTGGATGGGCGCAGGGGCTCACGCCTGTAATCCCTGTACCTTGGGAGGCCAAGACAGGTGGATCACCTGAGGTCAGAAGTTCAAAACCAACCTGGCCAACATGATAAAACCCTATCTCTACTAAAAATGCAAAAATTAATCAGGCATGGTGGCAGGACCCTGTAACGCCAGCTGTTTGGGAGGCTCAGGCTGGAGAATCCCTTAAACCTCGGGGGGCAGAGGTTGCAGTGAGCTGAGATGGTGTCACTGCACTCTAGCCTGGGTGACAAGAGCAAAACTGTCTCCAGGGGAAAAAAAAAAAAAAAAGATTCTGTTTCCTAAGGAGATTGTGACTTTGAAGCTTAGAATGTGATGGCCTTGGCCGAGTGCGGTGGCTCACGCCTGTAATCCCAGCACATTGGGAGGCCGAGGCGGGTGGATCACGAGCTCAAGAGATCGAGACCATCCTGGTCAACATGGTGAAACCCCATCTCTACTAAAAATACAAAAAATTAGCCGGGCATGGTGGCACGTGCCTGTAATCCCAGCTACTCAGGAGGCTGAGGCAGGAGAATTGCCTGAACCCAGGAGGCGGAGGTTGCGGTGAGCCGAGATCACGCCATTGCACTCCAGCCTGGGTAACAAGAGCGAAACTCCATCTCAAAAAAAAAAAGAGATCAAGACTATCCTGGTCAACATGGTGAAACCCCGTCTCTACTAAAAAATTAGCTGGGCATGCTGGCACATACCTGTAATCCCAGCTACTCAGGAGGCTGAGGCAAGAGAATTGCCTGAACCTGGCAGGTAGAGGCTGCGGTGAGCCGAGATCGCGCCACTGCACTCCAGCCTGGGTAAACTCCGTCTCAAAAAAAAAAAAAAAAAGAATGTGATGGCCTTCAAGTATAGATATCCCACAAAGAACTTGGAAATACACAACCAGAAGGAATTTCAGAAGTCCCTGCTGTTATTAACTTTTTTATTCTTATAGGCAAGATCAACCTAGTAGAGATTTATTGAAACCTTACAAAAGCTTTTGATGCAATGACCACATTTTCCCAACTGAACTGACCAGTATGAATACGTTTCTTGGAACGAGAGGACAAACTATTTAAATTCAGGCAGGGCCTTGGGGGGAAAAGTAGTATATGGTTCCTTCACCTCTTGTCTGAGCACATTTTCGCAACCACTGCACAAGGAGAAATTTCCTGGCATTCGCATTATTGTCGCTTCCCTCAACTGTTGAATTAACACTTCAGATTTCCAACTTCCAAAGCCTTTAAAAGAAGGAAGTCGGGTGTACTTGCCCCGTGAATTATATAATTTGTAGCTCAAAGCAGTCTTGCTTTCTTTTATTGATTTCTATGTCTAAGCAGATTTTCTAGACACTCTTTAACTTGATTCTGATTCATGGGCCTCGGGTCATGAAGTCTGAAGATGTCAGTGGACAGCAGACCCATGAAGTCTGACGATTTCTGTGAACAGCACATGCAATCAGGTGATGAAAAGGTCAAGGTCACACCCCATATTAGAAAACTTTTGGGTGTATTCTGCTGAATCAGCAATAGCCCACGTCCACTTCAAGAGAAAAATGAACGTTTGGCTCACCTAGGAAACAAGTTAATATAAAAATCACAACGTGTTTTAATGAGGAAAGAGTTATCTCTGGCAAAGTAGCCCCCAAATCACAACAACTTATGGTGTTTGCTTAATTGTGAAACAAATGCAAATGAATTCAGGGGGAAATGGGTTCATGACTGGACCTTAGAGACAAAAGTCAGGCCTGTTGGCTGAGCACAGTGGCTCGCACCTGTAATCCCAGCATTTTGGGAGGCTGAGTCAGGAGGTTCATTGAGGTCAGGAGTTTAAGATTTGTCTGACCAGCATGGTGAAACCACAACTCTACTAAAAATACCAAAATTAGACAGGCATGCAGCAGGCGCCTGTAATCCCAGTTACTCAGGAGGCTGAGGCAGGAGAATCACGGGAGGCGGAGGTTGCGGTGAGCTGAGATAAAGCCACTGCACTCCAACCTGGGCAACAGAGCAAGACTCCAACTCAAAAAAGAAAAAAAAAATCATGCTTGTCATTTCATGGGTGCATAAAGGGGGTCAGAGAGGGAAGGCCTCTCATTCACAGCAGGACATTTCCAAGTTCAGGATTATGCAACATCTGGCAGGCAAATAGTCTGGTGCCACCAAAGGCGTAACTCGCTCATCCTTCACTCGCTCAATGTCTATTCAGTACCCATTGTGCACCAGGTCCTGATAACCACATTTTGGTTGTTAAGTTCCTCAACTAAGGGGTGTGAGAAACATAAACCACCTGCCCTGTGAAGATGATGGATTTGCGTCTTGCTGACCACACGGAACCAGGAACTCAGCTGAAGCTGCTGTGGAGACCTCAGAAAGCAATGAGGAGGGCCCAACCACTGAGCTGATACTTACAAGAGATTGATGCCAGAAATACACAGCAGGTTAAATCAGTGGAATGGTTCATGGGTTGGATGTGCGGGGTAACGCAAAGTAAAGTTCTGAACGCCTCCCAGGAACCAAGTAAGAAATAGGATGTAGTGAGTAAAATATGCAAGTTATCCAAAATGCAATTGAGAAAAGTAAGAGACAGCCACACGCAAGTGCTCCGAGAGGGAGAAGGAGGGGAGACTTTTTCCCACTGGAGACATGGAGATTGAGTCGTCTACAGAAGTGACGTCTGAACTGAGCCCTGAAAATTGAGTAGGGTTTGAAGAGGTGGGAATGGAGAGCAAGGCATTCTGGGTGAAGGGCTGACGTCAGCAAAGCAAGAGGAGGCGTGTTTCATTAGGGGGTGGGGGGTGGGGGAGCAGAGTTGCCCAGTGTGGCTAAAACAGAGCGCCGGGAAGGGAGGGAGCGTGGGGGGCATGGCTGGGAAGGCGACCCACTTCCCACGCTGTGGGAATGCCATGAGCAGGGCTGTGGCTTACCGCTGAAGGCTTTTGAGCAGAAGGGGGACAAGATCAAAGCAGAGCTTTAGAAGACACTTCCCCAATTTTTCTCAGAGTTAGTGAAACTTAAATCATTTCCTGATCCCAATTCTACTGCTTTGGAGACTTGGAAATGAATAAAAACGAAATGAAACTAAATCCCCTCCACATTCCTCTGGTTGGCCTCTCTCCAAGAAAGGCAGATGGAGAGAGGTGGGCATCGATAATGCTTGCCCTTTTAGACTGCACAGTCATCAAGCTGCCCCACGGAGCATCCAAGATGGGTCTCAGATCAACTGATGGACACTAAGGAGTGCTTAATGACCAGAGAAAATGTCCACCCCCAGAGGAAACGGAGAGCTTTCTGGACAAGCTGGGTGAGAAGTCAGCCTTCTGGAGTGCTCCTGCGAAGGGGGCTTGAGGCAGGGAGAGAGGGAGAGGCCGTGGGACTGAGCGCTGGTTGCCCTGCTGCTGGCAGATGCGGCTCCCTCTCAGGATGGAGCTGGCCAGCAGTCAGCCACCTGAAGCAGCTGAGCAGACCTTCTCCACCGTCCCCAGCAACCTCATGGCACTGAAATGGACCCAGCCAGTTGGCACTGGATTTGTTGTACAAGGGAGATGCAGGGTTACAAAAAAAAAAAAACAAAGTAGAGGTAACAAGCAAAGCCCCAGGACTTCTGCCCGACCAAATTCAAGTACAACAGAAGCAAACCCTGGAGCCAGCAGACCATGGTGTTCTGATGCCGACTGCACCCACAAATGCAAAGTCTGGCATCCTTAAAGTCACAGGCCAAATGGAATTTATCTACTGACCACGTGGGTCTCCCTTCCTCAATTTAGGACTCCCTGAGGACGAAGGACTACCCAGACTTATCCCTGGACTCTGTCTAGGCATCACAACCTAACACAGGGACCATTACATAGTAGACTGGAAGACAGACGGACTGGCTGATTCAGACAGTGAGTGACAGGGAACGAGGCAGAAGGGTGAAAGCCTGAAGCAAACCATGCCAACTGATTAATGTCCACTAGTGAGCGACTTTAATAAATCGTGTCTATGTAAGTTACTCTATTCTAAATCTAATTATACATGTGCATGGGTGTGATGCATGTGCATACATACACATAAGCAATTATATATTATACACACACACACACACACACACACCCCAATCCCCGTTAAGGATTGTGAGGTGCAAAAAAGAACTTTTGAGATTTAACAAAATGATTAAATTATGTTTTTTGTTTTGTTGTTCTGTTTTGAGATGGAGTCTTGCTCTGTGGCCCAGGTTGCAGTACAATGGCATGATCTTGGCTCACTGCAACCTCTGCCTCCAGAGTTCAAGCGATTCTCCTGCCTCAGCCTCCCAAGCAGCTGGGACTACAGGCATACACCACCACGCCCAGCTAATTTTTCTATTTTTAATAGAGACAAGGTTTCACCATATTGGCCAGGCTGGTATCAAACTCCTGACCTTGTGATCCACCTGCCTCAGCCTCCCAAAGTGCTGGGATTACAGGTGTGAGCCACCATGCCTGGCCTTTTGATCTAATCTTAACTACTGTTTTGGAGTGGTTTGTTTCTTGGGCTTTACGGTTTTTCTAGGAAGATATGCTGAGAACCCTGCAGTGAAGCTTTGAAGGGTTTACAGAACCCCCGCTGCACCCACTCCTTGTACTCTAGCAACTGTGACCCAATTTCTTTTTATGAAAATCCACCTGCCCTAATTTGCTTGGTAGAAATGTCAACCAGAGTGGCAGACCTTCCCCTAGCTGAGGGGTTAAGCGCATCGTCAAGGCCAAATTAAACTTGCTCTCACTCTGACTCCCTCGCCCTCGCCCTCTCTCTTTTGGGACTTTGTGTCTTCAGCAGAGTGATACAAGAAAGGAAATAATTAGAGATTTAAAGTAAATCATCTACTTTATTATTTTCACACAAAATAATGCCTAATTATTAAAAACAGTAATTCCATGTCACTCCTGAATTGGAAGTAGAATTGTTAGGAGTGGGATGAACCGCCAGAACGTGGTGGGGGCTGCGCAGGGGCGCTTCAGGGACTATGGTAGCCAAATTCTTTACCATGGAGAGACCTAAGGGCCAGGAAATATGGCCACACTGTCCCTTCCTCCACCCACTCCCCGTCTTAACATGTTTGATATTAACCAAAAAGGCTTCGTCTCTGATTATTACATGGGGATGGGGAAAGACGTAGAAGTAAAAGTTAGAATCTTTGCCTTTTACGTGATTTCTCTACTACACGTCAGGTGCTTTGCAGGTAGTATACAATTTAACACAGCAAACTCACCGTGTCGGTGCTATGATGCTCATTTCAGGATAGAATAGAGGAGATAAGTCACCAGGCATGGCAGCGTCCCAATTCCCAAGTTGTGTTCTGAAATGTGTGTAGCCAGCCACGGAAATAATTCTGCAGTGGATGGAGTTTTTTGGCCAAAGCAACCCCCGAGATTATTCTATAGAATACAGGTGCACACCATGCTAAGCATTTATTTATAAACTTTAACATATCAGGCACAAAACGACTAAACAATAACATAGGTATGATAGGAAATTAACCACGCAATACTCAAAGATGAATATCCATTGGGCTGAACGTTGAACATGTAAATCACATGAATGTTCCTATAACTGCTTCACCTTGTAAGTAAAACAGCAGGATAAAGTAACAGCCACGCATGGAAATAATATATGGGCTGGTCCTCCAACATGACACCATGCCTCCTGTGAGCTACTATCAGGGTCGCTGGGGATGGGTCATCTTTGGGAGCTGGGCCTGAGTGAATGGCAGCAGACATGAGGCCTGCTTCCTTACGTGATAAGAAACGCGTAGATCTCTTGGTTCAGCAGAACCTATTCATCCTTGCAGGGTGCCCAGTCAGCTGAGTCCCAGAGTCCTGTTGTTTACTAACCCTATTTTTTTTTTTTTTTTTTGAGACGGAGTTTTGCTCTTGTTACCCAGGCTGGAGTGCAACGGCGCGATCTCGGCTCACCGCAACCTCCGCCTCCTGGGTTCAGGCAATTCTCCTGCCTCAGCCTCCTGAGTAGCTGGGATTACAGGCACACGCCACCATGCCCAGCTAATTTTTTGTATTTTTAGTAGAGACAGGGTTTCACCATGTTGACCAGGATGGTCTCGATCTCTTGACCTCGTAATCCACCCGCCTCGGCCTCCCAAAGTGCTGGGATTACAGGCTTGAGCCACCGCGCCCAGCCTTCTCTTCAGCCTTTTCTTTGCACCTGTAAGCTACTGATATCCTTCCACTAAACTCTTCCTCTGTGTAAATTAGCTAGACTCCATTTCTGTTGCATGCAACTGAACACCCTGCTTCCTAGAGCCCATGGATGCGAACTAAGTGAACAAAGCACCAGGCTTTAAACAGACATGCCAGCCTCACCTAGGATGTACTATAGTCTTCAGGGGGTGAAATCATTAAGCCTAGAGAACATGCTTCCTTCAATCGAAAACCATTTAATGAGTACCCACTATGTTTCACCTCCCAGGACAATAATTTTCAGAGCACGAGAGAATGCAAAGCCATTCTGTCCCATCCTATCTACACTGTCCTCAAACATTGCCTTTGATTTACAGGGCCCATAGGAGCCATTAGCCTGGTTATGTTTCAGTCAGTTTTCCCTGGATTTAGCATTAAATAATTCCCTAAAACTTGCTAAGTATGGCAACATGCTGCTTTGATTGTTGTGACCCTCTTGCTCCAGGATTTTGGAACACATTTTCTTGGAGGCTGCGCTGAGCAAACCCAGACTACCTGAGGGGCTAGTGAGGGCAGCACAGAATGGAAGTGATTTCTACTACTTTGTTTTTAAGTGTAATGTACTTTTGAGCTTTGTGTTCCACCCAACTAAATGGAGCATAGGAGAAAAGAACAAGTTTTCAACATGTTCAAGGACTGTCATAATATTAGCTTCTGCTTCTTGAGTGCTGTGTACCACTCGGTACCAGCAACTATTTTAGTCTTTTGTTAGTTTTTTCATTCAATCTTGCAAGGAAGCAACTCAGAATGGCTAAGAGACTTGCCCAGTATGCTGCCCAGCTCTAGAGCAGGAGAGGCAGGGATTTAACTTCACGACCTTTTTTTTGAGACGGAGTCCCACTCTATTGCCCAGGCTGGAGTGAGGCAGTGCAATCTCAACTACCTGTAGCCTTGAACTCCTGGGCTCAAGAGATCCTCCCGCCTCAGCCTCCCAGGTAGTTGGGACTGCAGACATGTGCCACTGTGCCCCGCTAATTTTCTTACTGTAGAGAACGGGATCATGCTATGTTACCCAGGCTGATCTCAAACTCCTGGGCTCAAGAGATCCTCCTGCCTCAGCCTCCCAAAGTGCAGGGATTACAGGCATGAGCCACCACATCCAGCCTAAATTCAGGTGTTTTAATTTCAAAGCTTAAGGATTTCCCCAACCTTCCTTGATAATCCCCCTAATTATAAGTGATGTTTTCAGACATGTCGTACCACAAAGGTGGTTTCATCCAACCCTTGTCATACAGGAGAACGCTGAGGCCTGCGGATTCTTGACTAATGTGACAATGTGGACTAGAACTTGGATCTCCTGAATCCCAAGCCACTTCCCCTTCTACTATCCCACCTCACAAGATGCCTTCCTAATGCCTCCATGCTGCGTATTTAGTTGATTTCTTCTTTATATGAATTCTGCAGATAGCTGTCACTGGAGGCATAAATTTACTCCCGTTCCTCTTTCCATCTCCCCATGGTTCCTACTTTTCAACTCCTCCTTATTCGGAATAGTCTCCAAGTTCCTCCTGCCTGGGCAGCTGGCAGCCCATGTTAAAGCAGGCCTGATTTTGCAGGACAGAGTCACTTGGGAATGGCCAGGGACATCAGGGAAGCCAGGAGAGAAGCCAGACAGGGCTGATTTCAAGGGCAAAAGAACAGCTGGCACTTGGGGAAGCCACTGCCAGCATCAAGAGGGCAAAGTGGGCCCAGGGGAGCAAGAAGGAGGGCCGGCCCAGGAGCCAGCAGGAGCCGGAGCCTGGCAAGGCTTAACTGTCCCAGTGGCACTGTGCTGGGATGAACAGGTGCTCCCATGGCCGATTGGGCAACTCAGCTTCTAGCAGGGATGTGGGGTAGACTGAGCAGAGAACTGCAGACACACACAGACCAAGAGGCAATCAGGCCCTTGCAAAGCAGCTGGGATCAAAGTACTTTTTTTTTTTTTTTTTAAAGATGGAGTTTCTCTCTGTCACCCAGGCTGCAGTGCAGTGGCACTATCTTGGCTCACTACAACCTCCGCCTCCCGGGTTCAAGCAGTTCTCCTGCCTCACCCTCCAGAGTAGCTGGTATTACAGGTGCCCACCACCATACCCAGCTAATTTTTTTTTGTATTTTTAGTAGAGAGGGGGTTTTCATCATGTTGGCCACGCTGGTCTCGAACTCCTGACCTCAAGCAAGCCACCTGCCTCGGCCTTTCAAAATGCTGGGCTTACAGGCATGAACCACTGTGCCCAGCCAGAAGTACTTAAGGGAACAGAAACACTTGACCTTCAGCCAGTCAGAGGCTAAAGGCAGCATGACTGGGGCGGTGCTACTCAAAGGGTGGTTCGTAAACATCAGCTTTACCTGGGAGCTGGTCAAAATGACAATTCTCAGGTCTCACCCCAGACCTACTGAATTAGAGCCTCCATTTTAATAAAAGCCCCAAGTGATTCCTGTGCACATTGAAGTCTGAGAAATGCTGGTCTAGGACAGTGATTTTCAAAGTGTGGTTTCTAGACCAGCAGCAGCAGCAGCCCCTGAGAACTTGTTAGAAATGCAGATTGTCAGGCCTGACCTCCAGACCTCTAGGGATGGGGCTCGGCACGTGGTTTTAATGAGCCATCCAGATGAGGGAACACTAAAGTTTGAGAAGCACTGATTTCAAAAACATCTTATGCATTCGGAAAGAGGCAGTTTGGAGGAATCTCAGGAAGGGAACCATGATTACAGCTTGGAAGGAAGAGCACTGGTGCCAACCAGTAGCATCTCCTGCTGCTCCAGCCTCTCGACATTCTTACCCATAGACATCAGATCCAGAATCCAGGCTTCCCTTGCCAAACCAGGAATTCCCAAGTTTCAGAGCTGAGCTGGTTGGAGGTCACTGCATTGAGTAGCGGCCATTCCAAATTGGTACACCATATACAAGCAAGCCAAACCCCAGAAGAAAACAGAACAGCCCAGATCTGTATTCAAGCCACCAGCTGAGATCTCTCCACACTTAAGGACCAGATACCACCAGCTAGAACTTCACTCCTTGACCTGTGGAAATCCAGGATCCTCCCCCATGATTTCTGGGTGTTCTTAAAAAGCTTATTTCAGCATCTCTTCCAGATTCAAGTTCCTGCATTTGAATCAAGTCAGCAGATGGAAAACCTCACCCCTCCTCACAGGGAGTCCCCTTCCCGCACAGCATCAGCCTGAACATGGAAGCCAGCACATCTGTGGTTACTGTTTTATGAAACATCTCCCACTGGACTATTGAAGATAGGACACTTTCCTAAAGCTATTGGAGAAAGGGGCTCCCATCAAAGAAATACAAATCACTTCCAACTGAGTAGCAGCATCTCCATTCTTAAAAGCCCCAGAACCCACCAGAATGCTCCAGACGCCTTCCCCACCGTTGTGCCGAACCCCTGCTAACCTCAATAGGGAAGATATCAGGTTCAAGAAGCTGAAGAAGAGACCCAGAGCAAGCACATGAGACATCGGCTTTACTGGGGAGCTTACCTCCAGAGAAGAGGGTCCAGTGGCCGCAGGTTTGACCGTCTTCCTGCAGAAATGGGCCAGTGGCAGCAGACCCGACAAGACAGCCACCTCATCTAGAGTCTAGCGGTGGTAGGCTAGGCAGGAAAACCACCACCACCTGCAAATACCATGCAATTAATGCAGCCTCTTAACTTCACGCCCTCTGCCTAACGACCTCCACCTGACGACCTTCATTTAGCCCAAACCCCGGGCTTCAATTCCTTATACAGCCCGTGTTCCACAGGGTAAGCTATAGGCGCAGATGTTCATCGTGGATAAGGAATGAATCTCGGGGTTGGCCACGCCAAGATTCCCTAACTTGGAACACACATTCAGGTGTGTCTGCCATGCAGGGTCCTTCTAAGGCAGGCGTCCCCAAACTTTTTACACAGGAGGCCAGTTCACTGTCCCTCAGACCGTTGGAGGGCCGCCACATACTGTGCTCCTCTCACTGGCCACCAATGAAAGAGGTGCCCCTTCCTGAAGTGCGGCGGGGGGCCGGATAAATGGCCTCAGGGGGCGGCATGCGGCCCGCGGGCTGTAGTTTGGGGACGCCTGCCCTAAGGGTATGCTTAAATGATTGCTACTGGGGGCATTGACCCTACATTCCCCTCTGACCTTTTCTCTGCTCCTCTCTTCTTGACCCCCACATCACCAAATTTCTATTTATTTATTATACAGAGGAATTTGTGTCTTGACTCTCTATAAACTATGCTCTTAACATCTTACCTTATATACCAAGCAGGATCTTTTCTTAAATCAGGTATTTTCTTCCCTAAAAGGAATTCTCTCGTTGGAGAAACAGACCGGAGGGAGGCTCTATTCTTCCTCCGCTGAAGCCCACAGCCCCTCCTCCTTCCCAGGCACTCCTTTGCAGACTCTTCATCATCCCACCTCCTCCCACTTTCTTAATCTAACTCTGAGATGTTTTCTTTCATTTAGAATAACTTGAGTTATTTTCTCTCCTTCCGTTGTGTGAGACCCAATCTCCTTCCCGAGGCTTCTATTTTATACAAGGCCAACCATTAACCCCCATCGCAGCCTGGAATTATACTCTCTTATCTTTGGATCATTTCCAAGGCAGCTGGAAGCTTGATACAAAAGCTACAGTCTGGAGATGTTTTTAATGTAAAGGCTGGGAATTCCAGAGGAAAGGGACTCCTTCACAGAAACTCTCCTCTCCTTTCCATTCCCAACACCGGTCTCCTAGCTCAAGACTCACTGTCTTTTCCTCAACTATTAAGATAGCCGTGGCCAGGAGCGGTGGTTCACTCTTGTAATCCCAGCACTTTGGGAGGCCGAGGCGGGCAGATCACGAGGTCAAGAGATCGAGACCATCTTGGCCAATATGGTGAAACCCCGACTCTACTAAAAAAAAAAAATACAAGAATTAGCCGGACGTGGTGGTGCGCGCCTATAGTCCCAGCTACTTGGGAGGCTGAGGCAGAAGAATTGCTTGAACCTGAGAGGCAGAGGTTGCAGTGAGCCGAGATCGCACCACTGCACTCCAGCCTGGCGCCTGGTGACGGAGAGAGACTCTGTCTCAAGAAAGATAGCCGTAAACGATTTCCCCAGTTCAATCCTACCACACCTCATCACCACCATCTCCTCCTTTAACTCATTCATAGAGTCAGCCCCATCCTCACAAACCTTGAATTTTCCCAGTTGCTAATAAAGCCACCAACTTTCCCAGCTCAGGTCTTAAAGTAAGAAAGAAGTAGCCGGCCGGGTGCAGTTGCTTACAGCTGTAATCCCAGCCCTTTGGGAGGCAGAGGCAGGCAGATCACCTGAGATCAGGGGTTCGAGACCAGCCTGGCCAACATGGTGAATCCCTGTCCCTACTGAAAATACAAAAATTATCCGGGCATGGTGGCAGGCGCTACTCGGAATGCTAAGGTGGGAGAATTGCTTGAACCCAGGAGTTGAAGCTTGCAGTGAGCAGAGCAGAGATTGTGCTACTGCACTCCAGCCTGGGCGACAGAGTGAGACTGTCTCAAAAAAAAAAAAAAAAAGGAGTAGTGGAAGAAAGATGGGAAAAGCAGAAGGCCATGCAGAGGCAGTGGCAAGCATTAATGTCTCAGCAGTGGTGAAGGAGGAGGCAGAGCTGCTGTTCCCATAAGACAGCAGAACACAAGGTGCCAGCCACAAAGGTAACCCATTAGGACAAAGGTCAGAAACATTAGAAGTCACCTTGTCACTCATTAAGAGTTGGCTCAGGAATTAAACCTCTGGACACCCTTCCGATGGAAAAAGCTGGAATAAGAAAACAGGTAGGGGCAGATGTCAGACAGGAAACATGTAAAAAAGTAAGCCAGGTTGAAGGCCAGGTTGCAAAGGCAATTAAATGTGTGCTTTCCAGTGAAATTATTTCATTTTCTCTTGCTGTACTCCCCTGTGAAAAAGGGCTGGATGAATGACGAGCTTTGTGATTTTATTTCCAGAATAAACTCCACACTGTTCACTTCTTTGCCTGAACAGTGTAAATATTTTATTTACCAAGTGTACTTGTGTGGTCTTTAATTTGGGCATCCATATACCTGTGGCCTGTGCTTTAGGGATCCGGGCTGCCCAGATGAGAAGCCCTCCACAGTCAAGAGTTCTGCTCTGTTGGTTAAACCGCTGTGTGTGGCCCCATAACAGACAGTGAACTATTCAGCATCACTTCAATTTTGCTAACAGAAGGCTGGGAGCAGCAGAAGAAACCACCTTGGGGGCTGGAAAGAAACCAGTTAAGAGCATCCCTTGGCCACTTACAGCACAGAATAATGGTTTCTCCCGTACTCAAGGACCAAAACCTAACTCCAGGGGAAATGTGGGAAGTCAAATATTGAAAAGCATAGATAGGATGGAGGAAAAGTCACAACCATTTGTCCAGAAGGAGCAGCAACTACACCAGGGTGGTTTCAATGACTGAGAGGAGAAAAGCCTGGTCCGGGGAGGCCAGTGAAGAGGAGAGGTGCTCCCTAGGAAGGAGCAAACATCAGCCAGGCTTGGATTTAGAAAGACTCAGGTTTGGCTGGGCGCTGTGGCTCACACCTGTAATCCCAGAACGTTGGGAAGCCAAGGGGGGTAAACCATGAGGTCAGGAGTTTGAGACCACCCTAGCCAAAATGGTGAAAACCCATCTCTACTAAAAATACAAAAATTAGCTGGACATGGTGGTGCGTGCGTACCTGTAATCCCAGATCCTCAGGAGGCTGAGGCAGGAGAATTGCTTGAACCTGAGAGGCAGAGGTTGCACTGCAGTGAGCCAAGATCGCACCACTGCACTCCAGCCTGGGCGACAGTGCAAAACTCTATCTAAAAATAAATAAAAAATAAATAAAAAAAAATTAAAAACTTGGGCTTGAATCATTCCTCTTGTGATTTCCCAGATAACTGATAACTGGCTTGCTGAATTTATGTAACCATTCTAAGCCTCAGGCCCATCATCTCTAAAATGAGCATCAGGGTACCCACCTCAACGGTTTGCTGGAAGAATAAACAAAAACTGAGACAATAGACATGAAAGGGTTAAATGCCAGGTCTGCGCTCAAAAATCGCCATTCCCTTTCTTCCTTTCCTCCTTCCTTCCTCACTTCCTTCCCTTATTCCAATAAATCAGGTCCTAAAATGCAATACACTAGAAATAAAATAAAACCATGCCTGTCCTGCCCCAGGAGAACCTCACCAATAAACCCCAACGAAGATTTGGGTCCTTGTGAAGAATCCTATGGGGATCACCCAGGGTGAAAAGAGAGATTGCTGAGAAACCAGTTTCCTCCTCAGCTTCGGAGGGATTATTACAACCCACAGAGGGGAATAAGCCTGTAACCATGACCGGTGTTTCTACAGCCCCATTGGTCCACCAACATTTTCAAAGTTGCTCAGAAATTCTCCCAAAAACACATTTCATCCCTCAGCCCGAAACAGGCATTTTACTCAACTGGGAATGATGTGAACACCAAAATCCCCCGTGAGAAAGACGGCAGCCACGTAGCAGCCTCAGAAATGCTGCAGGGAGCTCAGTTCGCAGGAACGCAGAGGACAGGAGGTGGGATGTGGCAGCGATTTGCCTGGGATCTGGTCAGGATGTCAGAGGTGGCTATTCACATCTTGGCAATGGCTCTAGTGGCAGAGGCTGGAAGTCCCCAGACAAATAGGACCCCCTACAAGATTCCTCCACCCCCAACTTCCAGATGCTTCTATCTCACCAGTCTACACCGAGATTTGAGCTGCCTCCACTCACTTTTCTGTGGGTACCCACGCTGCGAGCAGCCTTCTGGTAACCCCATGTAGGCAGAGGAAAACACAGTGCCTGCATCTAGCAGAACGCAGACTCCCGCAGGGCGCCCTGTCGAGGTCCTTGCTGACTCAGAGGAGAGAATGCCACTTCCTGGATCACTGACACTGCACCAGCAGCTGGCTCTGCGTCTCTGGGAAATCTCCTTCTCAAACTCTGACAAGCTCCTCAGTGAGCCCACAGCCCGAGAGCACCAGAAGCCTGTCCTACATTCTCCTCGGGGCTTCTCCACCTGCCTCCCCACAGCGTCCACCGGTGTGGACAGACACAAAGTCTGACCATTTACATGACCATCCCAGGTTGGCAAAATCATGTGGGAACTTGGCAGCTAATCCAGAGGACACATTCCTTTATGGTGGCATAATTAATTTTGATTAAGAAATCCATCCACAGCAGGCTTGAAATTGCCATACCTGTGTTCTGTAGAAATCAGAGGGTCATTTTAGCAAAAGGAGTGGAGGAAGTGTCCCTCCTGCCTTCAGGGTCCTGGTCTGGGTGGCTTCTTGTCTGATTGCCCCAGATGGAGCAGGCGTGACCAGGAATCTAACCCAGCCCAGCTGGTTAAACTCTGAGCCATGCCAGGATGTGAGAATGACAGAACCAGATTACCTGCACAAGGAAAACCTCAGACAAACTGAATTTTCTTCAGTAAAAGAGATCCCTGATTGAATCCCTGCCTCAGCTGGCATTACAGGCATGTGCCACCATGCCCAGCTAATTTTTGCATTTTTAGTAGAGACCAGGGTTTCACCATGTTGGTCAGGTTGGTCTTGAACTCCTGACCTCAGGTGATCCACCCACCTCCGCCTCCCAAACTGCTGGGATTACAAGTGTGAGCCACCACACCTGGCTGGGACTTTGACTTTTTACTCACTAACCTGTATGCAATGTGTATTTACTAAGCACCAGGAAACACCTCAGAGGGAGAGCATGGTATGCTGAAAAAAAGACAGTCCTTAAAACTTGGGTCTCACCTACCTTGACCTCAGTTTTCTCATCAGTGAAATGGGAAATAGTATCATCTTTAGCGTGTAGGGTTGTTGTCAAGATCAAATATATTGCTCTAGACTGCACTGTTAGCTTTAATCTTCATTTCTCCCTCATACCTTGCCATGTGACTTTGAAGCCACACGTAACCACGTATTTCCCCGCCCTCTGACTTTGGGTGTGGCCATGTAACTTGCTCTGACCAATTGAATGAGGTGAACATAACAGTGTACCAGTTCCTAACACAGGCCAGAGACCTTGCATGTTTCCACTTGTTCTCTTGTTCGTCCGCCATTGCCAAGAGAAGAGCACGCCTCAGCTAGACCGCTGGTCCCGCGGGCAGGATGAGAAATACATGGAGCAGAGCCACTACAGCAACTACAGCCTGAAACAGGGCATCGCAGCTCACTCACAGACCCTCAATGAGAAGAACCACCCAAGTAAACCCAGCTCAGCTCAACTTAGATCAACCAGTCCCCAGACAATGTGAACGATGTTAAATGATTGAGGCCTTTTTAATCAATTGACTTTTGGGGTGGCTTGTTATGCAGCATTATTCTTGCAAGAGCCGACAAACACCCCAACATCTGTAGACACACAAGCATGTACAGATAAAGCATCTCCCCTAGGACCATGAATATAGTAGATGCTCAATAAACAGAAATTTCCTTTTCTTTGCTATTATATTTCAAGTACTATGCTACATGCTGGGAATATCAAGATAAATGAACCTCACAACCTTATGGAACTTTCAGGTTGGTGAAATAAGAACTACAAGATACCTCGCAGAAAATTACTGGAAGCTATGGAAAGGGAACGTAACAGGATGCCCTGCAGAGCCTCTTTCTCAACTTTTCCCTAAAATATGATGAAATCATTACTTTATCAAAACAGGGGTCTCCTTTCTACTTCCTGAGACCACATCCTTCAGACATTTTCATGAGTCTATAAAGAAAGATGCCTTAAAGATGGAGAGACCTTTTCCGGCCATGTCTGTTTTCTGCCTTATATGAGGTTTCTGTTAGAAATTCTTCAAGATCCAGCCTAGCTGGGTGGAGTCAGAGAGGGTGGGACATCTAGCTAACCTGAGCCCGAAGCAGGATGCCCTTCAAGGGAGATAAAACAACTTCTTTTTTATCAGTGTTGGAAAAAGTAGTTCAAAAGTGGACCTATTTTTCTGAAGACAAAAGTGTGCTCTCTGCAGCTGCCTACCCTCATGAAAGGAAACAGTTCTTGATAGGGACTTTTGTCTGCAAGGGAAGAATCGAATCCGCTAGGAGGTGAAGCACGGAGACATGGGCGATTTTATCATCGGCCATGTAATGCCTGTCATTGAATGTTCATCCGGTCATGGTACAGCCCAAGAATACCCTTCTGTGTTCGGAAATCTCTCCTGTCCGGGGAGCTTTAAGGATAGCTTCTATTCTTTGCCCCCCTTTGAAATGGCCATTCAATGGTTTGCTGTAAGAGCAGCTTCAGCCTGACAGAGAATTATTGGCATGTTACTTGTCAGCTCAGAGGAAGTGTCTATAGGAAGCCACTGGCAGCTGAGATGGCAGGCAGATAAAAGGGCAGTGAGATGTGAAGCTGGAATCCAGAGGGAACGGTGTTGTCTGGAACACACTCATGCCTCAGCTCCCGTGAGGCTGGCTGGCCACCTCCAGGAGAGGGGCGTGGTTTAGGAGACAGGACTGGAAGGCGCTTTTGCATAAGGAGGTTCAGTTCAGGGGAAATCTGTCACTGTGATGAGTAGAGAATTCCCGCCCAGCTGAATGGCTCCACCAGTGTTTCTCATACTATGGACTATGAAGCACTTTCACCTACTTGCGGGCACTTAAGCCTTACCACTTATACCACCTTCATGGGATAGGTATAGCTTAGACCACATGAAATTGCAGCCCTTGGACTGTTTTTGACCTATGGAAACTGAAACTTCCAAGTGTAGGTCTAGGGATTTTGGCAAATGCTCACAATCATGTAACTACCTCCCTGAACAAGATTCAGAACATTCATAACCCCAAAAAGATCCCTCATGTCCCTTTGCGGGTAATACGCTCCCTACACACACAGCCCCTTGCAACCCCTGATCTGTTTTCCATCCCCATAGAGCTGCCTTTTCTAGAACTCCACATGAATGGAATCTCAGAGTATGCAGAGCATGACTTCTTTTACTTAGCACAATGCACTTGAGATTCACCCACGCTCTTGCGCAGATCAGTAGTTTCTTCCTTTGTATGGATCAGCAGAATGCCAGTGTATAAACTGGCCACAATTTTTTTTATCCATTCACCAGCAGATAGACATTTGGGTTGTTCGCAGTTTGGGGTGATTATAAGTAAGGCCACTATAAACATTTGCATACAGGTTTTTGCATGGGTGTGTATTTTCATTTCTCTTGGGTAAATACCAAACAGTAGGACTGCTGGGTTGTAAAGTAGATGTGTTTAACTTCAGGAGACACTGCCGAACTATTTTCCAAAGTGATTGTGCCACTTTGCATTCCCAGGAGCAGCATATGAGCGCTCCAATTTCATGTCCTCAGCAATACTCTGTCAGGCTGGGGAAGGGAGATGGTTAGCCATTCCCACAGGAGCGGAGTGGTATCTGGTTGTGGCTTTGTGATTTTAATTTGTGTTTCCCTAATAACCACTGACGCTGAGCATCTATTCAAGTAATTATTTTCTATCCACATTTTTAATTAAGTGTCTGCTCATGTCTTTTGCCCATTTTTTAAAACTGGGTTATTTGCTTTCTTATTATTGAGTTCTAAGAGTTCTTTATTCCAGCTCTTTACTCACACAGTTAACATCTGGATACTAGTCCTCTCTTAGGTACAAGTTTTGCAAATGTAGTCTCTCAGACTGTCTTGTCTTTTCCTTTCCTTAACACTGTCTTTTGAAGAGCTTAAGTTTTTAATTTGGATGAAGTCTACTGTATCCTTTTTTCTATTTTATGGTTTCTGCTTTCTGTGTCCCATTTAAGAAAGCTTTGCCCAACCCAAGGTCACAAAGATTTTCTCCTCTGCTTTCTTCTAGAAGTTTTCTAGTTTTAGGTTTTAAATTTATGTCTGTGATTCATTTTGAGTTGATTATTATACAGGGGGCAAGGTGTGGTTCAAGTTTGTTTTTTGCATATGGATATCCAATTGTTCCAGCAACATTTGTTGAAAAGACCATCCTTTCTCCATCGAACTGCCGTGACACCTTTGTCGAAAACAATTGACCATATATGTGTGGGTCTATTTCTGGACTCTATTCTATTCCATTGATCTATGTGCCTATCATTTTTCCAATACTATACTGTCTCGATTACTTTAGCTTCGTAGTAAGTCTCAAAATTAGGTAGTTGGAATCTTCCAAGTTTGTTTTTTTTATATTCCAAAATTGTTTTGGCTATTCCATTTTCTTTGCTTTTTCGTATATATTGTAGAATCAGCCTAAATCAATAAGCCTTGGGACTTTTTTTTTGAGATGGAGTTTTGCTCTTTTCACCCAGGCGGAGTGCCATGGCACCATCTCAGCTCACTGCAACTTCCAACCTCCAGGTTCAAGGGATTCTCCTGCCTCCATCCCCAAGTAGCTGGTATTACAGGCACCCACCACCACACCCAGCTAATTTTTGTACTTTTAGTAGAGATGGGATTTCACCACATTGGCCAGCCTGGTCTTGAACTCCTGACCTTAAGTGATCCACCTGCCTCAGCCTCCCAAAGTGCTGGGATTACAGGCATGAGCCACTGCACCCAGCCAGACAGACTATTTTTAAGATGAAAAAAAAATGACTTACCCAACGTCACACAGTTAGTACATGTCAGAGCCAGCTGAGTCTCCAATCATTTTTACGCATCCAGTAATCTGACCATGGGCTCCATACAGAAGACTGAGGGGGAGCAGTCTGAGACTGCCTCTACTTTCTTATTGCAGATTGAGGCAGGTCCTGCAGAGCTCACCAAGTTCAATAATTCTGGCTCTCAACACACTGGGAAGAAACCCAATTCTGTCTTCAATCACTTAGCCCCTGCCTTGCCTTATCAGGACACAAGGGATAATGAGAAGTTGTCTGCAATAAATCATACAATTACAGACCCAGTGTCTGGGGAGCCCAGGTTGAGCCCTGGCCTCTCATGGAGCCATGAGTCTCAGGTTTAATAAGCCCTGCCCCATTGACAAGTCTATTCAAGCAAGCTTCTGTCTCGGCTTCCTGGTTAGCATTCCCATTCCCCACTGGGAAGGAAGCCCAGCTCTCACCCATCTTAGCTGGTGCTCTGACACCCTGCCTTGCCCATTCCAGTCCCTCCATCGAAGAGCTGCTGCCTCTACTTTGTCATTGGCTCCCACACAATGAATGCTCAGGGCCAGAGCCACACCATCTGTGCCTCTGCCTAGGCACAGCTGGCCCCACTCACTGGGCTGTTCCTCTTATCTCTACCCCCTTTCCAAAGCAAGCCCAGCTTTGTACTTTCCCACTGGACAACTTCTAGAAAGTATCCCTTCCAGGTCCCCTGCAACACCTATTAACAGGGAGGCAGACGAGGGTAGCTGTATCCTTAGGCAGGATAATTTTCTGAGTATCTGTTTCCTCCTTTGTAAAAATGTCCCCCAGGGCTGCCAGGAGTGTGAAAATAAAATAAGGCATGGGAAATGCTCGGCCAGGTTCCTGGCACATACATGGTAATAACCAGGGGTTGTGTGGCTCCTCCAAGTCAGACCCACTCACCCAGTCCTGTTCTCTTGCCCTACCAACCTACAATACCAAGAAGGTAATACGCCTCGCAACAGAGCATTGTGTCTTCAGCTGTGATGGCTCTTCCAGCAGCTGTGATGAAAACAACCTTGGAAAGACTCAGCTGTGAAAACTCAGCAAATCCTGCATCATGACAACAGCGAGCCTCTCCCCCAAGGTCCCTAGTGTTAACCTGATTGAAGAGAAATGGGCATTCAGTTTTCATGATCCAGAAAACACCGTCTTGCACTTAGGGAAATGAACTCAAGCCTAATACCTGACTTACTGATAGTCTTATTCACTTTTAAAGGTGAATGGCCACGGAGAGCACTTGTCTACATCATTGGAGGACCTTAATGAGTCCTTTAATTCTATTATTGCTGGCTTACAACAGAGCCAAATCAGAAGCTATCTTTCATCCCAAAAACGGTCCCATTGGCTTGGGAACAAACGAGCTTAAGATTGTTTTCTGATGGTGGTGATGGATGGTGCTGGTCCACCCCACTTTCTGCACTCCCTCCCATGACCAGCAGTGGGCGCTGATGAGGAGAGGGCTGGGCTTGGGAGGGAAGCCGAAGCTAGGGATGCAGCATTGCACAGCACACGTCCAAGGACCACACCTGCCATCTTGGTGTGTTCGCATGGAGCTCTAAGCTTGGGATGACCAGTGTGAGTCCTACCTGCTCAAGGAGCAAGTCTGGAGTCCTCCCTGGGCCATCTGGGGAAAGAGGTTATTGGAAGACTTCAGACACTAGAAACAAAACTGAACCCAGAGGTCACACCAGGAAAAATCCAAAAGTCACCAAATACATAAACAGAATGAATGAGAGCGTAGACCCAGACCCACAGGGTTTACCAGTGGCACACAGGAGTGCCCAGAGAGATGGGATATGTTCGCAGGCGTGGATCTGGAATCACTCCCTTTCCGGCACTGTTTCCCGTCCTCCATTTCTGCCTTCTCTCCTACTCTATCCCTCGAGCTTGGCAGACGGCCCAGTCTTACAGTTTACCCGTCTTATATTTCCTGATTCATTTTTCAGGCATTCGTAAGTCTCCTCTCTCCTTAGAATAAACTCATATGGCACATCCAAGGGGTCCCTGTAAATCAGTACTGCTCTCACCGCAGCGCTGGTTGAAGATGGAATGGGCCCACATACTTCATGCCTCTATTCCCAGCACAGCCTGAGAACAGCTCATTCTAGCCCTGGGAGAGTACAGGCAGGATCCTAAAATCTGACCCACAGATGGCAAATGCCTTATACATATGCCTTGGTGATCCCAAACTTCAACCGCAACAGACATGGCATTCCTCCCTGCTGGGCCAAAGACAGTGAAGTTCAGCCTAAGTCCCAGATCAGAGACGAGGTATGTCAGGAAGTGACCAACCATCCCAGTTTGCCAGGGAGTATCTCAGTTTTTAAGCTGAAAACCTAACTCCCAAGAAACCCCTCCATCCCAAGCATTCCAGGACAACAGATCACCTTAGTGGAAGACATCAAATCCAGAGACCGCCTGGCAGAAAACCCCACCGTGTGGGAACCCAAGGGCAAGGTGCGAGGGAGCTGGAGGCAAGGCCAGCAGCTCTGCAGACGGTTCTAGAGCCTGGCTGGTTGTTCCTTCCCTGGAGAAACTGTACCAGCCAGGACAGTTTCAGCTAACTGGGGTAAGGCGCAACCTCAGAATATCAGTGGCCTGAGGTAACAAAGGTTTATTTCTTGTTCACATCACAAATTAATGTGAACTGGCAGAAAGGCCCTGCACCGAACAGCAATTGCAGGATGTGGTTGCCTTCCATGGATCCGTGCAACACCCCTTAGGGCAGAAGCCCCCCTGGATCCTCTGTGTTCATTCAGCAGACACAGGATGACGGGGTGGGGAGAGAGCTGTGCAGGGGCTGCAGGGTCAGGTCTGGAAATGGTTCTTCATCACTGCCTCCCACATTGCATTGGCTGAAACAACAGGACTGATGCTAACCACAGGGAAACAGGAAAATCCAGCTAGCCAGCTGTGCGCTGCAGGCAGATAGGAAGGGGGTTGTGCTGGCTCTCCAGGTGGCCGCTGCATCCACCACTCACTAGTCAACAAAGCAGGACTCTGAGCTCAGAGGGTCCAAGAGCCTCCCTCACACCACAAGCCCTTTCCATACCTGGCTTCGACATGAGAATACTGTGGAATGGCAGCAATAAAAGGGAAAGAAGCTGGGAGCAGTGGCTCACACCTGTAATCACAACACTTTGGGAGGCCGAGGAGGGCAGATCACTTGAGGTCAGGAGTTTGAGACTAGCCTGGCCAATATGGCAAAACCCCATCTCTACTGAAACTACAAAAATTAGCCGGCCATGGTGGTGGACACCTGTAATCCCAGCTACTCAGGAGGCTGAGGCAGAAGAATCACTTGAACATGGGAGGCAGAGGTTGCAGTGAGCCGAGATTGTGCCACTGCGCTCCAGCCTGAGTGACAGAGCCAAACTCCATTTCGAAAAAGAAAAAGAGAAATGAAAGGGAAAGAACCCAGTAATTACCAGAGAGAAATGAAAGCATACGTTCACATAAAAACTTGTACAAAAATGAACATAGCAGCGTGGTGCACAATAGCTGAGAAGTAAAAACAACCCAACCGTCCACCAATGAGTAAACGGGTAACCGAAATGGTGCGGCCATACCATAAAATATCTTCCAGTCTTAGAAAGGAGTAAGTATTGATGCATCTACGACATGAATGAACCTCAAAAACATTACACTAAAGGAAAGCAGTCAGTCATAAAAGGAAATAGGATCTGATTCCACCTATAAGAAATGTCCAGAATTGGTCAATCCATGGAGAGGTGGTGGGAATAAGGACTGACTGCTAAAGGGGATTTGGAGTGATAAAAATGTTCTAGAATAGTCCATGGTGATGGTTGCACAGACTTTCAACACTAAAAACCATGCAATTGTATATCTTTTTTTTTTTTTTTTTTTTGAGACGGAGTTTCGTTCTTTGGGAGTTGCCCAGGCTACAGTACAATCGCACGGTCTTGGTTCACTGCAACCTCTGCCTCCTGAGTTCAAGTGATTCTCCTGCTTCAGGCTCCACAGTAGCTGGGGCTACAGGTGAGAGCCACCATCCCCAGCTAATTTTTGTATTTTTAGTAGAGACCGGGTTTCACCATATTGGCCAGGCTAGTCTCAAACTCCTGCCGGCCTTGGCCTCCCGAAGTGCTGGGATTACAGGCATGAGCCACTGCACCCAGCCGGAATTATACATCTTAAAAGGGTACATTTTATGATGCATGAATTATACCTCAATAAAAACACACACAAAAAAAAGGAAGGCAAAGTTGTCACTTGGTTCCCCACCCAAGCCCTCCCACATGTGTCCCTAGCCTCCTGCTGTGCCCTTTGGCCTCCTTCTATGGGCTCCTGGCACCCTCACATCCCGCAGCTGGTAGATAGCAAGGGAACATGTACACACACACACACACACAAAGCATAAGCACATGCTATGGTTGTCATAGTGATGTGTGACATGTCCAACCCTTGAGTCTACTCCTCAACTCCAAAGCAGCAGGCGGGCAGCTGTGCCGGGGCAGGCAGGGGCTGCAGATGTGAAAAGCACCAGAAGCATTGATTGCAAAGGGCATTATTGATCTCCGTTTCTGCAGGGCACTGCCAGAGCACCGGGGCTTCCAACTAAACCACGGAGCTTCTGGAAACAGTAATTCTAAAAGGTTTTTCTGCCATCTGGTCTTTTAATGACCCTTCAGCTCTAAACGCCAAGGCTTCCAGGGAAGCAGGCTGGACTGAAATGCTGGTTTTTCTTACTCAGGCAGCTGCAGAAAAGAAAGTTCCGAAAACACAGACAACCTGAGATTTCTTTGTTTCAGGAAAACTGCCCCCGAATGAGAATGACCCCTCATATTTGGAGAGTGTGTTGTATGGTTGGCTGAGCTGAGCACATTCACCAACACATCACTCCTCATGCCAATTGTGTGAGAGAAATGGATTAGTCCCATTTTAAAGATGGAGTGAATGAGGGACAAAACAGTGAGAAGTTTGTCTAGGGTCATCTACCCACGAAGAATAGAACTTGGTCTCAGATAATATTGGAGTCAAGGCCAGGCGCAGTAGCTCGTGTCTGTAATCCCAGCACTTTGGGAGGCCGAAGCGGGAAAATCACCTGAACTCACCAGCCTGGCCCACATGGTGAAACCCCATTTTTACTAAAAATACAAAAATTAGCTGGGTTCGGTGGCGGGCTCCTATAATCGGGAGGCTGAGGCAGGAGAATCACTTGAGCCTGGGATGCAGAGGTTGTGGTGAGCCAAGATCATGCCACTGCACCCCAGTCTGGGTGACAGAGGGAGACCCTGTCTCAAAAAGAAAAAAAGAGAGAGAGAGAATAAGCAAATGTGGAGAGAACATATTCTTCAATCCAGCCCAGGCAACAAAGTTAAACTCTGTCTCAGAAAAAAAAAAAAAAAAAACCTCCACTACTCCCTCAAGCTGATTTCATTCACTCACTCATTCAATCAGTCAGTCACAAATTTTTACTGAGCACCTACTGTGTGCCAGGCTTTATTCGGGGTGTTGATGCAGTGGTAGACAAAACAACCCAGGCATTGACCTTCGGACCTTGGGAATATGTACACACGCGCGCACACGCGCGCACACACACACACACACATACACACACATACACACACACACACACAAAGCATAAGCACATGCTATGGTTGTCATAGTGGGCTAAGTAGCTTCTTACTTACCAGTAAGTAAAGGAATAAATAAGTACCTAATTTCAGTTGATGAGCAGTGCTTCACAGGAAAATAAACTACAGATGAAACTAACATCTGAACTGAAACCTGGGTAATAAGGAGGCAACAGTACCAGAACAATAAGAGTGGAGAGAACTCAAAGTGCAGTTTGGTATCTCCAAAAACACCGAAAGATGGCCAGGTAGGTAAGCACAGTGAGCAGGAGAAAGATTGGCTAAAAAAGGTCGGAAGGTAAGCAGGTACTACCCAGGTAACTTCTAGATTCTGTGCAATCCGTATCATCAAAATACCAGCGGCATTCTTCACAGAAATAGAAAAATATCTTAACATTTGTATGGAATCATTAAAGATCCTGAAAAGCCAAAGAAATCCTGAGCAAAAAGAACAAAGCTGGAGGTATCAGACAACCAGGCTTCAAAATATACTACAAAGTGCTGGGTGCGGTGGCTCACACCTGTAATCCCAGCACTTTGGGAGGCCAACGCGGGTGGATCACTTGAGGTCAGGAGTTCCTGCCAACTCCTGACCAGCATGGGCAACATGGTGAATCCCTGTCTCTACTGAAAATACAAAATTAACCAGGCATGGTGGTATACACCTATAATCCCAGCTAGTCCAGAGGCTGAGGCAGGAGAATCACTTATAACCTGGGAGGCAGAGGTTGCAGTGAGCCAAGATTGTGCCACTGTAGTCCAGCCTGGGTGACAAAGGGAGACTGTGCCTCAAAAAAAAAAAAGAAAGAAAGAAAAGAAAAGAAAGAAAGAAAAAAATGCTACAAAGCTTTAATTACTAAAAAAGCGTGGTACTGGCATAAAAACAGACACACAGACAAATAGAACAAAATAGAGAGCTCAGAAATTAATCCAAGTTTCTACGGCCAACTGATTTTTGACAAGGGAATCAAGAACACTCACTGGGGAAAGGACAGTTTCGTCAATAAATGGTGCTGGGCAAGTTGGATATGCAGAAGAATGAAACTAGATCTCTGTCTCTCACCATATATAAATGTCAGCTGAAAATGGATCTAAGACCCCAAACTATAAAACTACCAGAAAAAAAACATACGGGAAATGCTTCAGGTCATTGAACTGGGAAAAGATTTTATGAATAAGACCTCAAAAGCACAGACAACAAAAGGAAAAATAAACAAATGACATTACATCAAACCTAAAAATTGCACAGCAAAGGAAACGATCAACAGAGAAGGCAACCTACAGAATTGGAGAAAATATTTGCAAACTATTCATTTGGCAGGGAATTAATATCCAGAATATGTATATGAGGAACTCTACTGTCTCAACAGTGAAAAAAATACAATTAAAAAATGGGAAAAAATGCCAGGCAGCATGGCTCATGCCAGTAATCCCAGCACTTCAGGAAGCCGAGGCCAGAGGATCACATGAGCCCAGGAGTTTGAGACCAGCCTGGGCAACACAGCAAAACCCTATCTCTACCACAAATACACAAAATTAGCTGGGTGGCCGGGCGCAGTGGCTCATGCTTATAATCCAAGCTACTCAGGAGGCTGAGGCAAGAGAATCGTGTGAACCCAGGAGATGGAGATAGCAGTGAGCAGAGATAGCACCATTGCATTCCAGCCCAGGGATAGTGCGAGACCCTGTCCCAAAAAAAAAAAAAATTAGCTGGGCATGGTGACATGCACCTGTAGTCTCAGCTACCAGGGTCAAGGGGATAGGAGGGCCTGAGGTGGGAGGATCACCTGAGCCTGGGAGGTCGAGGCTGCAGTGCGCCTTGATCATGCTGCTGCACTCCAGCCTGGGAGACAAAGAGAGACTGTCTCAAAAAAAAAAAAAAAAAAAGACAAGAGAGTGGGGTGGAGGAGATGCAAATGACCTATACAGATGTTTCCCAAAAGAGGAGATACAAATGGCCAAGAAAAAAATGAAAAATATTCAATATCAGTAATCATCAGGGAAATGCAAACCAAAACCACAGTGAGGTATCATCTCACCCAGTTAGAGTGGCTATCATCAGAAAGACAAAAAATAACAAATGCTGGTGAGGATACAGAGAAAAGGGAGCTCATCCACCATCAATGGGATTGTGAATTAGGACAGCCACTATGGAAAAGTATGGAAGCTTCTCAAGAAACTACAAATAGAGCTACTGTCAGATCTGCAATTCCACTACTAGGCAGTGATCCAAAGGAAAGGAAATCAGTATACTGAAGACACTTTGGCATTCCCACATTTTTTTGTAGCACTATTCACTATAACCCAGATAGGGAACCAATCTAGGTATCCAACAAAGACGAATGGACGAAGAAAATGGGGCATATATGCACCATGGAATACTATCCAGACATAAAAAAGAATGAAATCCTGTCTTCACAGCAACGTGGTTGGAACTGGAGGACATTATGTTAAATTAAATAAGCTAGAAACAGGAAGTTAAACACCACATGTTCTCATTCATATGTGGAAGCTAAAAACAGTTGCTCTCATAAAAGTAAAAAAACAGAAGATACTAAAGGCTGGGAAGTAGAGCGGGCAGGGAGGAATAGGGAGAGATTTGTTAAAGGATACAAAATTACAGCAGGATCGGAAGAAGTTGCATTGCTCTATAGCACTGCAGGATGACCATAGTTAACAATAAGGTATTAGATATTAGCAGTTTCAGATAACTAGAAGGAGGACATTGAATGTTGCCAACACTAAGAAGTGATAAGGCTGGGCGTGGTGGCTCACGCCTGTAAAACAAGCACTTTGGAGACCAAGGCAGGCAGATCACCTGAGGTCGGGAGTTCAAGACCAGCCTAATCAACATGGTGAAACCCGTCTTTTAACTTAAAAAAAAAAAAAAGTGATAAATATTTGAGATGATGAGTATGCTAATTACCCTGATTGCTATACATTATGCATATTGCAACTTCACTATGACCCTCATAGATATGTACAATTATTATGCCAATTTAAAATTTTTTATTTAAAAAAATTTTTTTTAATTTAACATTGAAAAAGAAGGTAGACAGCAGCCAGACCATGCGGCTGTGAGGGCATGGCAAGGAGTTTGGAAGCTCTTCTGGGCATGGTGGGAAGACATAGGAAGGTTTTGAGCAAAGGCACGGCCATATCCGACCAACACTTCAGAGAGGAGCTGGGGTGGCCGTTCAGGATTGCTACAGGTGCAGGACAAGAATGAGTTCCCTGCCCGAGGTCCAATACCTTAGCTAAGTGTTCAAACTTAGCATCGTCAATAATGGAACCACGTGACATCATGTGCCACCTGAAGTGATACAACAGGAGGGATGCCAGATCGCCCAGGTAGAATTCTTGCCAAGATATTTAACCTGGATTAATCATCCAGAAACAGTAAGACAAATCCAGAGTGTTGGGCATTCTACAAAACAAATGACCCGGACTGTCGAGAAATGTCAGTGTCCTGAAAGACGAAAAGAGGAGGAGGAGGAGAGCGCTACAAACAAGATGGGAGAGAGACAGGACAACTGCATGAGGTGTGATTCTCAAATGGATTCTGTAGCAGGGGACTGAAAATTATTGCAAGCTGGGTGAGGTGGCTCATGCCTGCAATCCTAGCACTTTGGGAGGCCGAGACGAAGAGATCATTTGAGATCAGAAGTTCAAGACCAGCCCAGCAGACATGCTGAAACCCCATCTCTACTACAAATACAAAAAAAATTAGCCAGGCCTGGTAGTACACACCTGTAATCCCTGCTACTTGGAAGGCAGAGGCTGCAGTGAGCCCAGATCGCACCACTGCACTCCAGCCTGGGCAATAGGGTGAGACTTCATCTCAAAAAAGAAAAAAGAAAAAAAAGAAAATTATTGTGAAGAACATTGCTGGGACCATTGGGGCAATTTAAATATGATCATAAATTGGGTAATGTATCAATGTTAAACTTCTTGGATATGATGATGTTGTGGTTATATAAATAAATATTTTTATTCTTAAGGGACATGTGTTGAATTATTGAGAGGTGAAGTGTCAGGGTGTCTGCAACTTACTTTCAAAGCTTTCCTCCAGAAAAAGAGAGAGAAAGATGAAATAACTGTGGCTAAATGTTATAATTTGATGAATCCCAGTGAAGACTAAGAAGGTGTCCATCTTCCAGCTTTTCTACAGGTTTGAAACTTTTCAGAGTGAAAAGTTGGGAGGATGGAAAATAGGTAAATAAATAAATTAAGGGATAATCCAAGATGGCTGAATAGGAACAGCTCCGGAGTGCAGTTCCTAGCAAGAGCAATGCAGAGGGTGAGTCCCCGCTGCATTTCCAAACAAATTTTCATTGCCCACAGACCAGGAGATTCCTGGCCAAAAAGCACCATGAGTTTTCAGCACGATGGTCTCAGCTGGTGCCAGCTTGGTGCACAAAAACTCACACAAATATGGGTGGCCGTTTCAACTGGTGCCTGGAATGCTGGGAGACAGAGCTGCCCATTCAACTGAAAGGGAGGGGGCAGAGACAGGGAGCCAGGCGATCTGGCTTGGCGGGTACCACCCCCACAAAAGAAGCAATCTGAAATGCTCTGCATTAAGAGTTTCCCAGCAAGCGCAGCTGGACCCAGGACAGTCCAGCTCAGTGGGGGGAAAGGCAACCACCACTACCAAGGCAGCTCACACAGCAGCTGGGCAGAGCCTGTGGAAGCTCAGCAATGCCTCTGCTAGCAGACTGTGACTAGACTACTCCATGCAGGGCAGGGCATCTATGAAAAAAGGCAGCAGCATGTCAGGAACTTATAAATAAAGCCAACCTTCCTAGGACAGAGCACCTGGGAAAAGAGGCGGTTATGAGTTCTGCTGCAGTAGACTTAAAATTACCCACCCAGCAGCTCTGCATGGAACAATGGAGTTCCCAGCATAGCACCTGAGCTCCTATAAGGGACAGACTGGCTCCTCAAGCAGCTCCCCAACCCCCTTATACCCAAAGAGACACCTCATAAAGGGAGAGCTCAGGCTGACATCTGGCAGGTACCCTTCTGAGACAAAGATAACAAAAGAAGAAATGGGCATCAACTCTTGCTGTTCTGCAGCCTCCATGGGTGATCCCCAGGCAAGCAGGGTCTGGAGTAGGCCTCCAGCAGTCCTGCAGCAGAGGGGCCTGACTGTTAGAATGAAAACTAGGAAACAGAAAGAAATAACTTCATCATCAACAAAAAGGATGTCCACTCAGAGACCACATCCAAAAGTCACCAACTACAAAGAGCACGGATAGATAAAGTCACTAAGATGGGAAGAAACCAGTGCAAAAAGGATGAAAACACCAAAAACCAGAACACCTCTCCTCCTCCAAAGGATCACAACTCCTCACCAGCTAGGGATCAAAGATGGATGGAGAATGAATCTGATGAATTGACAGAAACAGGTTTCAGAAGGTGGGTAACAACAAACTTCTCTGAGCTAAAAGAACAAACGAACATGTGCCAACGCCGTGCAAAGAAACTAACAACATAGAAAAAAGGTTAGATGAGATGCTAACTAGAATAAACAACTTAGAGCAGAATATAAACAATTTGATGGGGCTGAAAAACTTCACAAAGCATACACAAGTTTCAATAGCCGAATCGACCAAGCAGAAGAAAGGATATCAGAGATTGAAGATCAACTCAATGACATAAAAGGAGAAGGTAAGAAAAGAGAAAAAAATTAAAAGAAATGAACAAAGCCTCCTTCTTCAAAGAACTGGAAAAAAACACCTTAAACTTCATACGGAACCAAAAGAGAGCCCACTTAGCCAAGACAATCCTAAGCAAAAAGAACAAAGCCAGAGGCATCACGCTACCTTATTTCAAACTGTACTACACGGCTACAGTAATCAAAACAGCATGGTATGGGTACCAAAACAGAAGCCCTGGAGGCAACACTACACATCTACAACCATCTGATTTTTGACAAACCTGACAAAAACAAGCAATGGGGAAAGGATTCCCTGTTTAATAAATGGTGTAGGGAAAACTGGCTAGCAGTGTGCAGAAAGCAGAAACTGGACCCCTTCCTGACACCTTACACTAAAATTAATTCTAGATGGATTAAAGACTTAAACATCAGACCTAACACCATAAAAACCCTAGAAGAAAACCTAGGCAAAACCATTCAGGACATAGGCACAGGCAAGGACTTCATGACTAAAACACTGAAGGCATTGGCAACAAAAGCTAAAATAGACAAATGGAATCTAATTAAACTCCACAGCTTCTGCACAGCAAAAGAAACAATCACTAGAGTGAACCAGCAACCAACAGAATGGGAAAAAAAAAATTTGCAATCTACCCATCTGACAAGGGTAATATCCAGAATCTACAAAGAACTAAAACAGATTTACAAGAAAAAAAAACAAACGAACCCATCCAAAAGTGGGCAAAGGATATGAACAGACACTTTACAAAAGAAGACATATATGAGACCAACAAGCACATGAAAAAATGCTCAACACTGATTATTAGAGAAATGCAAATCAAAACCGCATTGAGATACCACCTCACGCCAGTTAGAATGGTGATCATTAAAAAATCTGGAGACAACACTTGCTGGAGAGAATGTGGAGAAATAGGAACGCTTTTACACTGTTGGTGGGAGTGTAAACTAGTTCAACCACTGTGGAAGACAGTGTGGTGTTTCCTCAAAGATCTAGAAATAGAAATTCCATTTGACCCAGCAATCCCATTACTGGGTATATACCCAAAGGATTATAAATCATTCTATTATAAAGACACATGTGCACATATGTCCATTGCAGCAAAGACCTGGAACCAACCCAAATGCCCATCAACAATAGACTGGACAAGGAAAATGTGGCACATATACACCATGGAATACTATGCAGTCATAAAAAATGATGAGTTCACATCCTTTTTAAGGACATGGATGAATCTGGAAACCATCATTCTCAGCAAATCGACACAAGAACAGAAAATCAAACACGGAATGTTCTCACTCATAGGCGGTGATGAGCAATGAGAACACATGGGCACAGGGAGGGGAGCACTACACACTGGGGTCTGTTGATGGGGCGCCAAGGGAGGGACAGTGCAGAGTTGGGGAGGTCGGGGAGGGATAACATGGGGAGAAATGTCAGACGTAGAAGACGGGGGGATGGAGGCAGCAAACCACATTGCCATGTGTGTACCTATGCAACAATCCTGCATGATCTGCACATGTACCCCAGAACCTAAAGTACAATTTTAATCATTAATTAATCAAGTGAGTCAGCAATTGAGATTCCTTTTCCCTAAAACGTTTCTAAGCAGTTTACTCACATTGATTCTGATGTGGACAGTTCAGGATGTAAAGGAGGCAGGACTAGAATGCATGATCCTTCCTGGCATCTTCCAGATTGCAGATACATGTTTGGTTCGGTTTGGTTTTTAATTTGGGAATTTCGAAAGCAGCAGGGACCCTGTGTGAAGCTTGAGCAGCTGCTGCCATCTTGTGGATCTCGGCACTTCTGCAAGGTTGGAAAGCGGTATTTCGGGTCACTGCAGGCTAAGGAGCCCTCCTCCACAGCCTGGGGAGGAGTGCACTGGAGGTTAAGGCGTAAGTACTTTCCTTAACCTCCCTCCAGAGTGAGTGACGATGTAGCCTGCCGCCTTCAGCGGGTTCTCTGAATGCACCCGGTCCTCCCCTTTAAAATCCGCAGGCCTAACAAAACTTGCATCGATTTCGCTCTGCAAAATTAAGGCTAGGGAGCCATTGAGTGGGATTTTACTGCCATTTGCACGCAATATTGACTTGTTGGCGTTGTTTTCTTATTCATGAAGCCTCATAAAAATGATACTGGCACTTCTGATACTAGCTTTTCAAACCTCTAATTAGTTCACAGACAAAGCTTTGAAAGCAGGTCTGGGAGGGTCACTGTGGGAGAGAAAGAAAAGGGAGTCGACTTCCTTAGGAGAAAGAGAGTGGGAGGAGGAGCCAGAAACAAAACTAGCTTCTAGATTTTCTTTGCAGGCAGGATGAATGTGGTAAAAAGCTCTGAGGACTTAAAGGCTAGGTGGACTTGGGTTTGCATTTCAGCACTGAGGCGCCCTCTTCTGCGGGGGGCAGCTTAGACATCTCCTGGAGATTGTTATCAGAATTGTGGTGATATCACCTAGCGGCTTATATTAAGGACTGAGGATGTTTTAAGGCAGCAGTTTTCTGGCTGGGCGCGGTGGCTCACGCCTGTAATCCTAGCACTTTGCGAGGCCGAGGTGGGTGGATCACCTGAGGTCAGGAGTTCAAGACCAGCCTGGCCATCAAGTAAAACCCCATCTTAAACAAAACAATTAAAAAAAAGAAAAAACAAAAAACATAAAACCCCATCTTAAAAAAAAAAAGACAGCAGTTTTCAAACTCGAGCAAGCCCTAGAATAATTTAAAGAGTTCAAACATAGGTTTCTACCCCTACACCTCCCCCAGAGTCTCTGATTCAGCAGGTCCCAGGTGTCCCAAGCATCTGCATTTCTTTTTTTTTTTTTTTTTTTTCTTTTTTTTTGAGACAAAGTCTGGTTTACTTGGTATATTCTCTGGAGTTATTGGAAAAAAAGAAAAAGAAAAAAAAAGTCTGGCTGTGTTGCTCAGGCTGGCATGCAATGGCACGATCTTACCTCACTGCAACCTTTATCTCTCAGGTTCGAGCAATTCTCCTGCCTCAGCCTCCCAAGTAGCTGGGACTACAGATGCATGCACAAGGCCCAGCTAACTTTTGTATTTTTAGTAGAGATGGGGTTTTGCCATGTTGGCCAGGCTAGTCTCGAGCTCCTGATCCCAAGTGATCCTCCCGCTTCTGCATTTCTAGTAAGTTCCCAGGCAACACTGATGCTTTAGGTCTGGGTACCATGCTTGGAGAACCATTGTTTTAAGGACTAAAATGGCATAAATATATGGTAAGCACCGGGCAAGCAGTCAACAATCAATCAAACCTCTGCCTGATGCCCCTCCGGGCTCCTTCCAACACACCTCCTTTGAGTTGACACAAGCATTTCTGAGACTGAGCCAATCTCTACAAGAAACATCCGGGTGTTTATCTGAGACGTGAGATAAAGCAAAGTTCTTGCAGTAGTGCAGGGAAAAGACCCGCATGGGCTTGGGCTGCGGTTTCAGGAATAGAGTGGTGAGGCTCAGGCTTGGACGTGCACAGTTCCTTAGCCCCACCCTGTGCAGAGATGTTTGACTGGAGAAAATACAGGCCTTTTTTTTTTAAATTTTACTGTAAGTTCTGGGATACATATGCAGAAGGTGCAGTTTGTTTCGTAGGTATACATGCGCCATGGTGGTTTTCTGGGCCTATCAGCCTGTGGTCTAGGTTTTAAGCCCCACATGCATTAGTTATTTCTCCTAACGCTCTCCCTCCCCTAGCCCCCACCCCAGCAGGCCCCAGCGTGTGGTGTTCCCCTCCCTGTGTCCATGTGTTCTCATTGTTGAGCTCCCACTTATGAGTGAGAACATGCGGTATTTGGTTTTCTGTTCCTGTGTTAGTTTGCTGAGAAGATGGCTTCCAGCTTCATCCATGTCCCTGCAAAGCACATTAACTCATTCTTTTTTATGGCTGCGTAATATTCAATGGCGTATCTGTACCACATTTTCTTTATCCAATCTATTGTTGATGGGTATTTGGGTTCATTCCAAGTCCTTGCAATTGTAAATCGTGCTGTAATAAACATATGTGTGCCTGTGAAGACACAGGTCTTACGTCAGAATAAGACATGGACACAGGACTTGTGACGGAATGACAATACCCTGAGGAAGCACCTGAGAAGGGGCCTGTCTCGCCCAAGTCTAAAAGCGGAGCTGGTTTTGCCTACATGATATTCATTTCCATGTCTGGTAATAACAGCTCAATCTCCCTTTGGGGAGCCACCCTCAGCCATCCCAGTCCTCGTGGTTCAAGTGGGGCTCCCTCCTCACTCCTGCCGCCTGGGGTCGTGCTGTTCATGGCAAACACACAAGTGCATGATCGACAGGATGAGCAGGTCTGAAATCCAGCCATTCTCTGCCAGCAAATCATGTGCCACTTAGCCCAGGCGAAGGGACACACTTTTGTTAGTCACCTACCATAAAGGGTCACCCCATCACCCAGGTCCATTCCACCCCCAACCACAGTAAGCAAATGGATTACTAGCAAAAAAATTCCCGACACAGGAGACCACGTCAACGGCAGCGCATGGGAGAGAGACCTGAAGGCTCAGTTCCTTCCGAGCCCAGAAGGTCAACAGATTGATACAGCTCTCAAAAAGTCAGAGGGGGCCAGGCGCGGTGGCTCACGCCTATAATCCCAGCACTTTGGGAGGCCGAGGTGGGCAGATCATAAGGTCAAGAGATCGAGACGATCCTGGCCAACATGGTGAAACCCCATCTCTACTAAAAATACAAAAATTAGCTGGGCATGGTGGTGTGTGCCCGTAGTCCCAGCTACTTGGGAGGCGGAGGCAGGAGAATTGCTTGAACCCAGGAGGCGGAGGTTGCCGGTGAGCCGAGATCGAGCCACTGCTCTCCAGCCTGGCCCCTGGCAGAGCGAGACTCTGTCTCAAAAAAAAAAAAAAAAAAGGTGGGGAGAAAGGGAGACAACCATCCAGAGCTGTCTCCAACTGTATTTATGGAAGTTGAGCCTTCAGATCAAAGGAAGTCACAAATCCGATGTGATTTACACCAATCAGGCTGTAATGAATAATTTACATTCTTAATAACAAATTAGGTCTATGAAAAAACTAAAAGCAGACAATAATCAAAAGCAAACTCCAAATGTAGTTTAGGAGTAAATTCTGTTTGTTCTCTCAAGGTTTAATATAAAGGTTCTCAGCCCTAATTGCACATTAGATTCAACTGGGGAGCTTTTAAAAATATTAGTGCAGGAGCACCCTCCGCCCCCAAGACTCTGATTTAATTGGACTGCCGTGGGACCCAGGTAACAATATTTTTTATTAGAGCTCCCCCGGCGATCATAATGTGCAGCCAGAATGAAAACCACTGGTTTACTATTAAACATACACTTTGGAAAATGTGAGCATTCGCTAAATAGTGCAAACATCATCTAAATCAGCAGTTCCCAGCCCAGAACGATTGTCAGAAACACCTGAGACAGGTTTTTAAAATTCAGGTGCCTGGCCTGATTCTTGATCTATTCAATCCGTATCTTCTCTGATGAGGCCCAGAGCCCAGCATGTTTTTCAAGGATGCCTGCTCAGTTTCAATCATCAGCCAGTGACCTACCATAAGGTTTCTCCGCTGGGGATGCATCTCAGCTTCACCTGAGCTCAACCCAGGCCTATGAAATCGGTGTAGGGGCTGAGCATCAGTATTTTAGAAGTTCTCCTGATTGTCCAGACTGCGGTGAGAACATGGTTCGCTTAGCTGAGCCATAGTTGGGGGTGGCTAACATACAGAGAGGCCAGCTTCTGGTGGTCAAGCTCAACTCTTCTGCCCCCAAAGAGGAATGTTGAACCCCAGCCTCCTCCTGTCCCTGCCCAGCATAGCAGGCTTGAATAAGCTAGATGGATGAACTATGTTGTTTTTGTTTTTATTTTTTTTGAGATGGAGTCTTGCTCTATCACCCAGGCTGAAGTGCAGTGACGTGACCTCAGCTTACTGCAACCTCCACCTCCTGGGTTAAATTGATTCTCCTGCCTCAACCACCCAAGTAGCCGGGATTACAGATGCCCACCACCACACCTGGCTCATTTTTGTATTTTTAGTAGAGAATGGGTTTCACCATGTTGGCCAGGCTGGTCTTGAACGCCTGACCTCAGGTGACCGCCCGCCTTGGCTTCCCAATGTATTGGGATTACAGGTGTGAGCCACCATGTCTGGTCTTGAACTATCTTTCATTTGCCATCCTTTGGTATGGATGTTGCCTTCAGCTGACTTGGCTAGGGTCAAGCTGACCCCACTCCTGCTAAGATGACGCTTTCCACCCATGGGCTACACGTGTTCACAGGAGGACACCCTCCCCAGGGTTGAGGAACTCCTGGCACAGCTCGAGAACATTTTTCTAAGCAGCCAGGCCTTTGGTGGTTGGGAGTTAAATTTGAAGATGAAACTGCTCTTAGATTTATGTTGTTAATAAAGTGAGCTGCTTCTCTTGGTATCGGGGAAAATGCTTAGACTTTCGGCAGTGTCTGGCATGATCCAACACTGTGTAAAAGCTGTCCACCTAGAACCTAGGGTCAGCAAGAAAACAAAAGGTTGAAGGTGGCCTGAGAATGAGGAAGAGGCCGTGGACCCAGGGCCCTCAGGGCTGTGGGCTCCACGGGGTTTCAGTGCCTACCTGGCCTGAAGTCCACCCGTGAATCTTAAAGAGGCTCTTATGTGCATCCTCAGGCAGCCCATCTGACCTTGAACTCAGCGCGTAGGGCTGCCCACCTGGGGGTCCCTGAATATATCATCCAGTCCTGAGAAGCGAGAGCCCCTCAGGTCCCTGACATGCACATCTTGAAGATGGTTCACTCAACAGGGGCAGCTCTGACCACACAGGTCTTATGATGAATGACAGTACCCTGAAAAGGCCTCACACGGTAAGTGCAAGAGCCGTGGAGCCTGGCGCAGACCTGGGGCCATGAGTCTAGGTCTTCAATACTCCAAGTGACGCTGCAGTTGCTGTCCACGGGCTACACTTTGAGTAACTAAATCCAGCTCAGAAGCCATGAAATGATGACGTGGTCACCCTCTGCTGTGAGTGACGGGGATGCAGGGAACAGTCAAGGCACTGCCAGGGTTCCCAAGGCACCCTCTCACTCTGTCTCCTTCCCTGCAGAGAGACAACATTTTTGAGTAGGCAGAGAAACTTAAAAGAAACAGCACATGTCTGGGCATGGTGGCTCATGCCTGTAATCCCAGGACTTTGGGAGGCCAAGGCAGGAGGATTACTTGAGGCCAGGAGTTCCAGATCAGCCTGGGCAACATAGCAAGACCTCATCTCTACAAAAAAAAAAGAAAAAAGTTTTTAAAAATTAGCTGGATGTGGTGGCAAGTGCTTCTATTCTCAGCTACTCGGGAGGCTGAGGTGGAAGAATTGCTTATGCCCGAGAGTTTGAGGCTGCAGTGAGCCATGATTATACCACTGCACTTCAGCCTGGGCCACAGAGCAGGAACCTGTCTCAAATTTAAAAAAAAGAAAGGAAAGAAAGAAGAAACAGCACAGAAGAAGATGGTCCAGAGACTCAGGATCTAGAATTGATTCCTCCATTCGTAAGCTTTGTGACTCCAGGCAAGTCCCCGTATCAGCTGTACTGGCTGCCACAGCAGGCCCCATAACACCTAATACAGAAAGAGACCTGACAATGTTTGGAAATCACAAGTGGGTGCACAAATGTCAGGCCAAAGAACCACGATCCAAAGTTCAGCGTGCTGCCCCCAGCATCTTCCCTTCTGTTCTCATCAGCCACTGCCCCACGGGTCCCTTAGGGCGACAGGCACCATTAGTGATGCAGAGAAAGTCCCCGCAGGCTTCTCCTTGAGCAGCACTGTGTTCATAGCCTGTGAACCCCATCAACCTGGTCATCCCTGAGGCAAGAGGCTTTGGATAAGGACATCGGATGGCCTCTTGGGCCTTAAATTCCCGGCTGCTGTGTTTAACTATTCTTTTCATCCTTCAGCCCCTAAGGAGGTTATGGGAAAAAGCATGCACTTTTCAAATGTTGCTGGCAATCAGGTAAATACTAATGTTAGTACTGTCTCCATTTGATAAGGAAACAGTAGGATAAGAAACCAGGTTGGGGGGTGAATCAGAACCACAGGCCTTTGGGAATGCAATGGGTTTAGGGATGGCATATGGGTATACCCTGAAATTTCTAGGCACAGAGTGGCTCTGAGTCCCACCTACAGTTTCAACATCCTATCCCAGATCCCGTCACATGCTCATCCGCCAACACACACTGAGACACTGTTCTGTACCTAATTTTAAGTTACCTGCTGTTTGGTGGGACAGGTGTAGCTAGCAGAGATGAACATGAGTCAAAGAAAAACAAAAAATAAAAACACATTCCTTCTCCCCAGGAACTTAAAACTAAATATAGAGATTAATTATAGTACAAACAAAAACTGCAATAAAAGAAGCCAAATGTCAAGCAAGATTTTCCTTTTGTTGAGTGCTAAGAAGTTCCATGAGGAAAAAAAGGCCCCCCGGCTCAGATGTCCACAGGCATTTCTGACGTGGTTGCAAGAGGGCAAAGAAGGAAAATAGGAATCGTGGCAGCTGTGGCAGCTGCAATTTGTTGAAGGCTCCCCCTGCCCGGTGAATGGGGGCCACACCCAAGGAGGCTGTGGTTCAAGCAGCTCAGGGTGGGACCCACAGGTTCAGCAGACAGAGGTCAAGTATATCAACTCATCCTGAAGCGAGAGGGCTACTGTTACTAACTTCAGATGAGAAAAAATGATTATCAGAAACAGTTTCCCAACCAGGCCCGGTGGCTCACGCCTGTAATCCCAGCGCTTTGGGAGGCCAAAAGTGGGTGGATCACCTGAGTTCAGGAGTTCAAGGCCAGGCTGGCCAACATGGTGAAACCCCATCTCTACTAAAAATACAAAAATTAGCCATGCATGGCGGTGCACACATGTAATCTCAGCTACTCGGGAGGCTGAGGCAGGAGAATCGCTTGAACCCAGGAGGCAGAGGCTGCAATGAGCCAGTATCACACACTGCACTCCAGCCTGAGCAACGGAGTGAGACTCTGTCTCGAAAGAAAGAAAGAGAGAATGGAAAAGAAAATAAAAGAGAAATACTCTTTCCCTCGGCCAGTTGTGGTGGCTGAGACACAAGAATTGCTTGACAAGGGAGGCAGAGGTTGCAGTGAACCAAGGTCATGCCACTGCACTCCAGCCTGGATGACAGAGGGAGGAAAGAAAGAAAGAGAGAGAGAGAGAGAGAGAGAGGAGGGAGGGACGGAGGGAGGGAGAAAGAAGAAAGACTGTTTCCCAAAGCCACTAGTTTATTTTCTTCGTTTTCATTTAGTTGACAAACAATAATATATATGTATGGAGTACAGTGTAAAGTTTTGAAATGTGCATATGCTGTGGAATTACCAAATCAGGCCAATTAACATATTCAGGATCACTAATTTAATTAGTGGCAAAGCCAGGCAGTGGCTCTAGCTGTTCCCAGGGAGAGTGGGAACTGTCAGAACTAACATTCAGGAGTGAATATGAATGAGGAAAATAAATTCTAACTATCAGAATTCTAATGAGAAAAAAGTATGGTTTAAATATGCCTGAGGTTTGAATGTGTAGTGATCTAGAGTCAAATCACCTTCATGCAGAGCCACCCAGGGCATCCTAAAAATTGCAGACTCAAGACGTACAGGGAAGCTGCAGTCCAAAACACCTCCCAACCTTCTGCTCTCTCTCTCCTTTTTTTTTTTTTTTTTTCCGAGACGCAGTTTCGCTCTTGTCGCCCAGGCTGGAGCGCGTGGCGCGATCTTGGTTCACTGCAACCTCCACCTCCCAGGTTCAAGCAATTCTCCTGCCTCAGCCTCCCAAGTAGCTGGGATTACAGGCACCCACTGCCATACCTGGCTAATTTTTGCATTTTTAGTAGAGATGGGGTTTTGCCATGTTGGCAAAGCTGGTCTCGAACTCCTGACCTCAGGTGAACACCCACCTCAGCCTCCCAAAGTGCTGGGATCACAGGCATGAGCCACGGTCCCCGGCCCTCTACATTTAATTCTATGTGCTGCCTCTGCTGTGTCAGAAGTTAAGTGGCCATAGAGATAGTTAAATTCTTACCCTAGAACCTTCCCTGACAACCAAATAAATATAAAATGATCTCTCACTTTCCTAGTGAGAATATGTTAAATTTTTTTTCAAGTTTGGGGTCAATTCAAATATGCAAACTTCCCAGGGATGTGGAAGAAGGAATCAAATGTCTACTTGTTAATATTTCATTTACTCACTGAGGTGTGACATGTTCTGCAGAAACGTCATTTGAATTTTCTGCATCATGCATTATTACATGTGCCCACCTCGGTCTGCCATTCACGACTTCCTTTACAGCCACTTATGTATGGGGCTGATGGTGTCTGTCTCAGTTCCCAACTTTCTAACTGAAAGAAATGTATGGTATAAGGGTTAAAAAATGTAAAACCAAGGGTGGATTCATGCAACTTGCCAAACAATTATTTGTTTCTACTTTTCTTAATTTTTCAAAATCAGGAATTTGAAAAAAAAAAAAAAACTGCACCATCAATGTTGTATTAGTCCATTCTCACACTGCTGAAAAGAAACACCTGGGCCGGGCGCGGTGGCTCAAGCCTGTAATCCCAGCACTTTGGGAGGCCGAGGCGGGTGGATCACGAGGTCAAGAGATCCAGACCATCCTGGTCAACATGGTGAAACCCCGTCTCTACTAAAAATGCAAAAAATTAGCTGGGCATGGTGGTACGTGCCTGTAGTCCCAGCTACTCAGGAGGCTGAGGCAGGAGAATTGCCTGAACCCAGGAGGCGGAGGTTGCAGTGAGCCGAGATCGCGCCATTGCACTCCAGCCTGGGTAACGAGAGCGAAACTCCGCCTCAAAAAAAAAAAAAAAAACCACCTGAGACTGGGTAATTTATCAAGAAGAGAGGTTTCACTGGCTCACAGTTCTGCAGGCTGTACAGGAAGCATAGCAGCTTCTGCTTCTGGGGAAGCCTCAGACAACTTTCAATCATAGTGGAAGGCAAAATGGGAGCGAAAGAGGTGTCTCACATGGTAGGAGCAGAAGCAAGAGAGGGAGGAGGGAGGCGCTGCGTACTTTTAAATGACCAGATCTCGAGAGAATTCACTCAATATCACGACAGCATCAAAAGAATGAGAAATCTGCCCCCATTATCCAGCAACCTTCCACCAGGCCCCATCTGCAACACTGGGGATTAATATCCACCATAAGATTTCTGTAGGGACACAGATCTAAATCATATCAAACATTATACATATTTTTAGAGATGCCAGGTTTCAACAATTGTTGAGAAAATTTTATATTTCAATAATCATGTTTCTTGAGAAATGTTTTTATTTTCATTATCAATTATCTCATTATTTTTAAATAATAAAATCAGACAGGCACAGTGGCTCACGCCTGTAATCCCAGCACTCTGGGAGGCTGAGGCAGGTGGACCACCTGAGGTCAGGAGTTCAAGACCAGCTTGGCCAACATGATGCAACCCCATCTCTACTACAAATGCATAAATTAGCTGGGCATGGTAGCACACGCCTGTAATCCCAGCTACTGGGGAGCCTGAGGCAGGAAAATTGCTTGAACCCGAGAGGTGGAGGTTACAGTGAGTCAAGATCCTGCCATTGCACTCCAGCCTGGGCAACAAGAGAGAAATGCTATCTCAAAAAATAAAAAAAGAACTAGATGTCTGGGCCTTCGTAATATTTTCCATGATCCCATCCCTATGGGAATATCCACAGTTCAAGCAACCCCAGCTCCCTGCAGGCTGAGCTCCTGCAGAAATATTCTGCACAAAAGCAAATCCAGCCTGCAGCCCAGCCCCAGGACCCCAGCATGACTCGGAGCCCCACTTCCTAACCACACGCATTAGAAAACATCAGAGTCCAAGCAGCAAGGTAGTTTGTTACTGCATTGGGAGGAGTGATTTCTCCTCTCCTGTTCTTTATTGCCGTGCTCAGTATGATAATATTTCCTTGATTTTCTATCTCTTTGACAGTTGCATATCAATAGTCCCTTCTGCACAGAGCAGACTTTTCTGAACACTCAAAAACTCCTTCATATACACGCGCACACGCCCCAGAGGACAAGGCCAATTCTCCCCATAAATCTGTAAACTTGTTGCCATAGAGACAGACTCGAGGTATCCCAAATGTGGATCATCAGTGCCACCTAGTGGGAAATCGATTCTCCTGCATCCTCCAAATCCCAAGACCTTGGACGGGAGGGAATGGTAAGGTTTTTGCTTACCATTTTGTTTGTTTTGCTTTTTTGTTTTGTCTTGGTAGCTATCTGGAGCCGTCTTTCAATGTTCTGGGAATCTGTCCACCAGAATCTACTTCAACCAAGTTCCGCCAGGCTGCTTCCTTCCCACGTACAAAAATAGATCAGACGGGGCTCTGGCAGCCCATCTCACGTTCAGGAAGCTTGGCTTCACTACCTCCTGCTTACTTCTAAAGAACTCAGGGCTAGCCGGGCGCGGTGGCTCAAGCCTGTAATCCCAGCACTTTGGGAGGCTGAGGCGGGTGGATCACGAGGTCAAGAGATCGAGACCATCCTGGTCAGCATGGTGAAACCCCGTCTCTACTAAAAAAATACAAAAAATTAGCTGGGCATGGTGGCACGTGCCTGTAATCCCAGCTACTCAGGAGGCTGAAGCAGGAGAATTGCCTGAACCCAGGAGGCGGAGGTTGCGGTGAGCAGAGATCGCGCCATTGCACTCCAGCCTGGGTAACAAGAGTGAAACTCCGTCACAAAAAAAAAAAAAAAAAAAGAACTCAGGGCAGCTGCGTCCCTTGGATGTCACATATAACAACAAAGACAAATCAACACCTGGTAATTAGGGGAGTAAGACTCCTGCAGATTAGAAATACGCGAAGCCCTCCTTTATCATTGTATTCATTTGTGTGGCCTGGGTGGCTTCTAGCTCACACATTTGGACGTACAACCAGTCAGTTTTATTTTCTATAAGGAACTTACCCATTCCATTGGAGAGCAGAAGCGGATGTCAATAAATGCACGGTCTCCCACCCTCACTTTATCCAGGTTGCAGAGGACATGTGTGGTGTTGAGTCCCGGCAGAGTGGGTGGGGAGCATCTTATCCTCAGAGTCTTTATCAGTCCACATTCCCGTTCACTGACAAGTCCCCCTCCTTGCTCACTTCAAGCCGTGACCCCAAGGAAGAGCACTGCTGGGTCCACCTGGTCGAGCCCTGGGGTGTCTGCAGACCAAAACTACCCGCTGCTGCTCTGCCCCGCCGACCTCCCTGAGAAATGGCTGCCTGGTGGGGCCAGTGAAAGAGGGAGGCCCCTGGTGAATATCGCCAATTATAAGCTGTCAATCAAGATTTATCACACTTAGGGGCATGACCTATCTGGGGATTGTGGGGCTTAAAAATGAGAATGCAAAGTCCTTTTCTTGCAGTTGGAGACTCTTGGGGAGACAAACGTCAACCAAGTACGGAAAACCTCCCAGCAATTGTTACAAGCGAGACACAGGCCCACGCGCCTTTCAATCAAAACGCTCAGGCCAGATGAGTTTGGGGATTCTGAATTTGTCAGCTTTTAGGAGATCTCTAGGATGTCACCCATAATCGATCACATCCAAATTTCTGCAGCAAAATGTACCAGCAGTGAAGTGAAATAAAGACAGGCAACAGCCTCGGGCCAGCTCAGGCAGGCTTTGCCACCAAATGAGTTTTAGCACCAAAAAGAAAAAGCTTTCAGTCTTCACAGCGTTTTGGAGCGCAGAATTACAGATAAGCGTGTGTAGACCTGTGTAGACAATGAACAGAAGGAACCTGTCAGTTGTCCCAAAGACTTCAGGAGGCTTCAGAGAGGAGGCGGTGTTTGAGCTGAGAGCTGACAGTGAGAGCTGGTGGAGGGACGGACCACAGGAAGCAGGTGAGAACCAGCGGAGTACGCAGGTGGGGGCAGTCTCCCCTCATTCCGCGCGCTTGGAAATATTATGCCAGAACCTGCACTCTTATTGACATTCCCAAGTTGGCCTCAAAACCACCCTGTTACAAGAAGCCTTCTCTGACTACCTACCCTCTCCCATATGTATTGCATTAGCATTCCAAGAAAGACCTGTGGGTTTTCTTTCAGACCGCTACAGATCTAAAATTCCTCCAGTGGAGTTACAAAAACAGACACATAGACCAGTGGAACAGAATAGAGAACCCAGAAATAAAACTACACACCTACAACTATCTGATATTCAACAAACCTGCCAAAAACAAGCAGTAGGGAAAGGATTCCCCGTTCAGTTAGGGCTGCTGGGAGAACTGGCTAGCTGTAGGCAGAGGATTAAAACTGGACCCCTTCCTTACACCATATACAAAGATTAACTCGAGATGGATTAAAGACTTAAAGGTAAAACCCAAAACTATGAAAGCCCGTTGAAGACATAAGCACTGTCAAAAATTTCATGACAAGGACCCCAAAAGCAATGACAACAAAAGCAAACACTGACAGATGGGATCCAATTAAACTAAAGAAGTTTGGGAGGCCACGGTGGGCAGATCACTTCAGGTCAGGAGTTCAAGACCAGCCTGGTCAACATGGTGAAACCCTGTCTCTGCAGAAATACAAAAATTAGCCGGGTGTGGTGGTGTGCGCCTGCAATCCCAGCTACTCAGGAGGCTGAGGCACGAGAGTCGATTGAACCCGTGAGGCGGAGGTTGCAGTGAGCCGAGATCACGCCACTGCACTCCAGCCTGGGTAACAGAATGAGACTCCATCTCCAAAAAAATAAAATAAAATAAAATAAAGAACTTGCGCACAGCAAAAGAAACCATCAACAGAGTAAAAAGACAACCTACAGAATGAGAGAAAATTTTTGCAAACTATGCATCAGACAAAGGTCTGATATCCAGCATCTATAAGAAATTTAAATGTGTAAGAAAGAACAATCCTATTAAAAAGTAGGCAAAGGACATAAGTAGACACTTTCCAAAAGAAGACATACATGTGGCCAATAATCATACGTATTAAAAAAAAAAACTCAACATCACTGATGATTAAAGAAACGCAAATCGGGCTGGGCGTGGCGGCTCACACCTGTAATCTCCCACTTTGGAAGGCTGAGGCAGGCAGATCACAAGGTCAGGAGTTTGAGACTAGCCTGGCCAACATAGTGAAACCCCGTCTTTATTAAAAATACAAAAAATTAGCCAGACATGGTGGCAGGCACCTGCAATCCCAGCTACTCTGGAGCCTGAAGCAGGAGAATCACTTGAACCCAGGAGGCAGAAGTTGTGGTGGGCGGAGATCACACTATTGCACTCCAGCCTGGGCGACAGGGCAAGACTCCATCTCAAAAAAAAAAAAAAAAAAAAAAAGAAATGCAAATTAAAACCATAATGAGATGCCATCTCATACCAGTCAGAATGGCTATTAATAAAAAGTCAAAAAATAACAGGCGCCGGCAAGGTTGTGGAGAAAAAGGAATGCTTCTGTATTGTTGGTGGGAGTGTAAATTTGTTCAACCATTGTGGAAGACAGTGAGACAATTCCTCAAAGACCTAAAGGCTGAAATGCCACTGGACCCAGAAGTCCCATTACTGGGTATATATCCAAAGGAATAGAAATCATTCTATTATAAAGATAAGTAAAATGTGGTACAATACGCCATGGAATACAATGCAGCCATAAAAAAGAACAAGATCGGCTGGACGCAGTGGCTCATGCCTGTAATCCTAACACTTTGGGAGGCCACGGCAGCAGATCACCTGAGGTTGGGAGTTCAAGACCAGCCTGCCCAACATGGAGAAACTCCGTCTCTATTAAAAATACAAAATTAGCAGGGCGTGATGGTGCATGCCTGTAATCCCAGCTACTCAGGAGGGTGAGGCAGGAGAATGGCTTGAACTCTGGAGGGAGAGTTGCAGTGAGCTGAGATCTCACCATTACACTCTAGCAAGCTGGACAACAAGAGCAAAAAAACTCCTTTTCAAAAAATAAAAAAATAAAAATACACAAGATCATGTCCTTTGCAGGGGACAGGGATGGAGCTGGAGGCCATTATCTTTAGCAAAGTAACACAGGAACAGAAAACCAAACACTGCATCTTCTCACTTACATATAGGAGCTAAATGAAGAGAACACATGGACACATAGTGGGAACAGCACACACTGGGGCCTTTCAGAGGGTGGAGGGTGGGAGGATGGAGAGGATGAGGAATAATAACTACCCGAGCGTGGTGGCTCACGCCTGTAATCCCAGCGCTTTGGGAGGCTGAGGAGGGCGGATCACCTGAGGTCGGCAGTTCGAGGCCAGACTGACCAACATGGAGAAACCCTGTCTCTTAAAAAAAAAAAAAAGAAAGAAAGAAAAAATAGGTAATGAGTACTAGGCTTAATACCTGGGTGCTGAAATCATCTGTTCAACAAACCCCCATGACACAAGTTTACCTGTGCAAGGAATCTGCACTCGTACTTCTGAACTTAAAATAAATGTAAAAAAATAGATACATAAAGGCAGAAATAAAAAGCTAAATGAGAAAATATAAATAAATAAATATAAAAAATAAAATTCCTTCTGTACCACAGTATCTTCCCTCTGTGTCATCTTTCCTACTCTATGCTCACCTGTATTCCAGGATTCTCAATAGCGGCTGTTCCCTTCCCCACACAACCTTAGCCACATCAGCACCTGACAGAAACATGTTAGAGAGTTTACCTTGGGGGCATGGGGGTGCCATTAGTCCTGAGGGAGAAAAGGAAGCGCGGGAGTTTCTAGGGGTTGTGTGCACCCACCTGTGTTCTATCTCCTTACCCCAACTCACAGAACAAAAAGACAGAATCTTTTCCTGTACATTAATTATTGAGTCAGTGAAGTTTCCAATGCCGTGATGTAAATATCCAGGCAATAAACAAGGAGCAGATGGAGTGGCCTTCACAGTTATATTCACATCTCTGTCAAAATATTTACTTCGTACATTAATCTCTTTTAAAAAACATTAATTTGGCATTGCGTGCAAACATTTCCATGAATGTTAATCAATCACCCCCAAATTGCTAAATGTAGCTTCCATTTCAGTATTTCCTCAGCACTTATCGAGGAAGGCTGGGCTGGGCTGGGAGCAGTGGCTCGTGCCTGTAATCCTGGCACTTTGGGAGGCTGAGGCAGGCAGATCACTTGAGGTCAGGAGTTCAAGACTACCCTGGCCAACAAGGAGAAACTCCCCGTCTCTACTAAAAATACAAAAGTTACGTGGGCGGGGTGGCATGCGTCTGTAACCCCAGCTACTCGGGACGCTGAGGCGGGAAAATCACTTGAACCTGGGAGGCAGAAGTTGCAGTGAGCCGAGATCGAACCACTGCACTCCAGCCTGGGTGACAGAGTGAGACCCAGTCTCCAAAACACCAGAATATAAGACCCAGAAAGGCCTTGCCTAGACAAAGGGATGCACCCTCACACACACGGGGGTTCAGGGACAGGGACAGGAGGGCGAGGAAAGAGGGGAGAAGAGGGGAGGGGGAGGAGCGGAGAAGGGTAGGGAGAGCAAAGGGGGATGGGGGGAGGGGGAGCAAGGGGTCCGCCCTGGGACCCGCCCTCTGTCTGGGTGCAGGCCAACACCTGCTCTTGCCGTCCCCACCCTCAGGGAAATCAGCCAGCCAAGCCACCCCCTGTGTAGTGAATAGATACTACAGAAATTCAGAGAGCCGGGAGGAGGCTAGCTGAGAGGGGATATTTCTGGAATGTGTCTATTCTCTAGGGCTGCAGCACATCAGCCCGAACTCCTTAGAACTCTATTTCCTGCACGCCGTGTGAATGTAAATCCGTACTACTGGTTCAGTGTTGTTCAGTGTGGGTCTCCTCTCCGTTTTGGAAGACATGCACAGCATAAAACCAAATATATATTTGACACACTGGAAGCGCGTGGTTGATTTCAATGAAGGTGATTAGTCCTAGGAAAAGAAACAGAAAGGATGGAGGAGGTCGTTTTATCTGCAACACTGCCCTCACCTCCACCCCAGCAGGGGAAAGACTGCTTGGAGCCATCCGCTCCACTCCACAGCCTGCCAGAGGGACTCAGCTGTGACCTATAACGGGCACCAAGGACCACCACCTGGTGGTAATATCGAAGCTTCAGAGAAGGAAGTTCAAGCTCTGTGAAGTCCTCTCAGTTCACAAAGCCCTCTTAAGAACCTACTTAAGCTGGGCGTGGCAGCTCATGCTTGTAATCCCAACACTTTGGGAGGCCAAGGCGGGTGGATCAGCTGAGGTCAGGAGTTCGAGACCAGCCTGGCCAACATGGTGAAACCCCGTCTCTACTAAAATTATAAAAATTAGCCAGGCATGGTCCAGGTGCCTAAAATCCCTGCTGCTCCAGAAGCTGAGGCAAGAGAATCACTTGAACCAGGGAGGCAGAGGTTGCAGTGAGCAGAGAGTACACCACTGCACTCCAGCCTGGGTGACAGAGCAAGACTCCATCTCAAAAAAAAAAAAAAGAAAAAAGAAAAAAAAAAAAAAGAACCTACTTCATGCTTAGTCTGTGCTAAGCAGGAAGGATGACAAAGTTCTGGCTTGGCCACAATGACAGGATAGTTTTGGTAGGCTGGGTAACAACCCTCAAACATATCCACATCCTAACATCCCAAACCTATGAATGTGTTATCTTCTATGGCAAACGATTTTTGCAGATGTGATAAATTGAAGGTCCTGGGATAAGGGGTGTCTCCTGGGTCATCCTAGTGTGCCAGTGAATCAAAATAGTTGTTCAGAGTGGCCGGAGTTCATGGCTGAGTAAGGTGTACTGTATTTGTAACAAACAGATTCACAGAACTGAGCACATCAACAATGATCAAATGTACAAATACCAGAAAGCAAAGACACTACAAATTCCTCTCCTGTCTTGGAACATTTTGTGGCTTGAATTGCCAGATGGGAGTTAATGACTCATAATTAATTAAAGGTCAAATCAACTGACTTGTATAATCAACAAACTTACAAACTCCCATTTTACCACGTGGAGGCAGCATGGTATGGCGGAAAGAGCCAGGGTCTGGGCCACCTGATAATTTACTGTGTGCATTTTGACAAATCATTTAAATTCACTAGACCTCTGTTTGCTTGTGTGTAAAATGAGGATAATGCCACCTCATCAACCTGAGTAAAGTACCTGGCCCTGAGCCCAACAATAGAGACCTATTATTGAAGGTCTGTGTTCATATGGAAATAATGGTAGGGTCTTATGCAACACTAAAGTGTTTGGGTGAAAATGAATAATTAAGATAGCCCTTATAATAACGTTGGCCACCACAATATCAGTGGTGTCCCTATGTGAAAATGTTCATAGATCTGGTGATATGATATGTATGAAAGCTATTGCAAATTACTGTAAGACTTAAGGCATGGAGGAGGCAGATACCCCTCAGATACCAGTGCCCTTCGGTGATAAAGAATCAAACACAAGGCATCCATGGGGTCACTTTACAGGTAATGCATCTTTAAGAGAAGAGATCCAGGACTGAACGGCTGAGCTGACATTCTGGGGTTAGCCTGCACCTACCATCGGAAAATTTCGAAGCTTTTTGCAAAAAACTTATTAGACATCCAGACTACCCTTTTGCTTCCCACCTTTTTAAACTCTTCATGTACTAGACAGCATGATCCCAGGTGGGAGATTATCTTTGAGCTTTCACTTTTCCATGCTATCATTTTCCCATATTATCACAATAACTGGGGTGTCTGTGTTCAGTGGAGTGGAAGTGGATTAGATGGAGAAAGAGAATCTTGGAGCAGAAACAAAGACAAAATGTGATGCTCAAGTGTTGGAATAAAATTCCTCTTTACAGTTACTCTAGGGAGCTGTTTCTATGCATTTCCAGTCACCTGAACGATCAGTTTCCACAGCATCAATCACATTGAGCAGCTTCATTATTAAAACAGTCAAATCATTATTCATAGTTGCTCTGATGATAATACGATCATGTTATGGGAATACTAAAGCACAGAAAAATAAGAACATAGGTAAGGATTGGGTTGGAAAGGTACCCCTCCAGAAGAAATAGAGCTAGTTATCATAATCTGGGGCACCTGTCACAGGCTTTACATGTTTAGAAAGAGTCACAAGACTTCAAGTCCACCTGCAGAGAAATACTCAATGTTATACTTTACAACCCAGTGCGATCCTTTAGTAAAACATATTATTTCATCTTGTATCTCAATGTGATTGATTCTATCACAAGTAGTTAATATTCTTCCCAGGTGCTGAAGAACCAGAAAGTCTGGAGCTGAAAATTCAAGGGTTAGGCCAGTTTAATCCCCTTTTGTTATCAAATCAATGATAAATAGATTACTAGAAATATTCTCAAGGACTGAGACAGACAGGCTGGACAGCATCGGGGATTTATTTCAAATCCAGCTTCTGTGAATCCAGATGAGCATTCGTCTCCTATGCAAAATGCTGCCGGAATCACCCGCTGACCTGTAAATTTCCATTTCCAGTGATACATTGCTCCTGCATCAGCTTTGGGATCACAACCCAGGGAGCTGTGTGAATATCAGCCCAGCAGCCTGCACTGCTGAGCTTTTTCTTCTTTTCTTCTCTGTCTTTTGAATTTTATTGAGACTCATTTTATCACCCAGCATATGGTCTAACTTGTTAAGTATTCCAGGTGTATTTGAAAAAAAATGTGTATTCTGTTCTTGGGTGTAATCTCCTATAAATGTCAATTAGGTCCAGGCAATTAATAGAATTTACATAATCTATATTCTTACTGATATCTTTATCTAATTGTTCTATTTATTACTGAAAAAGGGGTGTTAAAAATATTCAACTAGGATCGTTGACTTCCCTAGCTGTCCCTTTGATTTTCCGTTTGTGCCTCATGCATTTGGAAGTTCTGTCGTCAGTCACATATGCATATAGAAGGGGTGTGTGTGCCTGCTGATTCGGTTCTTTTATTATTATAAAATAATCTGTGTTATATCTCATAATACTCCTTGCCTTGAAGTCTATGTTGTCTAATGTTGTTATAACCACACCAGCTTTCTTACACTTACTATTTTTATGGTATGTACTTTTCCATCCTTTTACTTTTAAACTATCTGTGTCTTTATATTAAAAGTGTGTTCTGCCAGGTGTGGTGGCTCACGCCTGTAAACCCAGCACTTTAGGAGGCTGAAGCGGACTGATCACCTGAGGTTGGGAGTTCGAGATCAGCCTGACCAACATGGAGAAACCCAGTCACCATTTGTAAAAATACAAAAAATTGGCCAGGCGTGGTGGCACATGCCTGTAATCCCAGCTACTCGGGAGGCCAAGGCAGGAGAATCACTTGAACCTGGGAACCAAGGTTTCAATGAGCCAAGATCGTGCCATTGCACTCCAGCCTGGACAACAACAGCAAAACTCCATCTCACATAAATAAATAAATAAATAATAAAACAAAAGTGTGTCCCTGTAGACACACTTTTATAGAGCGTAAAGACGGGAATCGCTTTTTTAATTCAGTCTGATAATCTCTGTCTTTTAATTGACATGTTTTGTCCTTTTACATTTAATACAAATGTTGATATGTTGGTCTATCATTTTATTATTTGTTTTCTATTCATCCTCTCTTTTTTGATCCTCTGTTCCTGCTTTTCTACTGTCTTCGAGTTAATCCAAATTTTTTAGTATTCTATTTTAACTCCTCCATTGGTTTTTGAGCCACACCAATTTACATTTTCAGTGGTCTCACACAAAATGTGACAACTTTGCAACATTAAAGTTTCATTAAGCGTGCCTAGTCCTTTGTACCACTACTGTCATCATGTTACACCTACATACATCATAAATGCCACGGATTTCAGAAATTTTATTGAGCAATTAATGCATAAATAATATCTTTAAAAAATGATTTCCTTACATATTCTGATGATTAATTCCTTGTCAGATGAACAATTTGCAAATATATTCTCCCATGTTGTCGGTTGTCTCTTTGCTACTTGTTTCTTTGGCTGTGCAAAAGCTTTTTAGTTTGATGTGATCCCATTTGTCAATTTTTCCTTTGGTTTCCTGCACCTGTAAGGTCTTTATCCAGACCAGTGTCCTGGAGCATTTCTCCAATGTTTTCGCCTAATCGTTGCATAGTTTCAGGTCTTACATGTATGTCTCTAATCAATTCTGATTTGATTTTTGTATCTAGTGAGGGATAGGAATCTAGTTCCAGTCTTCTGTATATGGATGCCAATTTTCCCAGCACCATTTATTGAACAGACGGTCCTTACCCCAATAAGCATTCTCAGCATCTTTGTCCAAAATGAGTTGGCTGTAGGATTTGTCTTTGAATTCTCTTCTTTCTCCATTTTACGCCAGTGTCATACTGTTTTGGTTGCTACAAATTTGTAATGTCCTTTGAAATCCAGCTTTGTTTTTTTTTTTATGTTTTTGGTTTCGGTTTTGCTTTTTGAGACACAGTCTGACTCTGTTGCCCAGGCTGGAATACAGTGGCGTGATCTCAGCTCACTGCAACCTCTGCCTCCCTGGTTCGAGTGATTCTCCTGCCTCAGCCTCCAGAGTAGCTGGGACCACAGGCATGCACCACCACACCTGGCTAATTGTTGTATTTTAGTAGAGACAGGGTTTCTCCGTGTACCCAGGCTGGTCTCCTGGCCTCAAATGATCCACCCACCTCAGCCTCTCAAAATGCTGGGATCACCGTGCCCAGCCCAGCTTTGTTCTTTTTGCTCAGAATTTCTTTGGCTATTCAGGCCCTTTTGAGGTTCACATGAATTTTAGGATGCATTTTTCTATTTCTGTTAAGAATATCATTTATATTTTGATAGGGTAATCAAAGTTGACTACAAAATCTACATTGACTGTAGATTGCTTTCCGTAGTATGAACATTATAACAAAATTAACTCCCTCAATTCATGAACATACAATATCTTTCCATTTTTTATGTCCTCTTCAATTTCTTCCATCAGTGTTTTACAGTTTTCATTCTAAAGATTACTTGCTTCTTGGGTCCCCTCTCCTTTTTTAATGGCTTCTTTGATGAAGAAATCAGATCATTTCTCCTATAGATTTTGCCAAAATCTCGATTTGGCTGACTGAGTCCCTATAATGTCATCAACACTTCCCTTTGTTCCCTGGATTTCTTATAAGCTGGTGGTTGCATCCACATGCTCGATCAGATGCTGACCTGGTTTTTCAACAAGATCTATTTATAGAGACTGAGAACAAGAATGATATTTATTTCACATTTTGTAAATGAATCGCTTGAGAATCCACCCGATTATATTAGCAGGAAGTCCACCAGATGATCTTGAGTCTTGCCTCCCTCCTTCCCTACTTCCTGCTTACATCACCCAAACCTTAAGGGCTTACTGAGTCCAAAGGGATCAATTCTACCTTCCAGCACCAGGTAGAGAGAGAAAAGTAGAAGAAGGAGAAAGAAAAAGAAAGGAATAGAAGAGACGCAAACTGATGAGTTCAATTGGCTGACGGTCAGCGTGGCTTCTGTGACAGCACTTCACGTCCCTGTGGCCACCGTCCCAGCGTAATCCAAAGCCCCCTTGCTATCTTCCAGCTAAGACTCTTGCTGGCCCAGAGACGTGCAGTCAAAGGTAGTATTCTACACTGCAACTTTAAGTCATTCTCCCTAGTTCATAGGCACAAACTCTGCCTAAAGCACAGGACATGCCTGAATCCGCAACAACAGCCACATTCGGGGTGGCTCCGAGTCTTCTCATAGTCCAAGGGTCTAGGAGGAAAACAGCCCCCGTCTCACCTTCCCTCACAGTGAGTTTGCATTCCCACACCTTTACCATCCTTTCCTCTCATAGGGTCTTGCTCGGGACCCCTTGTCCCTTGTTCTGTTTTCTTTTCTTTTCTTTTTTTTTTTTTTTTTTTGGAAACAGAGTCTTGCTCTGTTGCCCAGGCTGGAGTGCAGTGGCATGATCTCAGCTTACTGCAACCTCCACCTCCTGGGTACAAGTGATTCTCCTGCCTCAGCCTCCCGAGTAGCTGAGATTATAGGCGCCCTACCACCGTGCCTGGCTAATTTTTGTATTTTTTAGTAGAGATGGGGTTTCACCACTTTAGCCAGACTGCTCTTGAACTCCTGACCTTGTGATCCACCTGCCTTGGACTCCCAAAGTGCTGGAATTATAGGCATGAGCCACCATGTCTGGCCTTTTTTTTTTTTTTTTTTTCTGAGACAGAGTCTCATTCTGTTGCCCAGGCTGGAGTGCAGTGGCATGACCTCAGCTCACTGCAACCTCCACCTCCCAGGTTCAAGCAATTCTCCTGCCTCAGCCTCTCTAGTAGCTGGGACTACAGGCGCAGGCTGCAACGCCCGCCTAAATTTTTTTTTTTTTTTTTTTTTTTTTTTTTTTTTTTTTTTTTTTTTGTATTTTAGTAGAGGCGTGGTTTCACTATGTTGCCCAGGCTGGCTGTGAACTCCCGAGCTCAGGTAATCTGCCAATCTCAGCCTCCCAAAGTGCTGGGATTACAGGTGTGAGCCACCATGCCTGGCGGACCCCTTGTTCTACATTCCTACAGGTTTCTTTGTCTTTTAATTCTAGGCAAAGGTTGGAATATCAGTCCTTTTCCTTCCACAAGGCCCCTAGGCTTCTAATGCAAGTTGATGCATCCTCCAACTCCCAACGTCTCCCCCGGCCACAACCCCTTGCACTAGAAGGGAAGAAGCTGCCTTGAAGAGCCAGATAAAACATCCTGTTAGCCTGTGTTCCCAGGACAGGATTATCTACTGTTCCTCCCCTTGCATATTGACAGGAGCTACACAAGTGGATCTTCAGGAAACAAAAGAATCCATCTCAGAGTGACTTTTGAAATCCACAGTGAAAATCCATCTTTACTAAAAATGCAAAAATTAGCGGGCATGGTAATGCACACCTATGATCCAGCTATAAGGGAGGCTGAGGCGGGAGAATCTGTTGAACCCAGAGGGCAGAGGTTGCAGTGAGCCAAGATCCCACCACTGCACTCTAACCTGGGGTGTTAGAGCAAGATTCCGCCTCAAAAAAAAAAAAAAAAAAAAAAAAAAAAGTTGGTTTTTTTTTTTTTTTTTCAAAGAAAAGGGGAAAAAAAGGCCGGGCGCAGTGGCTCACGCCTGTAATCCCAGCACTTTGGGAGGCCGAGGTGGGTGGATCACAAGGTCAAGAGATCGAGACCATCCTGGTCAACATGGTGAAACCCCGTCTCTACTAAAAATACAAAAAATTAGCTGGGCATGGTGGTACATGCCTGTAATCCCAGCTACTCAGGAGGCTGAGGCAGGAGAATTGCCTGAACCCAGGAGGCGGAGGTTGCGGTGAGCCGAGATCGCGCCATTGCACTCCAGCCTGGGTAAGGACAGCAAAACTCCGTCTCAAAAAAAAAGAAACTCGATGTTTATTTTCCATGAATCTTGTATGTTAAGAGCCCACACAAGAACAGCTTAAGACCATTCAGTGGTTGCTCCTACCCATTCAGTGGCCTGAGCAGCGGGAGCTGCAGACCAGTCTTCCGTGGCAGGCTGGGCGCTCCAGTCTTCAGTGGGGAACTGCTGGATGGGCACAGAGGGCACCTGCACGCCTTCAGACCAGTCGGCAACCTCAGGCTGGGTAGCAGTGAACTCAGGAGCGGGAGCGGTCCACTCGCCCTGAAATTCCTCCTTGGTCACAGCCTTTTCAGGAGCAGCCTGCTCTTCTTTTTCAATCTCTTCAGGATCTCTGTAGAAGTAGAGATCAGGCATGACCTCCCACGCGTGTTCATGGGAGATGGTGCCACGCATGCGCAAAACCTCCCGAGCCAGCATCCACCACATCCAACCCACTGAGCGAGCTCCCTTGTTGTTGCGTGGGATGGCAATGTCCACATGGCGCAGAGGAGAATCTGTGTTACACAGAGCAATGGTAGGTAGGTTAACATAAGACGCCTCCGTGAGAGGCTGGTGGTCAGCCCTGGGGTCAGTAACCACGAGCAGCTGTGGCTCCCGGAAGGCTGCCTGGATCTGGTTGGTGAAGGTTCCAGGAGTAAAGCGGCCAGCAATTGGAGTGGCTCCAGTGGCAGCAGCAAACTTCAGCACGGCCCTCTGGCCAGTATTCCTGGAGGATATAACACTGACATCAGCAGGGTTTTCAATGGCAACAATGGCACGAGCTGCCAAAAGAAGCTTCTCCCAGGTCCTCCTCAGATTTATGATGTAGATGCCATCACTTTTCCTTTTACAGATATACTGTTCCATCTGGAAGTCAAGGTTGGTGCCACCTAAGTGGGTTCCTGCTGCCAGGAACTTAAGGACATCCTCCTCTTTCATTTGCAGGACATCAAGGGCTCCGGACATTGTGAAAGTTTCCCTTTAAGTTACGACGGGAATCGTGAACAACGCCGTTTGGAGCCCTCAGCGGGTAGCGTGGAAAGCCAAAGAGTTTTAAGAACACAATGCGAAAAAAGAATTCCACTATAACAAAATAAATATTAGCAATCTTCTTCCATTTGTTTATTTAAAAGCTGAAGGCTGATATTTAGGGGGGAGTGTTCTAATGTTTGCAATTTACTTTGAAATGCATCAGAAAACTAAGATAGGGCCAGGCACAGTGGCTCTCACCTGTAATTCCAGCACTGTGGGAGTCTGGAGGCAGGAGGATTATTTGAGGCCAGTTCGAGACCAGCCTGGTCAATATAGCAACACCCCATCTCTATTTAAAAAGAGAACAAGAAAAAGAAAAAAAAAGATAGTTTGAAGGATGGAGAGAGGGATGAATAGATGGACAGTATGCGATGAAACCAATAGAGTAAAATATCAATAACAGAATCTAGGTGATGAATAAATGTGTGTCCACTGTAAAAGTCTTTGAGTTTTTAAGTACTTTAAAGTTTTTCAGGCCAGGCTCGGCGGCTCACGCATATAATCCCAGCACTTTGGGAGGCGAGGAGTGTGGATTATGAGGTCTGAAGTTCGAGGCTAGCCTGGCCAACATGGTGAAACCCTGTTTCTACTAAAAATACAAAAATTACCTGGATGTGGTGGCGCGTACCTGTAATTCCCGGTACTTGGGAGGCTGAGGTAGCAGAATTGCTTGAACCTGGAAGGCGGAGGTTGCAGTGAGCCGAGATCGTGCCACTGCACTCTAGCCTGGGTGACAGAGCAAGACTCTGTCGCTGAAAAAAAATAATAAAGTTTTTCAGAATAAACTCTTGAAGAAAACGGGGAGAGAGGCCGCTTGCATTTGACGCGATGTGAATATGCTTCTCCCCTCGCTCTCCAGTTCCACGCCCCCTCTTTTCTGATCTGATTGCCTTAGCAAGTCACCTCGCAGGGTGTGTGCCCAGGATGACACGCGCCAGCCCCGGCCGCCGCGAACCTGCAGAGCTCTCGCCGCCAGAGGGCGCGCCCGCGGAGCGCTGAGCGCCAGGGCGGGGTGGAGCGGACGTTCCCCCGGGGGCGGGTCCCGGGCCAGCTGCTGCAGCACCTGCCTGCAGAAAACAGCTCTTCCAACCGGCCCATGGGCGAGTCAGCGCCTGCTGCCCGGCCCGCAGAGATGCTGATGAAGAGGAGGGAGGCGACTGAGGGTGCTGGGGGAAGCGTCAGACAATGCTAGATGCTTTCCTCTCACTTATTTCATGTTTTAGTTATAAATCGGCCTGAAAATAGAACAGGAGTGGAAGTGCGAAGGACATGCATTTCATTCCTAGCAGAGGCTGCCCAATCAGGACTCCTGGTCCTCTGAAGACAAAGCAGCTTTCTTTCCGGGGGTGGAGGTTAGGGGAGCGGGATAGCATGCCTCCCCCACCCTTTCCCCGCCGTGAGCAAAGGGGCTTAGAGTAGCTGTGTCCCCTGAGCTAAGGTGGCAGCTCGTGTGGGTGCCCGGGGACCTCACTCAGCATTCTTCAAAGAGTCTGTGCACCCCGCTTCCTTCAGCTTCTTCATGTAGGGCTGGAGAAGTTGTGAACCTTTGTCAAAAGACAAAAGCACAAACTTAAAGATCTAATTGGCTTTGATTTGCAGCTCTAAAAATAAGCAACACCTCATTCTGTAAAACGAGCTGAGCAGAGGAGTTTGGCTTTGCAGACAGAGAAGGGCTGGAGAAAGCAGAAACAGAACAAAACATGGATTGATCATGTCAAAGTTACTTTCCTTATAGGGTTAGAGCAGAGGGGACTTCCTTATTACTCAGGTTGACTCAGATTAACTGGAATGTTTTAGGGGAACTGGACCGTTTCAAAGTTCAGTTTGACGACATGGTATTTAGCACAGCTGACTCCATTCCGGTGTCTGGCCTGCTGGGGCCTAATGCAGGAGACCAGTCCCACAACAACCATCTCCCATAAATAACGTTTCACACCTCGAACCCCAACCCGAAGCTCCCACTGACCCATGTATTTCCTGAGACTGTTTGGTTCCCCAGCCACCAGAGAATCAGGCATAAATCATAAGTCACTCTATATTTTAAAACCATAATCATGCCAGGTGCAGTGGCTCGTGCCTACAATCCAAGATTTTGGGAGGCCGAGGTGGGTGGATCACCTGACATCAGGAGTTTGAGACCAGCCTGTCCAACCTGGTGAAACCCCCATCTCTACCAATAATACAAAAATTAGTGCCAGGCGCGGTGGCTCAAGCCTGTAATCCCAGCACTTTGGGAGGCTGAGGCAGGTGGATCATGAGGTCAAGAGATCGAGACCATCCTGGTCAACATGGTGAAACCCCGTCTCTACCAAAAATACAAAAAATTAGCTGGGCATGATGGCTCGTGCCTGTAATCCCAGCTACTCAGGAGGCTGAGGCAGGAGAATTGCCTGAACCCAGGAGGCAGAGGTTGCGGTGAGCCGAGATCGCGCCATTGCACTCCAGCCTGGGTAACAAGAGCGAAACTCCGTCTCAAAAAAAAAAAAAAAAAAATTAGCTGGGCACTGTAGCAGATGCCTGTAATCCCAGCTACTTGGGAGGCTGAAGCAGAACAATTGTTCCCCATATGACTTAGAGAAGACTTGCTGTCCACTCTCTGATGACTCCCACAATACTTATGGATGATCCCCTAATTTATCTGTGACAAGGCCAGACCCAAACTCTCCAGTCTCCGGTCTTTGTCTCATAAATGACTGGTTGAACCGTGTGTCCCCCTGAAACTAGCTAGACAGAGATAAACACTTCTTGCTCAGCTGACTGAGATTCCCCCAGAGTACGGAAACAATACCAACTGTAAATTCACCCCATCACTAACTTGTCTAATCCTCCCTATAAAAGTCTGAGTGAAAACTGCCCCCCCAACTTTTACGCTTTTATTTTATTTTACTTTATTTATTTATTTATTTAGAGACAGAATCTCACTCTGTCCTCCAGGTTAGAATGCAGTGGTGCAGTCTCGGCTCACTGCAACCTCCACCTCCTGGATTCAAGCAATTCTCCTGCCTCAGCCTCCTAAGGAACTGGGACTACAGGCGTGCACCACCACAACTGGATAATTTTTTGTATTTTTAGTAGAGACAGGGTTTCATGCGTTGGTCAGGCTGATCTTGAACTCCTGACCTTAGGTGATGTACCCACCTCGGCCTCCTGAAGTGCTGGGATTACAGGCAGTAGCCACCGTATTCAGCCTCCTCCAACTACTATTCTAAGTGAAGTAACTCAGGAATGGAAGAGCAAACATCATATGTTCTCCCTCATAAGTGCGAGCTAAACGACGAGGACACAAAGACATAAGAATAATACAGTGGGATCGGGTGCAGTGGCTCACGCCTGTAATCCCAGCACTTCGGGAGGTTGAGGCAGGTGGATCACGAGATCAAGAGTTCGAGACAACCTGGCCACTATAGTGAAACCCTGTTTCTACTAAAAATACAAAAATTAGCCAGGCTTGGTGGGGCACACCTGTAGTCCCAGCTGAGGGACAACAGCTGGGAGTCCCTCAGCTGTAGTCATGAGAATTGCTTCAACCTGGAAGGTGGAGGTTGCAGTGAGCCAAGATCTCATCACTGCACTCCAGCCTGGGTGACAGAGCAAGATTCAGTCTCGAAAACAAAAACAAAGCAGTTTGCTCTTTGTTTGCAGGTCCCTGGGCCCAGGAGGCTGGCTCTGTTCAGGTAAGCTCCCTCTGATTTGTACCAACATTCATAAGGGGTAGGATGGCCCCTGCAGCCTTGATAGAAGTGATTTTCCTCTTTTATTCATTTCCACAAAATCTTGTGTTACCTCTCATACACCGTTCTATGTTACTGTTTTTTTTTTTGTATTTGAATTGTCTTCTTATCTAGAAGGTGAGTTCTGAGAGTGCAGGGGTCCTATCTTACTTATCTTCATTCATTCATTCTTTTTTTCATTCACTTACTCCATAAAGACCCTTGAGACCCCATTGTATTCGTTCAATTAAAGCTTGCTGAACGCCGGGCGCGGTGGCTCAAGCCTGTAATCCCAGCACTTTGGGAGGCCGAGGCAGGTGGATCACGAGGTCAAGAGATCGAGACCATCCTGGTCAACATGGTGAAACCCCGTCTCTACTAAAAATACAAAAAATTAGCTGGGCGTGGTGGCGCATGCCTGTAATTCCACCTACTCAGGAGGCTGAGGCTGCCTCGGCCTCCTGAAGTGTTGGGATTACAGGCGTGAGCCACTGCGCCCAGCTGGGATATTTTTTCTCAACACAACCCTGCTTTGCAAGCTCTCAGCTCTGTATGTTTGTACCGTTTCTCAGGCCCACCTTCATCAAAGAAAACCTCCCAGAGAGTGAGTGCAGGACAGCCCACCCGCCAGCACTCAGGGTTACTCTACAGATGCCTTAAGCAGCCTCGTCACATGAGTTCTCAGCACCAAACTTTCCCAGCCCCTGGGTCTCATCTCTCCTGGGTGACTCTGTTAGTGACTGCAAAATGAGGTCACACTTAACCTTGTGTCCAAATTGCCGGTTCCGAGCCGCTCATCCCCCGGTACAAACACATTAGCCTCCACGTGTCTTCACTCATTCATCGGCGATCTTAGAGGGAGCCTCACACATACCCACTTTGTTTGCGTGTTTGTTTGTTTTTTGTTTGTTTGTTTTGAGACAGGGTCTTACTCTGGCCCAGGCTGCAGTGCATGATAAAACCTTAATTTTCAGGACAGGCGCGGTGGCTCACGCCTGTAATCCCAGAACTTTGGGAGGCCGAGGCAGGTGGCTCACGAGGTCAAGAGATCGAGACCATACTGGTCAACAAGGTGAAACCCCGTCTCTACTAAAAATACAAAAATTAGCTGTGCATAATGGCGCACGCCTGTAGTCCCAGCTACTCGGGAGGCTGAGGCAGGAGAATTGCCTGAACCCAGGAGGCGGAGGTTGCAGTGAGCCGAGATCGTGCCATTGCACTGCAGCCTGGGTAACAAGAGCGAAACTCTGCCTCAAAAAAAAAAAAAAAAAAAAAAAAAACCTTAACTTACCACAGCCTTGACCTCCCAGGCTCAAGCGGTCCTCCAATCTGAGCCTCCAAAGCAGCTGGGAGAACAGGCGTGTGCCACTACACCCAGCTAATTTTTGTATTTTTTGTAGATACACAGTTGCGCTGTGTTACCCAGGCTGGTGTCAAAACCCTGAGCTCAAGTAATCCTCCCACCTCCCTAAGTGCTTGGAATACATTCGTGAGCCACCGCACCCAGCCTAATTTTTTTTTTTAACGTACGTTTTTATTTTACCAGCCCTATTGTAAGTGCTTTTTGCTATAACACATTTCTGACACATTTGAAGCAAATGTGGCATTAATTTTGAAGGAACGATCTTTCCTTTGAAAACTTTTATTCGGCCATTTGCAGGAGGGAGGGGGACAAAGAGAGACAGAGTGCAGGTGTTTGCAGACAGGAGACAGAATAAGAGAACGTTTGCTAAAGAAATGACCTAGGCGGCCGGGCGCGGTGGCTCAAGCCTGTAATCCCAGCACTTTGGGAAGCCGAGGCGGGTGGATCACGAGGTCAAAAGATCGAGACCATCCTGGTCAACATGGTGAAACCCCATCTCTACTAAAAATACAAAAAATTAGCTGGGCATGGTGGCACGTGCCTGTAATCCCAGCTACTCAGGAGGCTGAGGCAGAATTGCCTGAACCCAGGAGTTGGAGGTTGCGGTGAGCCGAGATGGCGCCATTGCACTCCAGCCTGGGTAACAAGAGAGAAACTCTGTCTCAAAAAAAAAAAGAAAGAAAAAGAAAAAGAAATGACCTAGGCACTCAATAAATGTTAGAGGACACGCGAGGGCCTTTTCCAGCGCTCCGTCCTGGCTGTGACCCTCAGTCCCACCTGTGCCAGATGACAAGTCAGACAAGCTCGAGAAATCCTCCGAGCCTTGGTTTTCTCGTCCGCAAGCAAGAGATCTCACTGGGGTTTTCTCCGACATTAAAGGAAACAAACACTTTGCACAAAACCTGGAACAGAATAGGAACGCAGCCTGTGGCCTGTTCACCCACTTCTGTACCCTGAGTACAAGGCTGAAAACGTCAACAGAGGGCGCCAGCTGATCTGGGTCCCTCCGTCTGGGAAGCTTGCGGCGTGGGTTCAGTGTGGATTCTGTCTGTGTGTAGAGGGCTGAGGACTTTAAACCACGGTCAGACTCCCCGGCCTGTGGCCACTGTGCTGGGGACGGAAAACAGAGCCCTCTGAAGGCGCAATGACGTGCCATCTGCATTTCTTATGGAGAACAGATGCTCCTTTCCGTCGGGAAACATTCCCATATGGCCTGGCCTTGTCGCAGTTTCCAATAAGGGCTGATCTTAAATTTTGCAATTAAAGGCGTCCCTTGAAAAGGCGCAGCCAGAAAAGAAGCTGAGTTTTCATGGAGCCCCAGAGGTGCTTTTGTTTTGCCTCCGGCAAGAGGGAAGCCAGCCCTCTGTGGCCCCAACGCCCTGCCAGCTCTCCCTGAGGTCCCCAGTTGAGGGAAGGGTTGGAGCCTTCCCTTTAGGGGTGGCTGTAAGTCCCAAAAAAGGCTGCACTATGGAATTTAGGAAGGGAATGGGGAGGGAGAGGGGGTCAGAGGACAGGGCTAGGGCTGTCGGAATGAACTTCGGGAGACCTTTCCTCCAGCATCTCACACCCTGACTTTCTCCCGGCTAACCCTCTGGACCCCCACCTTCCATCTTTCCTCCTCTCTAGCCTCAGGGCACACACAGCCTCCAGGTGCTAAGACCTCTTCAGATGAAACACACAGGCTGCATCATCCCTCTGCCCGCTGGCCGGGTCCTCCCCTCCACCGGCCGGCATCCTCAGGATCCCCAGCAGCCCCGCGTGATGAGGGGCTCTACGCAGCCTCCACCCTCGGGTCCAGCCTTTCCACTTGCCGGGCCCAGCTCCTGTCCCTCCAAGAAACTTCAGCTTGCTGTTCCTTTCCCATTCCGTCCTGCCTCGCTACGACCTGAGTGTGATCCATGCTTTTAACTCCCTGCCTCTCGGCCAGGACTGCCCCTCGCCCTCCCGGTGATGCATCCGCAGGTAACCGCAGCAAGCCTTGGCCCCGTCCCCCCAACAGCCCCTGGTGCTTTCCTGCCTCCTAGAAACTGTTCCCCCAAACCGCCATCCCAGCGAGCTCCACTTCCCCGGAGAGAGCTGAACCTTGAGCATCCTGTACATATGATTTTCCAGCGGTGGCCATAGGAAGGGCAGGTTCACCTCCTGTCCTGCTGCTCTGTCCTCTTGGGGCAACTCCTCTGTCCCCAGGCTGTCTCCTGTTGCAGGGAGTCCCCGCCCGGGCAGCATTCCAGGTCTCCCCCGAACTTCCATCCTCCATCGTGTGTTTATCTCCCATGTCCCAATCCCTCAGGACCTCACGTGGGCTCTGAATCCATTAACTGGCTGTGTGACCTGCAAACCAACTCATCCTCTCTCAACCGCAGCTTCCTGAAATATAACTTGGGAGGGCTAATGCCTACATCTTTTTTTTTTTTTTCTTTTTTGAGATGGAGTCTCACTCTGTCACCCAGGAACACAGTGGCACAATCTCAGCTCACTGCAATTCCGCCTCCCGGGTTTAAGTGATTCTCATGCCTCAGCCTTCTGAGTAGATAGGATGACAGATGTGCACCACCACACCCGGCTAACTTTTGTATTTTCGATAGAGATGGGGTTTCACTATGTTGGCCAGGCTGGTGTCAAACTCCTGACCTCAAGTGATCCACCTGCCTCACCCTCCCAAAGCGTTGAGATTACAGGCGTGAGCCACCACACCAGCCATGCCCACATCATTGGCTGCTATGATTACTTCATTAGACAACAAACAAAAACATCTCCTTCCTCCTTCCTCAGTGGCAGTAAATCTCCAGGATGGAGTGAGAGGATGAGGACAGGCTCCCGCTGTCCCCACAAGTGACTGCCCCTGCCTCAGGCCAGATGCTCTGACTCAATCCTGCAAGTTGCAGGAAAGCTGAGCCCAGTCTCTCCGTCAAGAACCTGTTCTAAAAGAGAAATAGTTCCTGCTGCCAGGGATCCGCGGCTTTCCATGGTTGACCTACAAGGTCAGCTATCTTGAGTTGATAGTATGAACCGCCATACTATACGGTGGCTCTTTTAGAGCCTGTGGCAGTTGGGTGGAGACTGCCCACAAAGAACGGATCAGTTTGGTAGATCTTCACGTCTAGTGGTTGCTTAACAGAAGATTTTTATGGGTTTAAAACCAACCACCCTGATTGAAGCCACACCTTTGTTCACTTTTCCTAGCCGAAAACGTATTGAATGGGATACTTTGCTATGGCACCCTACATGGAGGGCACCTGCGGGGCTCTGGCCAGGAATCCAGCTGTTGAGTCCTTCAGAGTTGTTACCTGGGAGCCACAACCACGAAGCATGTCTGTCCTTCCACGGGCCTCTTAAAACCACCTTCCAAACAGCCACTTCCAAAGTCAGACAGCCATTAGGAGAGCTGACTGCTCTGATTTTTACCCTTTGTGCTTATGATGTCAGAGGCACAGTAAGCAGATCAGAACGTGGGTGGGATGCTACCTTCTGGCACTTTCTGCCAAAATTTGCCTACAGCACATGATGGCTCTTTAGAGGTAAGCCAAAAAATCTGGTGGAGCCAGGAGCGGTGGCTCACGCCTGTAATCCCAGCACTCTGGGAGGCCGAGGTGGGTGGATCACGAGGTCAAGAGATGGAGACCATCCTGGTCAACATGGTGAAACCCCGTCTCTACTAAAAATACAAAAAATTAGCTGGGCATGGTGGCACGTGCCTGTAATCCCAGCTACTGAGGAGGCTGAGGCAGGAGAATTGCCTGAACCCAGGAGGCGGAGGTTGCAGTGAGCCGAGATCGTGCCATTGCACTCCAGCGTGGGTAATAAGAGCGAAACTCCGTCTAAAAAAAAAAAAAATCTGGTGGAAAGCGCCTGGAGTCGTTTGGGATTTTGAAGACATAAGCCTGCCATGTGTCGCTGACTGCTGGTTGCCTACTTAACATGCGTTTCTCACCCACCCTCCTTTCCTCTTTTGGATCAGAATGGCATCTGCGCTCCTGTGCTCAGCTTTGTGTTTCACGAGGGGCTGATCACAGCCCCAGCCCAAGGGTTGAATCGTTATAGGTTCAAACCAATCATGGCTTCCTAAACCCTTTGTTGGTAATTGATTTAGATAAGGGTATGTGACATAGATTTCTTTTTTTTCTTTTCTTTTTATTCTTTTCTCTTTGAGACGGAGTCTTGCTCTGTTACCCCAGGCTGGAGTGGGTGATCTCAGCTCACTGCAACCTCTGCCTCCCGAGTTCAAGCAATTCTCCTGCCTCAGCCTCCCAAGTAGCTGGGACCACAGGCATGTACTACCACACCCAGCTAATTTTTGTATTTTTAGTAGAGATAGGGTGTCACTATGTTGGACAAGCTGGTCTTGAACTCGCGACTTCAGGTGATCCACCTGCCTCAATCTCCCAAAGTGATGGGATTACAGGCATGAGCCACCACTCCCAGCCTGTGACACTGCTTTGTAGCCAATAAGACATTGAAAGAGGTCTGCTGGGGGACTCGTGGGAACGTTTTCCTTGCCCTTTAAATGAAATCTAAAGAAGAAATGGCCTCTTCCTGCCTCAGGACTTTGTTGTGTCTGAACACAATGCCTGGACCTGTTCCAGCTGTCTTGTGACCATATGGGGACTCCCGCCCTGGAATGCACATGGAAGAGTTCGGAGACTGAGACTGACAGAGAAGCAGAACTGGAGCCCCGGGTCCCCCTGGGCTTGCCCAACCTATTTCCTTCCCGTGAAGCTGGTTGAGTTGAGATTGGCCACACAGGCATCCTCAATGATACACTCTGTGTGTTTGATCAAGTCTCTCTGGGTCTCATTTTCTACAATGTACAAAAATGGTTTGCTTTCCTCAAGCACACAGGAAGAATCACATTCGTGATTGAAAAATACGGAATCCATCCAATGGCAGCTAATAGAATGTTAATAGTGGAGTCCTGTATTCTTTTACATGTTTTAAAAATCCTTTTGGTTACATGTAACAGTCACTCAACTTAAACTAGGCTTAAACACAAGTGAGCAAGTGAGAATCTATTAAGGACATGGGCTTGGCTCACAAAAACCTGAGCTTGGTGTGTGGTTGAGGTTTGAGAATACAGTGGAATCCAGGATTCAGATGCCATCAGGACACTAGATTGAATAGTGTCCCCAAAAGTCCATGCCCATCTGGAACTTCAGCATATAGCCTTATCTGGAAATGAGACCTTTGTAGATGTGATTAGTTAAACTGAGGTTGTCACCCTGGATTGTGATGGGCCCTAATCCAATGACTGGTGTCCTTACAGAGGAAACACAATAGAGATGCAAAGTAAGACAAAGAAGGCAGATATTGGCTGGCATGATGGCTCATACCTGTAATCTCAGCACTTTGGGAGGCTGAGGCAGGCAGATCACCTGAGTTCAGGAGTTCGAGACCAGCCTGGCCAACATGGTGAAACCCCATCACTACTAAAAATGCAAAAATTAGCTGGGTATGGTGGTGGGCACATGTAATCCTAGCTACTTGAGAGGCTAAAACAGGAGAATCACTTGAACCCAGAGACGGAAGTTGCAGTGAGCCAAGATACCACCATTGCACTCCAGCCTAGGCAACAAGATCAAGACTCTGTCTCAAAAAAAAAAAGCAGGCAGATATTGAAATTAAACATCTACAACCAAAAAAACAACAGCCAAGAATTGCTGGCAGCCACAAGAGCTAGAAGAGGCAAAGAAGGATCCTCTTCTAGAGCCTTCAGAGACAACACGGCCTCGCTGATATGCAGATTTCAGAATTCTATCCAGAACAAATGAATCACTTTAAGCCACCCAGTTTGTGGTAATTAATTACAGCAGCCCTAGGAAACAAAAATCTCTGCTTTCTCCAGCCTCAACCCTCTTTGTTGTGTTGGCTTCTCTTTTCTTTCTGGCTACAGACCAAACCCTGTACTCCCTAAACCACAGAGCTGCCAACAACTTGCATATTTGACACCTGTCAATCAAGCTTCAAAAAAAAAAAAAAAAAAAAAAAAAAACAGTGCTCTCTGTTTTCCAAATCCAGTTCTCTGGGAAATAACTTTGACTGGCCTAGCTTGACTTGGGCGCTAAATTTGGCCCAATCAACCGTGTCCAATGGCAGATGGGCATTAAGCCAAGACTGCAGCTCCTACAGTAGCCATCTTGGGAACAGAAGATAAGGGAAATTTCTAGAGTAACAAGTGTCAGCTCCAGTGATCTTTAAATAGTTATTCCATAATACTATCTTCCCTGGACCATGGTAGTCTTTTACATTTTCATGTATATCTATAAATAAACAATAAAGATAAAGAAAAAAAAATGTGGATCTTAAAAAGCTGGGTATCTTGGCTGACCAGCGAAAACTTTTAAAAAGGACGTAATGGATACTAGTACTCTTAGAAGTAATAATGGCATAATTTATAAAATAATTAATTTCATTGTCCCCACTCCAGCTGTCTGCATGAAAATTGAGTTGAGGGAATTCAGCCTCATGCAAAAAGGCTAGGCAGGAGCAGCCAAATAGGGCCGGGTGTGGTGGTTTATGCCTGTAATCTCACCACTTTGGGAGGCCGAGGTGGGCACATTACTTGAGGTCAGGAGTTCTAGACTAGCCTAGCCAACATGGTGAAACCCCAACTCCACTAAAAATATAAAAAATTAGCTGGGCATGGTGGCAGGTGCCTGTAATCATAGCTACTCGGGAGGTTGACAGGAGAATCTCTGGAACTCAGGAGGCAGAGAGTGCAGTGAGCCGAGATTGCACCACTGCACTCCAGCCTAGGTGACAGAGTGAGACTCTGTCTCAAAAACAACAAACAAACAAAATCTCATGATAAAAACGGAACAGATACAAATAAATAACCTAAATATACTCTTGTTTGTTTTAGAAAATAGCAAGCTGAATTTGATCAGGATTGCCTGAAGCAAGTCCAGAGATGCCTATTGATGAATATTTCTACACGGGCAGTTCCTGTGCTGTGCTGAGGGCTGAGATACCTGCAGCAACTTTGTGGTCGTTCTCTTAGACCATTGGGTAATAAGTGTGCGGATTATGACCCATAAAACCTTTAGACACAAATTTTGTAATTGCACCATTATTACAAATTTTATTGCCTGGCAGTCCCGGTTTCTTGTAAATAACTGATGTAAAGCCTCGATCATTAAAGGGGAGGTTTGAGATGGGATCGAAACTACCTTAGTTCTTTTTGAAAAAGTCTCTTGCAGTTGAATTATTTCCCAGGAGTGTTTTCTGTACTATCAGTATGTTTAAAAAAAAAAAAAAAAATTTGGCCAGGCGCAGTGGCTTAAGCCTATAATCCCAGCACCTTGGGAGGTGGGTGGATCACGAAGTCAAGAGATTGAGACCATCCTGGTCAACAAGGTGAAACCCCGTCTCTATTAAAAATACAAAAATTCACTGGGCACGGTGGTGCGCGCCTGTAGTCCCAGCTACTTGGGAGGCTGAGGCAGGAGAATTGCTCGAACCCAGGAGGCGGAGGTTGTGGTGAGCGAAGATCGCGCCATTGCACTCCAGCCTGGGTAACAAGAGTGAAACTCCGTGTCAAAAAAAAATTCTAGGTCACTTCTTTTTTTGAGACAGGGTCTTGCTCTGTCATCCAGGCTAGAATGCAGTGGCACAAACATGGCTCACTGCAGCCTTGACCTCCCTGGGCTCAGGTGATCCTCCCACTTCAGCCTCCGGAGTAGCTGAGACTGCAAGCGCACACCACCATGCCCAGCTCATTTCCCTATTTTTTATAGAGATGAAGTGTTAACACATTGCCCAGACTAATGTCTTGGGCTCAAGGAATCCAACCACCTCAGCCTCCCAAAGTGCTGGGATTACAGGTGTGAGCCACTGCACCTGGTCCTAAATTCCCTCAGGGTTTTTCTCAAGTTGCCTACAGTAATCATAAATACAGCATTTCTTCTTTTTTTTTTTTTTTTTTTTTTTTTGAGACAGAGTCTCGCTGTGTTGCCCAGGCTGGAGTACAGTGGCACGATCTCTGCTCACTGCAAACTCCACCTCCCAGGTTCAAGCGATTCTCCTGCCTCAGCCTCCTGAGTAGTGGGATTACAGGCACACACCACCATTCCCAGCTATTTTTTGTATTTTTTTAAATTGCCGGATTTTTTCTTTTTTTAAATTATACTTTAAGTTCTGGGGTACATGTGCAGATCGTGCAGGTTTGTTACATAGGTGTACACGTGCTGTGGTGGTGGTTTGCTGCATCCATCACCCCATCATCTACATTAGGTATTTCTCCTAATGCTGCCCCTCCCCTATACCCCCACCTGCTGCTATTCTCCCCTAACCCCCTACCCCCCAGGCCCCAATGTGTGGCTTTTGTATTTTTAGTTAGAGAAGGGGTCTCACCATGTGGGCCAGGCTGGTCTCGAACTCCTGACCTCGTGATCCACTCACCGCAGCCTCCCAAAGTGCTGGGATTATAGGCATGAGCCACTGCACCCAAACAAATACAGCCTTTTCAGTGGCAGACTAATTCTATGGTCCATGATGGCTTACTGAAAACATTGATGATTTCCTGTTAATAACTTCCCATTACACTGTCATAATATAGCCAAGATAATATGGTAAAAATATGTTGACATGATACATTTTTCCAGTAAAATGCATCCTTTGCATGCAGACAATTCATACTTATTAGTAAGTAATTTTCATTCTTTGGGTGGTTTCTCTCTAGGTCACCCCTTCAATACCAAGTTTAAGGCACAAGCTGATCTAGCATCACACGGGCAATAAACTGTAAAATGTTATCCCCTCTTCAACAGAGAATGAGGTAAGACTCCCAGGATCCCCATGTCCTGGAAAGCTGACAAGGAGTGTGTAGTGTGAGGACAGTTACGAGGCAACCTTCACTAGAGCTCCTCAAGGATTCCACAACAGAGCATAGGAGTTGGGTTAGAAGGAAAGAGTCCCACAGTTCATGAAACCGTGCTTTAAGTTTCATTCTTAGAAGAGTCCCTGGAGCCGGGTGTGGTGGCTCAAGCCTGTAATCCCAGCACTTTGGGAGGCCGAGGCGGGTAGATCATGAGGTCAAGAGATCAAGACCATCCTGGTCAACATGGTAAAACCCCGTCTCTACTAAAAAAATACAAAAAATTAGCTGGGCATGGTGGTGCGTGCCTGTAGTCCCAGCTACTCAGGAGGCTGAGGCAGGAGAATTGCCTGAACCCAGGAAGCGGAGGTTGCGGTGAGCCAAGATCGTGCCATTGCACTCCAGCCTGGGTAACAAGAGCGAAACTCCGTCTCAAAAAAAAAAAAAAAAAAAAAGAAGAGTCCCTGGAAAGTCAAATGATAGCTTGCTGGAAGGATTTAAGGAACTAGTAATCCACATGAAGCGCTTAGCACAGCACCTGATATGTAATAAGCATTCAATACATGTTAGCTGGTCTTACGATTTGAAGTGGTGGTAGGGTTTTTTTAACATCCATGATAACTGTTGGGGCTTCATGTTGGTTTCTGCGCAGCTCAGTTCTGTGGGTGACAGTGTTCTTGGGTGGAAGCGGCTGGTACTTAATGGCCATCTGGCATTCTATGGCCAAGCACAACTCCAGCCCTATAGGGTGGAGCAATTACATCAATAAATAGTGACTGCATTCACAAAATCCAGGAATCCAAATTTCCTGTCTGGGAAGCCAAAAGCCCCTGCTCTTATTAAGTAGGTAGCTAGTCAGCCATGAGCAGGGCAGGAGAGGACCCCTCCTAACTACCAGGAATGTCGGGAAACCATCGGGTGATGGTAAAGCACTTGTTACACTGTCTCCCTAAAATAATATTGAGGCTGGTGCAAAAGTAATTGCGATTTTTGTTATTGCTTTTAAAGGCAAAGACCGCAAGTGCTTTTGCACCAACCTAATAATTGATCACAGCTGGTGCCTGGGACTGGCAGTCTCCCAATAGAGAGAAACACCTGAAACTGGCGATCGGCAGCTTCCCAGTAAGATCTCGGGAGTTGGGTGAGTGGGCTCCAGCATGAACGCTAAGGGGCAAAATGACGGAGTTTAACCAGTTTAGGACCTTCCTCCAGGAACACTGGTAAGGGAAGAATGCCTCAAGTGAGCGTGCACGTTACTCCAGTTAAACACACTGCGTATGCGGCCGCTCCCGAGTGCTGGCAGGCCACTGTGCACCCAGACAGCGCCCCCCCAAGGAAGAATCAAGAGGGAAGAGACGCAGACCCCGGAAACAGGCCAGTGTGTAAAACCCCGGGTCAAAGGTCAAGCAGTGCACTGGACTCTCTCCAGCCTCCCGCTTGGCCCTCTTCCAAGTGAGCTTTACTTCCTTTTGTTCCTGCTCCAAAGCTTTTTAACAAACTCTCACTCCTGCTCTAAAACTTGTCTCTGTCTCTCACTCTGCCTTATGCCCTTTGGTTGAATTCTTTCTTCTGAGGAGGCAAGAATTGAGCTCGTTGTATACCCATAAGGATTAGCCACTGGCTGTCACTTTGAGTCCAGGGCCAACGAATGCCCCTTTCCAGGCAGCTCAGTAATGGCCACCATTTACAAAAATGCAAGGGGCCGGGTGCAGTGGCTCACACCTGGAATCCCAGCACTTTGGGAGGTCGAGGTGGGTGGATCACCTGAGGTGGAGAGTTCAAGATCAGCCTGACCAACACGGAGAAAATCCGTCTATTCTAAAAATAAAAAAATTAGCCATCTCGACTCATTGCAACCTCCGCCCCTCTGGGTTCAAGCGATTCTCCTGCCTCAGCCTCTGATGTTCTTTTTTTTTTTTTTTGAGACAGAGTGTCGCTCTTGTTACCCAGGCTGGAGTGCAATGGCACGATCTCGGCTCACCGCAACCTCCGCCTCCTGGGTTCAAGCAATTCTCCTGCCTCAGCCTCCTGAGTAGCTGGGATTACAGGCACGCGCCACCATACCCAGATAATTTTTTGTATTTTTAGTAGAGATGGGGTTTCACCACGTTGACCAGGATGGTCTCGATCTCTCAACCTCGTGATCCACCCGCCTCAGCATCCCAAAGTGCTGGGATTACAGGCTTGAGCCACTGTGCCCGGCTAATGTTCTTCTTATAAGAACATAAATTCTTATGTTTTTGAATGTGACCTCATTTAATCCTGGTTACTTTCTTACTCCAAATACAACCATACTGGGGGTTAGGGCTTCACTATATGAATTTGGGGGGCACACAAACATTCAGTTCGTAACACTTGTTCACCTTTAAAAAGGAAGGAAATTCAGACACAGGCTACAACATTGATGAATCTTGAGGACATGATGCTAAATACAATATGCCCGATGAAAAAGGAAAAATGCCGATTTCACTTAGATGAGGTACCTAAACTAGTCAAACTCATAGAGACAGAAAGTAGAAGGGCAGTTACCAGGGGGCGTGGGGAGCAGGGGATGAGGAGTTACTGGTTAATAGGTACAGAGACCAAGTCTCACTCTGTCACCCAGGCTGGAGTGCAGTGGCGTGATCTCGGTTCACTGCAACCTCTGCCTCCCAAGGGATTCTCCTGCCTCAGCCTCCTGAGTAGCTGGGATTACAGGCGTGCACCACCAGACCCAGCTAATTTTTATATTTTCAGTAGAGATAGGGTTCCGCCATGTTGGCCAGGCTGGTCTTGAACTCCTGACTTAAGTGATCTGCCCACCTCAGCCTCCCCAAATGCTGGGATGACAGGCATAAGTCACTGCACTGCCCCGCCTGAGCCAGTTGCAGTTTCTCCTTCACCCTCATCCCTCAAGACAATCTCAGGTACCTCGTGGGAGAACTGCCTCTACCCCAGCAAGCACAGTTGTTCTGACTCTTGCTATGCTTGCCTGGACCAGTGCGGTTGTCTGTGATTGATTGGTCTGTCACCCGGAGGCTTTGCCCCTCTAGTCTTCCACTCTCATTCAGAAGATGAAGCTTCCTGTGCCTCAGATCACATCATGAAGATACAGGAATGTTTCCTTACCCCATAATCAGGTTAAAATGTTTCCTTCTATTATTAGTAAGTTGAATTTTTCTTTCTTTCCTTTTTTTTTTTTTTTAAAATCAGAACATGGCATGGTGGCTCATCCCTATAATCCCAATACTTTGGGAGGCCAAGGCAGGCAGATTATTTGGGTCAGGAGTTCGAGAGCAGCCTGGCCAACATGGGGAAATCCCGTCTTTACTAAAAATACAAAAATTAGCTGGGTGTGGTGATGTGTACCTGTAATCCCACCTACTCAGGAGGCTGAGGCAGGAGAATTGCTTGAACCTGGGAAGCAGAGGTTGCAGTGAGCTGAGATCATGCCACTGTACTCCAGCCTGGACAAAGAGTCTAGAAGAAAAAAAAATCACCCAGGATTGGGTATTAATTTTGTTAAATCTCTCTTTTTAGTATCTCTTAAATGTATCACATCAGTAGGTTCTTATTGGACCTACTGATACGCCGTATCACATATTTTCCATTTTTATGCCATTTTAACCCACTGAGATAAACTCTTCTTCACGGTGATAGTAAGTAATTGTTTTAAATTGAATTCAATTTGTTAGTGTTTTGTTTGGGATTTTTCATGGCAATAATTCTCAATAATTAGGACTGTGTAATGAAGGTAATTTTCAAATGGCAAGTTGCATAGACCTTAGTTTCCACAGAAACCCAAAACGTAGCTGTGGGTGGGGAGTAGGCAGTAGCAGGTTTGTGGGGGAAAGGGTGGGCAGAGCAGAAGAAAAGTAAGTGACTACAAGCTCCCACTCTGCTTCTACCAGCAAGCCCTCATCGTTTAAAGTCTTTTTACACTGGCGTTCCATGTGTGATGTCTTGGTATTGACATTATCTGAGTAAAATAAATGAAATGATTTTCTGTCTCTTCATAATGTGCTGAACAACTTTAAATAGGATGGAAAGTTATCTGTTCCTTACAACATTTTAACTCAGATCCTTTTATGTGGGAGGAACAGTAAGAGGGTCAGTAACTTTTTGGTAATTTTTTTAAATTGAAATGTTTGTTGGGATCATTGTCGATTCACATGCAGTTGCAAGAAACAATACAGAGTGGCAGTTTGTACGCTTTGTCCAGTTTTCCCCAAGGGTAATATTTTGCAAAATTATGGGATACTGCTGGGCACAGTGTCTCAAGCCTATAATCCTAGCACTTTCGGAAGCCAAGGTGGGTGGATCACTTGAGATCAGGAGCTCGAGACCAGCCTGGCCAACATGGTGAAACCCCGTCTCTACCAAACATAGAAAAATTAGCCATGGCTGGGTACAGTGGCTCAGGCTGGGTGTGGTGGCTCACACCTGAAATCCCAGCACTCTGGGAGGCCAAGGACGATGGATCGCCTGTGGTCAGGAGTTCAAGACCAGCCTGGGCAACATAGTGAAACCCCATCTCTAATAAAAATACAAAAAATTAGTCCAGGCACAGTGGCTCACGCCTGTATTCCCATCACTTTGGAAGGCTGAGGCAGGCAGATCATGAGGTCAGGAATTCAAGACCAGCCTGGCCAACATGGTGAAACCCCGTCTCTACTAAAGATACAAAAAATCAGCCAGGCATGATGGCTTGTGCCTGTAATCTCAGTTACTTGGGAGACTCAGGCAGGAGAATCTCTTGAACACAGGAGGCAGAAGTTGCAGTCAGCCAAGATTGTGCCATTGCACTCCAGCCTCAAAGACAGGGCAAGACTTCATCTCAAAAAAAAAAAAAAAAATTGCTGAGTGTGGTAGCAGGCACCTGTAATCCCAGCTACTCGGGAGGCTGCAGCAGGAGAATCACTGGAACCCAGGAGGCAGAGGTTGCAGTGAGCCAAGATCACACCATTGCACTCCAGCCTGGGCAACAAGAACAAAACTTTCTCTCAAATAAAAACAAACAAACAAAAAAAATAGCCAGGTGTGGTGATGCACTTCTATAGTCCCAGCTACTTGGAAGGCTGAGGCAGAAAAATTACTTGAACCCAGGAGGCAGAGGCTGCAGTGAGCTGAGATCTCGCCATTGCAATTCAGCCTGGTGACAGAGCAAAATTCTGGCTCAAAACACACAAACAAAAACCCGCCTGCCGGATTCAAGTAATTCTCCTGCCTCAGCCTCCCAAGTAGCTGGGACTACAGGTGTGCACCACCAAGCCCGGCTAATTTTTTGTATTTTTAGTAGAAATGGGGTTTCACCATGCTGACCGGGCTGGTCTCAGACTCCTGACCTCACCACCCACCTGCCTTGACCTCCCAAAGTGCTGGGATTACAGGTGTGTGGCATCGTACCCAGCCAACAATCAGATTTTTGCTTCATTGCATTTTTTGAGTTATTTTCCTACTTTCCATTTCAGTGACTTGTGTTCTGGTCTTTATTCCATCCATTTTGCTTAGTGTTTATTTTGTGCTGCTTTTTCTAGTCTCCTGAGATAGGAATTTAGGATACTGATTTGAGCCCTTTCTTTTTTTCTATTGTAAGCACTTAGTGCTATCAATTTCCTGCTAAACACTGCTTTCCCTGCATCCTACATATTATGATAGGCTGTGTTTTTGTTTTCATTCAGTTCTATGTAATTTTCAGTAGTCAGCAGGGTACATGGTTTATTATTCATGATCCACTCTCATACAAATGATGCCGTGAAGAACTTCAGTTTACCAACAGTTCTGAACCACGTCTTCTTTAAAAAAACAGAAATGTTCTCAAACTGAGGCGTACATCTGAAAACAACTCAAGAATGTCATGCCAATCTTGGAGGGAAGTTAGACAGAAATTCTTATGTTGGAAGGAGAAGGTGCAGGAACGCTGTCAGCTTAGCTGTGTGTAGGTTTCCGGGAGGTCCAGTCTTCTCAAGTGACAAAGAAAGTATGGGACATTTGCCAGTGGGTGCACACCAAATCAGTCCTCTTTTCAGTATTGAAACAAACTGCATCTTATTAAGAACTTGGCTTTTCTACCTACAGTTTTACAGGGAACTGGACTTCTGTGGCTTTCGATATTGTATTGTCAGGAAAGCCATCTCATTGAGATTGTGTATGTATTTGCTAATTATTTCCACCTTTGAGGCTTCTTTTCTAATCCATAGATTATTTAGAAGGGTGTTTAATTCCTACATGTTTAAGGTTTTCTGTTTGTTTTTCTGTAATTGTTTTCTAATCTGATTCCATTATGGTCAGAGAACACATTTAGTATAATTTCTTTACCTTTGTTCATTTGTTGAAGTTTGATTTATGGTCCAAGATATTATCCATCTTGGTGAATGCTCCATGGGCACCTGGGGGGAAAAATGTATATTCTGTTGTTGGAAGGAGAGTTTCATGAATGTCAATTAGAGCCTGTCGGTTGATTGTGGTCTTCAGATCTATATCCTCTCTGATTTTCTTTTTTTTGTTTTTGCTTTTTTTTTTTTTTTTTTTTTTGAGACAGAGTTTCGCTCTTGTTGTCCAGGCTGGACTGCAATTGCACAATCTCAGCTCACCGCAACTTCCACCTCCCGAGTTCGAGCGATTCTCCTGCCTCAGCCTCTCAAGTAGCTGGGATTGCAGGCATGCTGTCACTACGCCCAGCTAATTTTGTATTTTTAGTAGAGACAGGGCTTCTCCATGTTGGTCAGGCTGGTCTCGAACTTCCAACCTCAGGTGATTTGCCCACCTCAGCCTCCCTAAGTGTTGGGATTATGGGCGTAAGCCACCGCGCCCAGCCTACTCTCTGATATTCTATTAATACTATCAGTTGCTGAGTGGAGGGTGTTAAAGTCCCCGGCTATGATTGTGCATCTGTCTATTTACTATTTACTTCATGTACTTTGAGGCTCTGTTTTTTGGTGCATTCACATTTAGAATCCTCGTGTTATCCTGATAGATTAATCTTTTTATTTTCATTGAATTGCGTTCTCTCTCTATCCTTCCTTCCTTCCTTCCCTCCTTTCTTTTCCTTCCTTCCTTTTCTTTCTTTCTTTCTTTCTTCTAGGCTCAGGAATATGCTTTTTATTTTTTCTTTTTTATTTTATTTTATTGTTTTTTAGACAATAAAATGTTTATTCTGTTTGCTCTGTTTCCCAGGCTGGTGTGCAGTGGTCCAGTCTAGGCTCACTGCAACCTCTGCCTCATGCAATCCTCCCACCTCATCCTCCTAAGTAGCTGGGACTATACATGCCTGCCACCACACCTGGCTAATTTTTGTATTTTTTGTAAAGATGGGGTTTTGCCATGTTGCCCAGGCTGGTCTCAAACTCCTGGGCTTGAGCGATTATTTGTGTTTTCTACCTGTCTTTAAGGTAGTTTCAATAACCTGTAAGTTTTCCCAGAAAATCTTCAGTCTCATTGAAGTTCTCAAAATATTTTGTTAAACTGTTGTATACTGAGTGTATATGCATACATTGTGTTTTTATATTTATACAATATATGCAATTATCTATAAATAATATACACTTTATGGCATTATTTAAAAGATGTTATAATGTACATAAATATGATTGTACTCTCTATGTCCTTTTGCAAATTGCTTTTCTCACTCGACACAATGTCTTCGAAATGTATCCATGTTGGCACATAAAGACAGCTGATTACTTTTCACTGGTGTGTGGTCAATCCTTTGTGTGAATAAACAGTAACAGTTACTCATATGCCTTGTTTTTCATGTGGTGAATTTTCAGTGTACCAAGCCTGGGGAGGCTTGGTAGTAGCAGGACATTTGGCAGGATGGCTAGCCAGAAGTCAGTTTACTTTTACGCTTCTCATCTTCCCTCCCCCAGACCCCCACTTAAACTCCATTCTCCTCCCCGGGGCTCCTTTTCTTGATTCTGTCCCTGCAACCTTCCATGTGAGGTCTTCATTTACACTTTGAGATGCTTTTCTACCCTTTGTGAATTTCACCCACCCTGCAAGACCTAGTGCAAATGTTACCTCCAAAACTCATCTTTCCTTCTCCAACTCTGATGTGCCATTTTATTTTACTATGGCATTCTTTGTTTCCCTGTACAGTTTTTTTATTCTTTTTGCAACATTGGGCATTGTTTGTGCTCTTTTTAAGGACAAGGACTAGGATTTATTCACCCTCTGTATCCCCTCTCTCTCTAGATCTTTTCAACTTTCAGCATTGTGCCTAGAACATGTTGTGTGCTTGATAGACATTTCGAAATCAACACATTAATGAACAAAGCCTGTGATCTTTAAACATCCCCTAGATAACATCCCTAATTGGCTATGCATGGACTCATTTGAACATGGAACCAAATTCCACAGGGCTCACTGTCTATTTTTCTGGAGGAGCTTTTCTGGAACCAAGCCCAGGAATCTTCCAGTCCTGTCCTGGCTACATCCCCTCAGCTTTCCATGGATGCCAGGGAGCGGCCCCTAGGGGTGGAGGCCACCCCCTCTGCCACCAACAACTAGCAAGGATTAGACTCCTAATGCGGTAAGATGTTCAGGGGTGGTAAATGAGAGGCACAGAGCTCTTACCCCTCCAGCTGGGGAGTTATCTGAGATGATGTTGATACTAATGGTAACATTCACAGTGAATAATTACAATTAATAGAGCACTTAGGAAAAGTAACTGAGGGACACTCCTTGGCAACTTACAAACATCAGGCTGTCCTCACAGCTATGATGCTTCTAGGGTTTATTAAGTCCCAGGCTCTGGCATAAGTGCTTTACATAGATTTCGTTGTTGTTGTTGTTGTTGTTGTTGTTGTTGAGCAGAGTTTCAGTCTTGTTGCCCAGGCTGGAGTGCAATGGTGTGGTCTCGGCTCACTGCAACCTCTGCCTCCCAGGTTCAAGTGATTCTCCTGCCTCAGCTTCCCAAGTAGCTGGGATTACAGGCACATGCCACCACATCCAGGTAATTTTTGTATTTTTAATAGAAACGGGGTTTCACCATGCTGGCCAGGCTGGTCTCGAACTCCTGACCTCAGCTGATCCACCCGACTCAGCCTCCCAAAGTGCTGGGATTACAGGTGTGAGCCATCACACCTGGCCTTACACTGAATGATTTTTTTAAATTTAACGTTTTCAGAACCTTGTGAAGTAGGAATTACTATTATTCCCCTTTTACTGATGGGAAAACTGGGGCCTAGAGAGGTAAAATCGCCTGCCCATGGCACCCAGTAGGTGGCAGAGCCAGGATGCAAACTCGTTGTTTTCGCGTTCTCCAAATGCCATTTATTTCCTCTCTCCCTCCCTCTCTTCCTTTCTTCCTTCCTTCCGAATATTATTTTTTGATTGTACAAAGAAATCCCGAATACGTTTTCTAAAACTCCAGACCATATGGATGAAGTATAAGTTACCCCTATCCTTCTTCTTCCTCTAATTTGTACATAGAATTGTATCATTTTAACAGAATTTTTTGAGCTTCCAACTTGGTTTTTGAATTATTTTTTGAATAAACAATACATTCCCATGGCTCAGCAATGAAACTAACTAACTAGGTATCCTGTGGAGTCCACCTCCGCCCCGCATCGCCCCTCCCCATGTACAGGGGGCTGCTGGGTTTCTTTCTCAATGTCCTCCAGGGGATCGTCATTCACACACATGCATTTCCAAGAGTGCTTTCTTAATTCTCCCACTTTGGGGTCAAAGGTTAGCACACTATACACACTGCTTTGCAGCTTCAATTCTTGTTTTTTAACCATTGTTCCCTACTGTGTTTGCCTCCTAGTTTCTGGGAAGGAAAGGAGCGGGACAGGCTGGGCCAGTGTTTCTAAATGGCGGCATTTATTCTGATGCCACCCTGCAGCTCCTTCTTGCCTTTTTGTGGTTTTAAATTATTTTATTTTATTTATTTGTTTGTTTGTTTATTTATTTTGAGATGGAGTCTTGCTCTGTTGCCCAGGCTGGAGTGCAGTGGCACGCTCTCGGCTCACTGCAATCTCCGCCTCCCGGGTTCAAGTGATTCTCCTGTCTTAGTCTCCTGAGTAGCTGAGATTACAGGTACATGCCACCACGCCCAGCTAATTTTTGTATTTTTAGTAGAAACGGGCTTTCACCATGTTGGTGAGGTTGGTCTCGAACGCCTGACCTCAGGTGATTCATCTGCCTCAGCCTCCCAAAGTGCTGGCATTACAGGCATGAGCCACTGCACCTGTCCCTTCCCCACCCTTTTGGTAGCTTCCCTGCCACTGGCATCTCTGGTCAGGACTTGGACACCTAAAGGTCCCTCATTCTGCACATGTCTGGTGGCCCATAGATGAGACTGGTCATCCCTTTCATCCTTCTGTGCCACTGTAGCACACTGCTGCGTGAGCGTGAAATCACCTTTGCAAAAATCATAACTGAGAAAATTATGACAGCCAGGTGTGGTGGTTTATGCCTGTAATCCCAGCAATTTGGGATGCCAAGGTGGGCGGATCACCTGAGGTCAGGAGTTTGAGATCAGCCTGGCCAAAGTGGTGAGACCCCATCTCTACGAAAAATACAAAAATTAACTGGGCATGGTGGCATGTACCTGTAATCTCAGCTACTCAGGAGGCTGAGGCAGGAGAATCACTTGAACCTGGGAGTCGGATAGCTTCTACCTCAGGCAGTCCCCGCACTGCCACCAGGTGAAAACACTACACCCTCCCACCTCTAGCAGCTGCTGTTCCTGGTAGACCCAGCCCTCCTGCGCCTTTGAATGCCCAGGGCCATCCATGACTCACCAGTGACCTTAATCCTGGCTGCTCCTCCAGGAAGGCAACCACTGACACCCGACTCCTCCCTTTGGAACTGAAGCTGACAAAGCCACTTTTTGCCACTGCTTGCCCTGAGTGGGTTCCATCTTTGGGGCGCTAGATTAAACATCGAAGACTTGATTGAATGTATCCAACACCAACATCAGAATCTCCTCATTTGATGGTGGTGGACATTATCTCTGACGCTACTTTGAGTTCATTCTGAATTCACAGGGTAAATATTTACAGAGAGCTTCTAGGTCTGGAGCTGAGGCCCTGCTCTCATCAGACTTCAATTTTGGAAGAGGAGACAGCCAATCAAATCCCACTCCCCCAAATACAATTTGTGTCTGTGCATATTACTGTCAATGTCCTCCATCAGAAACACCTGTAGTTAGTTGAACAACTCAAGCTTATTGTCATAATGAAAGGGACCACACCTGACAGGGTAAGCATGGGGAATCTTAGTATGAGCGCGTTAAGAAGAAACTATCATAGGGTTTAGGCTTTGGTTGGGTGGATTCGGAGAGGACCCAAGGAAGCTGCCATCAGGAAGCAGGGATAAGTCTGGGTAGGGTACCTTATGCAAAAAGACAGCAGACTAGAATTAACCAGGAGGCGCAGTCATCCATGGAGCTGGGAAAGGGGGATGTTTGGCACTCTGGGACTTGGGCAACGTTGGTGCTTTGTCTGTTCAGATATGATGGTGGAGTGGTCTCGTTTGTCTGGACCACTCATGCTCACATAGTGCCATTTTCTGATGCTGATGGTCTGTGATGTTGTTTATGTTCAACAGGAGAGCATCAAGACCGAGCTGTGCACACAGGCCAGCTCCTCCCTGCCAGGGGCTGCCCCTCTCTCTCTCTCTCTCTCTCGCTCTCTCGCTCTCTCGCTCTCTCTCTCTCTCAATCTCTGTGTAAGTGTATATACTTTTCAGGTGGAAGTAAGTGCTTGGAGATATAGACCAGAGCTAGAGACTGCCAGGAGTGGGGAATGTGGTCAGGAAGGCCTCAGTGGCAAGGTGACATGTGAGCAGAAACCTGAAGGAAGCCGGGGAGGAAACCTTGTGGCCATGGCCGTCTGAGGGTGAGCAATCCTATAGAGCAAAAAGGTTGAGGCCTTGAGTGGGAGTGGGCTTGGCTTGTCTGAGGCCTTAGAAGAGATCCGTTGGTCGGGAGCGGAGCACATCAGGTCAGGAACAGGCACGTGGGAGGTGATCTCCCAGATCGGCACAGGCCTGTGGGCCAGTGGTGGGACTTTGGTCTTCACTCTGAGTGAGGTGGGAGGTACTGGTGGATTTCTAGGGGTAGACAGAAATAATGAGACTATCTTGTAAAAGGATCCCTCTGGCTGCTGTGTCGAGCACAGACTCTATGGGGGCAGGGTGGAAGAGTGAGATGATCTAGAGGCTGCTACCATGTCACAGAGGAGAGACAATGATACCGTCTCTAGACAGGCCTAGGGGTGGCGGTGGAAGTAGTAAGTACTCAGACTCAACAGGGATTTCCTGACGAGCTGGACATGGGGTAGGAGAGAATGATGCCAAGACTTTTTAATCTTACAGAAGGAAAAACTGAGTTGTCCTTTCCTGAGATGGGGACGAGGAGCTAGCGGAGGCAGGTGGAGGGTAAGGTGCCCTAGACATACACACAGAGATACCCAGGAATCAGCTGCACCCGTGGGCTTGGAGCTCATGGAGAAGGCAGGGTGGGAGCACAGAGCTGGCAGTTGCCAATGTTTATATGAACGTAAGGCCTGGGCCTGGATGAAATCATTTAGTGTAGGTAGGGAAGGGAATAGGTGTTTTTTTTTTGTTGTTGTTTGTTTGTTTTTTTTCTGAGATGGAGTCTCCCTCTGTCACCCAGGCTGGAGTACAGTGGTACAATCTCGGTTCACTGGAACCTCCACCTCCCAGTTTCAGTGATTCTTCTGCCTCAGCCTCCTGAATAACTGGGATTACAGACGTACACCACCACACCTAGCTAACTTTTTTATCTTTAGTAGAGACCGAGTTTCATCATGTTGCGCAGGGTGGTCTTGAACTACTGAGCTCAGGCAACCTGCCCGCCTCGGCCTCCCAAAGTGCTAGGATTACAGGCATGAGCCACCGTGTCAGGCTGGGAATAGATCTTCTTATCTGTCTGTGCCTGCTTCCTGGGCCCTCCGATATTTGTAAGTCTGAGAAGTGAGGACGAATCAGCAGAGGAGACTAAACAGGAACATCCGGGATGGTAGAAAGGGAACCAAGAATTTGATCGTTAACACATGTATATTGAATTCTACACATCATCCTAGAATTTCTGAGACTTCAGACTCTGGGCCACCAGGCATGCTAGACAGATGGTGATGCTGGGGGAAGGTATCGGTCAGGGCTGCTGGTAGACACCAGGTATCCATTCTTCCCTGTTTCTTGTTAGCAGAACCCTGACTTTGGGGAAGCTATGTGTAACATAAAAGTCCACATTTCCCAGCTGCTCTCACAGGTAGGAAAACGAAATTTCGTCCACAAACAAAAGTGTTGTGTGGGATTTCTGCAGTCTGCATCAGTGGAACTAACAAGGCTGGAAGACACACAGCTCATGCTTTTCTGCCATTATTCCTTCCTACTGTCTGGGATTTTTTTTTTTTTTTTTTTAAGACAGTTTCGCTCTTGTTACCCAGGCTGGAGTGCAATGGCGCAATCTCAGCTCACTGCAACCTCCGCCTCCTGGGTTCAGGCAACTCTCCTGCCTCAGCCTCTTGAGTAGCTGGGATTACAGGCACGCGCCACCATGCCCAGGTATTTTTTTGTATTTTTAGTAGAGACGGGGTTTCACCATGTTGACCAGGATGGTCTCGATCTCTTGACATTGTGATCCACCCGCCTCAGCCTCCCAAAGTGCTGGGATTACAGGCGTGAGCCACCGCGCCCGGCCTTTTTTTTTTTTTTTTTTAAAGACGGTGTTTCACCATGTTGGTCAGGCTGGTCTTGAACTCCCAACCTCAGGTGATCCACTCACCTTGGCCTCCAAAGTGCTTGGATTACAGGCGTGAGCCACCTCGCCCCGCCTGGGAAACTGTAAAGTCGGAGCCCTAGCAGCCATCCTGACTACGAGGCAACCTTGCAAATGGGAAGCACGCACTAGAGATGAAGGAATAAAAATACAGTAGGCCGTGTTTCTGACAACTGTGGACTTGCCAACAGGGGATAGCTTAACTTTAGATTTCTTTTGCATAAGCAAGACACTTCTATCTTGTTTCAGTCGCAGTTAATTTTGGGTTTTCTCTCACATGCAGCAAAAGCTAATTCTAATGGGTATGAGATTTATTCACGGTATTTCAAACCTGTGTAGACAACTTTGGTGCAGCCCCAAGAATTCTGAGATGAATTCACGGTCCCTGCCGTCCCAGAACTCCCTGCACAGCAGGTGGACTGGGTAAGCAGGCCGTTAGGACAGTGGCTGGGAAGGGCTGTGATGATGGTGATGCTCCAGGGTCTACAATAGATGACAAGCTTCCTCTCCTCCTCTCATCTTCTTTCAAACCGTACGTAAATTCGATCACTCCACGTGTGTTCTTGGCCTGATTTTGTCCCATTGCTTAGACCATATTTGATTTTAATATATTATGGTACCTAATTTAAGCCTTGGAGTTAAAGACGGGAAAAAAGATAATGTGGGCCAGATTTTACGCGGTTGGCATTCATAATTTTACAGCAAACCTGTATAGAATAATAAGCAACAGTTATAAACTTGCCAAGAATCAATTTTGCATATGGAGCTTCATTCAACCAACAATTCTATAAACACTCTAGGGCTAGAAAATTGGCAGGATGATAAAACTACAAATGGGATCTCTGTCATTTCTTTAATGAAGCAGTTACTTTGATGCTAACTTTTCCCTTCTGAAGGCACCTTAACAGCGCACTTGGCCAGCTTCTTACCTCTGGCCCATACTGTTCATAAATATCAGAACCCTGGTGTCTTAGATGTCTGCAGATCTGGGCCAAATGGAAGCACAAATCTATATTGAACACTTAGGTGCCAGGCCTATTCCATATGTTATCTTGTTTAATCTTTCCCATACCACGGCAAGAAAGGTTTTCGAATCCTCTTCACCATTAAGAACCAGACACTCAGAGTCTGAGCCATCTGCTTCAGTCTTACGCGCTTCAAATTAAACTGTTTCCCAAAAATGCCTTCCCTGGTGGTATCTTTTCATCTTCTCTCAGTCTTTTAAGCCTGGAATCTCTGTCCCTTCTAAGCAGCTTTCTACCCAGGGGCTCTATTGCCCGGGTTCCACCAGTCACAATCCTAGCCCCTCTCCCAAATCTTTGTACACTTCCTTAAACCTTCCTTTGCACCTCCCACCTCCGTCAGGGTGACCTCTGTTTCTCGGGCATCTCCCCGCCCCAGACTTGGCTCTTACGTTCTTATCACTGTCTATGCTTTACGTTTTGTATCCTTTTTCTCCTTTCTTTCGAGACGGAGTCTGGCTCTGTCGCCCAGGCTAGAGTGCAGTGGTGTGACCTCGGCTCACTGCAACCTCCACCTCCCAGGTTCAAGTAAATCTCCTGCCTCAGCCTCCCAAGTAGCTAGAATTACAGGCGCCTGCCACCAAACCCAGCTAATTTTTTTGTATTTTTAGTAGAGATGGGGTTTCACTGTGTTGGCCAGGCTGATCTTGAACTTCTGACCTCGTGATCTACCCGCCCGGCCTCCCACAGTGTTGGGATTCAAGCGTGAGCCACCACGCCCGGCACCTTTTATATCCTTAAGCGACCTACTGGAATTACGGATTTTCATCGGGAGGGAGAAAAGAAAACGCATTTATTGAGTACTCATTTTGTCTGGGGTTTTTGTCTCCTTTAATCGCCCAAATAATGCGATGAGGAGGTTTTTTGGGTTTTTTTTGTTTGTTTGTTTGTTTGTTTGTTTTTGTTTTTTGTTTTTCCTGCCACTTTATAGACGAGATTGGACACATACAGCAAGTCGAAGCAGCAGTCAGGAGGGAAAAGGAGGAACCCCACACCGGTCTCCCCCTCCTAGACGAGCGCATGGTCTGGGCGTCCAGGAAACGTTCCTGGAAGACATTATTGGATGGATGGATGAATGAATGAACATTTAAAGGCTGGCTTACAAAAGGAGTTTACTGAGAAATGACACCGAGAGGAGGTCTGAAATACCCTGAAAAATACAGATTTCAAGTACAGGTGGGGTTTGGGGACTGCAGAAAGTCCCCAACGTTCAACAAGCCCGGAGTGAAAGAAAGGGTTCCATTCACACTCGGGCAACTCCAAGTGTGGCTCCGCGGGGTCTAAAGAGACCTAAGCACTTGTGACCCGAATACAAAAGTAAGAGGCATATGCCATCTACAACGCTCCCTCCCGAAAGCTCTAGGACTCCGCCGCGCTTCGTTTCCAAACTTGGGCCGCGGGGGCGGGCAGGCGCCTGTCTCTTTAAGAATCTGGTCGAAGTCCTTTTCCTCTCCCCACCCCGCCCCCGGCCTCCCTCCCCCGCGGTGCCGGCGCGGCCTGGGCGCCCACCCCCTTGTCCTCTGCGGCTGCACGGACGGGTTCAGCCGCCCGTCCGTCACAGAGGCGTTGTCTCTGATTGGCTGCAGCGCTTCAGGCCGGGAGGAGGGGCGGGAAGGCCGGAGAAACTAGTTTGTTGGCGGCGCCTCGGCGGTACCGCAGCGGCAGCGTTTGGGTTGTGGCGAGCGGCGGCGGGACCTGCGGAGCTCGCGCGGGCGGCCGGGGGGCGTCTCTGAGGCGGCGGCGGCGGGGAGCGCCTGCGGCGGTGAGTACCCGGGCTGGGCCGGGGCCGAGCGCTCGGAGCCCCCGCGGGGCTGCGTGTCCCGGGAGGAGCGCGCGCGGCGGGGGCGGGGGCCCGGGGACAGGCGTGGGGGCGGCGGCCGGCCGGCACCCCGCGGCCCCGCGAGGGGATTCGAGAGCTCTGCGCGGGGGAATGAATTGTTCGGCAAATGGACGTTGCGCGCGGGAGCCGCTGCTCTCTCCCCGGGGAGTGGTTGATTCATTGAGTCCGCAGACTCTCTTTTTAAAAAATTGCTATTGATCCTGGAAAGAGACGCGGCTGGTCTTTGAGGACGCGGGCGGCCAAGCCCCGCGCCCCGGACGCCCAGGCCGATGGCCGCCTGCCCTGCGCGGGGCGAGGGCCCGGGGTTCCCGAGGGAACGGTCTGCGCGGGCCCGGCCGGGAGCCCCGGGCCGTTCCCGTTCCGCCTGCCGGGGTCCCTCGTTTCGGTTTGCAGCACTGTCCGGCGGCGGGGAAAGGTCGCACTCCCGAAGGCACACCCACCTGTCCACCGCGGTGGGGGCCCGCCTGGCAGGTCCAGAGCGAGCCCTCCATCCTGACTCTTCTGCCCACGCTCGCCCTGGCTCCGAGACACCACCGCGCGGTGTTACGCCCCCACTCCCCCCACCCCACCCCACCCCGACTCCTTCATAGTTGCTTTAGAAGCTTTTCTTTTGCGGATGGTGCCCCGGAGACACCAGATATTTTTTTGTGTTCCTGCTCTACAGTCCCCAAAGTCCATTCCCATTGTCTTTGAACAAAGAAAAATCTCTCCAGAGGCCTGACCCAACGGACTGTGGGTGAGGGGGCGGACCCAGGCCCTTGCAGGTTGAATCTGGACGCTCTTGGTTCCTGCTGGATCCTGGTGGTTTTTGACCTTGGGGAAGGCAGGCTGGGCTTTTGACTCCCCGGTAATCAGGGCAGAGAATGCCAGGTGTCTGGACCATTTGGTTTCACTCTGTCGGTGCAATAGAGGGAGGGAGGGAAGGAACTTAGCAGTGGCACAAGAAGAGGAGGCAGGATCCCACGGTCTCTATTCTGGAGCAGATTCCAGTGACTAGTGATGGGGCCAAGCCCTTTGGACCCTGGGCCCCAGTCTCCCCATTCATAGGGAGAACTGATGCTCAGCATTCCGATCTGAGCTGTGAGCTTTCCTGGGGTGTTGGTGAAGGCTTGCATTGGTGTTTGGGGAAGAGTAGGGCACAAAGTGACCCCACCTCGGGGTCCACTTGGTGTCCTAAGACCGGGGGCCCTTGGGTCCACAAGCTGTGCCTGTGAAGGTTGATGGAGTCAGTCTTTTTCCGGCCCGGCAGCTATTTCAGTTTTAAGTCATTTGTCAGGCAGTGACTCCAGGGAGGTTGATAAAAGCGAGGTAGAAATGGAAGACACCTTCGTCCTGGGTCTCGGGCTGCGGTTGGATTTATGTGTGTGGTATGGAAAGAAGAGCTGTGGGTAAGTTGTGTGCTCCACATTGAAGGCAGGTTCTGCAGCCGGATGCCCTTTAATAGCGTTTTAAATCTGTGGGTACTCCGCGTGGGCAGAAGAGAGCAGGAAGAAAAGAATGATAACCCAGTGAAAGCAAGCTTCGTTCTTCCCATCTATCACTTGAGTAGGGGCAGGTGGGAAGGGTAGGAAGAGTGAGAATGCTATTTAGTGGGTGTTTCGTTACTGATTCATTTGTTCATTAATTGTTTGACGAGACTTGATTGGGCACCTGCTGTGTGCCAGGCCCTAGGTTAGGTGCTGGAGACTCTACCTTTAGTGAGCACCTAGATGAGGGGGTGCTGGCACATGGATTAGGGGCCCTGGTACATCATAGTGATAGAGATAGCAAGAAGAGCAGAGAGGACACAGGTGGGCAAGGCTTCCTGGAGAGAGGATGCTTTGACTAAGAAGCGAAAGGCGTGCCACAGCCCAGATTCCAGGCAAAGGGCGGCCACCTTTCTCCTGTAGCTCACCCATACTTCTCCCACAGGCATTGATGACCTCAATTGGCAACCTCAAGATAGGCACAGGTTGAAGTCTTGGAAAATGCAAGTGGGAGGTGGTGGAAGGTTCGTTCTGTCTATAGTGCTGTCCGCAGGGACAGCAGTCCAGGGCATTTGCAGGAAACTTGATGGCTTGTGGATGCATCGTGTCTTCTAGGGGCGTCCTGGGAGAACCTACCCTCCTGGTCCCTAAGACCAGCCCATTGTCTGAGCCTGTAGTCACTCTGTACCAGCAAGCAGTGTAGGCATAGCCTGGCCATTGTGGGTAGAGCTGGCACAAGAAAACAGAGTGGCCAGACACTAATGAATTGGCTGATTGAGATGCTGGTTTTCATCTAATATGGTAAATTTCATAATTTAATTGTCTCAGCCAGCCAAGGCTGTTGAAAGGCATTTTCCCCACCAGGAAACACTTAGTTGGAACAAGCTGGGGGTAGGGGGGGAGGTGCGGGGGAGGAGGGAGGAGGGAGAACTTAAGCATCCACAGCTTTCAGTAACAGCATCCCAGCAGCAGTTATCAATCAGTATCTGTCAATCAGTAACTATCAGTCAAGTTATTAATCAGTATCTTCCAGGTGATGGAAGTCAGCCCAGCCCCTATAGCAGGTTCTGACCCCTTTCCTGGATCGCTTCATTGCCATACCAACCTAAACGTGTCAAAAGCTGAATACCTGTCATCCTCAAGGCGGCATCTTGTGAGAATGCCTCCAGGTCCTTCTGGGGCTGTTAGGAGCTGGGGAGGGGGTACAGTGGGATTAGGTGGGGAAGAGAAGGGGTTCAGGGATAGGAAGGGCTCCCTATTAAGTCCTTTTAACCCAAGGGTAGTGGAAAGAGCATGGGCTCTGGCACCAGACGGGGGTTCAAATGCTGTGGGTCCGTGATCAAGTTCCTTCACCTCATTGAGCCGTGTTAGCTTTTTTCAGAGATATGGTGAAGATTTAACCACCATACTCTGCAGAATCCCCTAGAATGGGGCCTATCACCAGATGGGTGTCAGTCATGCCATGCTCCCTTTTCCCCTTTTTTTGGTCCTCTGGGTGCAGAATTGAGGTTGGGTGCTTGTTGCTCTGCAGCTGACTTGCAGCCTTCCCGAGTCCCCAGTCACCTCCCCCTGCCCCTGCACCCTGTCTCTCTTGTCACACTTTTTTAGTGCTAGGCCTTTCCTTCTAAGCCATGTCCTAGACCCTGTTGGATGATAAACAGTAGCTGTGTGGCACTTATTGACCTGTTTTTTGGTTTTTGGTTTTTTTCTTTGGTGACGGAGTCTTGCTCTATTGCCGAGGCTGCAGTGCAATGTCACGATCTCGGCTCACTGCAACCTCTGCCTCCCAGGGTCTAGTGATTCTCCTGCCTCAGCCTCCCGAGCAGCTGGGATTACAGTGGCACGATCTCAGCTCACTGCAACCTCCACCTCCTTGGTTCAAGTGATTCTTCCGCCTCAGCCTCCTGACTAGGTGGGACTACAGGCATACACTACCATGCCTGGCTAATTTTTGTATTTTTGTACAGACAGGGTTTTGGCATATTGGCCAGGCTGGTCTGAACTCCTGACCTCAAGTGATCCACCCATCTCGGCCTCACAAAGTGCTTGGATTACAGGCGTGAGCCACTGTGTCAGGCCTGTTTTGTTTTGTTTTGTTTTGTTTTGTTTGAGACAGAGTCTTGCTCTGTCGCCAGGCTGGAGTGCAGTGGCATGAGTCTGCTCACCCCGGCCTCTGCCTTCTAGGTTCAGGCAATTCTCCTTCTTCAGCCTCTTGATTAGCTGGGATTATAGGCTTCTGCCACCACACCCAGCTAATTTTTGTATTTTTAGTAGAGACGGGGTTTCACCATGTTGGCCATTTGGTCTCGATACCTTGACCTCGTGATCTACCCGCTTTGGCCTCCCAAAGTGCTGGGTTTACAAGCGTGAGCCACTGTACGGGGCCTTTTTTTTTTTTTTTTTTTTTTTTTTTTTTTTTTTTTTTTTTTAATGGCAGCTCTGTGGGCTTAGAAATCCAAATGCACCATATTTTCTGCAAATGCATAAAAACCTTCCCAGCCATACTTTACTCCCACAGTGGTCTCCTGCACCGTGAGTTGGATACAGAGCCTGCATGAGGCTCACCTGAGCCACTTCTTGTTTCAGTGTGACCAGGCCCGAGGCCAACTCCACCTGTTCACCATCCTGTAGCTAGAACCGTCAGAACCTGTTGGCAGAAAGAGCACTTGAGTGGGCGTAGGAAAGTCCTGCTTGGCCCTGCTTGACTGTGTGACTCCATGCAGGTTTTCTGACCTCTGTGAGCCTCACTTTGCTCTCTGGTGTAATAATTCTATTAAATGTTTTGCTATAACATTTCAAAAGTTCTTGCAGGCGCTGGCATTCAGCCATTGTCAAAGGCTTGAGTGACTTGTTTAGTCCTTCTGGGCAGAAGAGCTTGAGCAGCCATTAGAGTGTAGAGGGGCCGACTTAGAAGTCAGGAATGGGGTTCTGGTTGCAGCTCTGCCTTGTGTGTGCTGTGGGAATTGGTTACTTGCTCTGAGCTCTAGTTTTTCCACCTGTACAATGAGAGGGGTGACATAGGCAAGCTCCTAGCTTCCTTTTCTTTCTCAGTGACTGGAGACTGAGTCAGCTTTTCCCAGTAACTCCAGAGGGATGGGGCTGTTCTCCTTGAGCCTCCTGCAGTTCCTCCCCCTGCCCACTGCCTGAGAGTTTGAGGCCTCCTGTGAAGGAGCTGGTGGAGATAGAAGACCAAATCAGGAAAGCGCCATGCCGGGCTTAGGGGAGCAGGGGTGGACTCAAAGGAAGGTGGTGTGTGGGTTACTCATTTCCCAAGGCCACCGCTCTGGCTGGTCCTGGGCAGGGAGCTGGGCAGCAGTCATGGGAGCATCTGGAGTGGCTAGGATGAGACTTCACTGGTGGGTTGTCCCCTGGGCACAGAGCCAAGGTCACCTCCTGACAGAGAGTTGGACAACGAGCTCTGAGGAACAAGGGGCATCTTGAGCAAATTAGCCTGGCATGGTGACAGACACCTGTAATCCCAGCTACTTGGGAGGCTGAGGCAGGAGAATCACTTGAATCCTGAAGGCAGAGGTTGCAATAAGCTGAGGTCACGCCACGGCACTGCAGCCTGGGCAACAGAGTGTAAGACTCTGTCTCAAAATAAAAAAGAGGGATCTTGAGGGTGCCCAGGGGAGCAGGAGGAGGTGGTGAAGCACCAGCCTGCAAGACCAGTTGGATGGCTCCTCCCATAGGGAAGCAGGGCTGAGCAGGCCATGGGAGCCAGAGCGCTGTGCCTGCTTCCACCAGCCCAAGGGCCACATTCACCTTAGGTGTCACTCCCCGCCCACCTCTGCTAGGAGGAGCCTTCCATCATCAGCTGTGTGGTCAGGAGTAGGTTGCAGGGGTAGGATGGAGACAGAAAAGCCTTGCTTATGTTTTTTGCCTGCTCCCTTTGGGATCCTACGGAGAGGCTGCCCACAGATCCATCTAGGCTGAGCAGAATTAATTTCTTTTCTTTTCTTTTCTTTTTTTTTTTTTTTTTGAGACGGAGTTTCGCTCTTGTTTCCCAGGCTGGAGTGCAATGGCGCTATCTCGGCTTACCACAACCTCCGCCTCCTGGGTTCAGGCAATTCTCCTGCCTCAGCCTCCTGAGTAGCTGGGATTACAGGCACACGCCACCATGCCCAGCTAATTTTTTGTATTTTTAGTAGAGACGGGATTTCACCATGTTGACCGGGATGGTCTCGATCTCTTGACCTCGTTATCCACCCGCCTTGGCCTCCCAAAGTGCTGGGATTACAGGCTTGAGCCACCGCGCCTGGCGCAGAATTAATTTCTTAAGATAAGGAGAAGCTTTGCTCATTCAAACCCCAGGACAAGCTGCCAGCCAGGTTAGCTGTTGGCCGGGCCAGTTGGTCTGAGAGAAGTTGAGAGCCAAGAAATGGAGGAGCTCCTTTTCTAGAAAGCCATGGCGGTTCCATCCATTGTGCAGAGTTCAGGTCCTGCACCCCAGCTGGGCTTGAGAGCTTGGCAGCAAGTCCCTTAACTTGTGAATGCCTCTGTTGTTCACTGGCTTGGAAATCTGAGGGAGAAAGGTATCCACCTTTATTCATGCAACAAATATTTATTTAGTTTTCTGAATGGCTTGGTCTGGACTAGGAAGCTGAGGAAGGAAAGTCAGGTTCAGAGAGTTCCTACTTGGGAACTGAGTGTCTGATGTGGGAAGTAGACAGGCATTTTGTATGGCACAGTGCTAGAGTCTGAACAGTGGGCATGTTGAAAGTCTGCCTCAGTTTCCTCATTGATGAGGTAAGGAGGGAGACTGCTGGTTTACTCACTTCAGATGTGTCTAGGGAATTGCTTTACCCATCTGTTCTCTGCCAGGCTCTGGGATTCAGTGGAGAACAAGGCACGGTCCCCCCGACTTCCTCCTGATCCCACATTCAGCTGGAAGAGGCAGACAGACTGACGAAATACGCAGCTGCAGAGGAAGTGGACAGGGAGGTGTAGGAAGGTGGCCACGGGAGGGTGCACCCAGAAGAGGGGTCAGGGAAGGCCTCGCTGGGGTGGTTACATTGGAGCCGGCCATGGGAGGATCCGAGAAAGGCATGCCAGGTGGAAAGCACAGCTCATGCAAACGCTAGGCCAGCGCGGGCTGCGGAGGGAGAGGCAGTGAGGCACAGAGAGGAGCTGCAGCCTCTGGTGCAGGGGGAGACTAAGGATAACATTATCCTCTTTTGTTTGATTGTTTTTCTCTGATTTAAATAATGTATCAATAGATTTCCTTTTTTTTTTTTTTGAGATGGAGTTTCACCCTTGTTGCCCAGGTTGTGGTGCAGTGGCACTATCTCAGCTCACTGCAACCTCCGCCTCCTGAGTTGAAGCGTTTCTCCTGCCTCAGCCTCCCAAGTAGCTGGGATTGCAGCTACCACCACGCCCAGCTAGGATTTCCTTTATACATGAAAAATACAGGAAAAGATGGAGCACGGTGTGAGGGTTTATCCCTTCCTTTATATCTGTCCACAGATGGGTGCTTACCCTCTAGTCCTCCATTGTACATGCAGATTTTGCATTTACATAATTTGAATCATACTCAGTACTCGACAACTTCTACCGCTCACTGTGTGGTGGAGCTCTTTCCTTTTTCACCGTGCTATCATACTCCACACTGCAGCCAAACCATCATTTCCTCTCATTGTGTCCTAAGGAGAGACTTTGGATCATGCCTCATTTTCCCTGTATGATCAGTGAAATCTTGTATCGTCTTTGATCATGCATCTTTATGAGCAAGTATGATTATTTTAAATTTTCATTGTCAAAGCCAAATGCCTTCTGCAAATACTTACCCCCTTTACTCTCCCACTAATAATAGTGTCTGAGTGCCCATTTTTCTCTACAGAGTCACTAGCAATTTTTTTTTCTTTATTTGAGACAGAGTTTTGCTCTTGTTGCCAGGCTGGAGTGCAATGGCATGATCTCTGCTCACTGCAGCCTCCACCTCCCGAGTTCAAGTGATTCTCCTGCCTCAGCCTCCCTCCCGAGTAGCTGCGATTACAGGCATGCACCACCACACCCAGCTGATTTTGTATTTTTAGTAGAGACAGGGTCTCTCTATGTTGGTCAGGCTGGTCTTGAACTCCTGACCTTAGGTGATCCACCCACGTTGGCCTTCCAAAGTGCTGGGATTACAGGCGTTAGCCACCACGCCTGGCCCCAAATTTTTGATATTTGCATTTTTAGTTTTACCTAATGTGATGGAGAGTGGAATCTCATTGTTGCATTAAAAAAAAAGTTTATTCAGGCTTTGTCCTTTGATTCTAGTCCACTTTTGTTTTTCCAAAAGCTCAAAGTGTAGTGAGTACTGCTTCTGCTGCTTATTGGTCTCCTGACCTCAGCTGGGGACTCATCTGTGAAATGAGGCCCTTTAATCCCTGCCCAACCCTGTCCCCTACTAGGCTGCCGTACATTGTGCATGGGGAAACATTCCTGAAAGTTCATTTTATGCTGAAAAGCTCTGCAAACATGAAGACGCATGGTTTTTACTAGGGAGATGGAAATATCTGGAACATTGTAGTGAATTCAAGTGTTTCTAAACAGCCAGTGTATCCAGGGGAGGTGACTTTTGCCCATGTGCAGCGGAGCTGGCTTTAGGTGAGCCGTGTCTGCCTAGTGTCCCAGAGATGCACAGGAGCTTACCTGGCTGAGAGAACCGTCTGGCTGGGCTTGAGAGCTCTTCACGGAGGGCTAGGCCAGTTGGTGATCTATCACCTGTCTGCAGGAATAAAGAAATGAGCCAGAGAGAGTTCCCTAGCTGGTCCAGAAAAAGGTCCAGAAAGGGGCAGTGGCCACCACAGACCAAACCCTGTCTACTTGTTGGTAGAGCCCAAGGGCTGGAGCAACAAGAACTTTGTGAATGTCCAGGCGTGTCCTTATTTGTTTTTTTCGTTTTTTTTTTGAGACGGAGTTTCGCTCTTGTTACCCAGGCTGGAGTGCAATGGCGTGATCTCGGCTCACCACAACCTCCGCCTCCTGGGTTCAGGCAATTCTCCTGCCTCAGCCTCCTGAGTAGCTGGGACTACAGGCACGTGCCACCACGCCCAGCTAATTTTTTGTATTTTAGTAGAGACGGGGTTTCACCATGTTGACCAGGATGGTCTCGATCTCTTGACCTCGTGATCCACCCGCCTCGGCCTCCCAAAGTGCTGGGATTACAGGCGTGAGCCACTGTGCCCGGCCCCATGTCCTTATTTGTTTACCTGGAACAGGAGGCTTGAAAACAAGCAAAAGATTTACCAGAAGGCCCTTGTCTTTGATTTGGAGACCAAAGGAGGGGGAAGCTGTGGAGATGAATGGAGAAGGAAAGGCAAACTCTGGGGCCGGGGAAAACCAGGCCTCTGTGGTCCCAGGAGGCATCAGGCCTTATGATGGAGGAGCTGGGGGCTGCTACCATGGCCTGGGCCCCAGAGGAATTCATTACTGCTAGGGTTAGGTACCTGGGGACATTTTGGCCAGGCTCTCCTCACCCTTCAGGAAGCAATATCTGGGTTGAGCCATGATTCTCCTGCTGCCCTGGAGATGACTCAGAATCAAGCTCCAGAGGAGGCCCCTGTGATCCCAGCCAGCCTGACCTACTTGGAACAGCCTCAGGGACAGATGTAGGTAGGGGAAGGTAACCAGGGGGACAATGGGTCCCTCAGAGGGCTTCGGTAGGGAGGCCTCCTGCCTTTATACCTCTGCAGCTAGTGAGCAGTAGGAGGGAAAGCGGAGTGGGGGGGGGGGGTGAGGGGGAGGTGGGAAGAGGGTAGGTGGGGGTCCTCGATGAAAGCAGTTTTTGCATTTATTAGACACCTCCTGATTCTGAGTTTCATTAAGAGAGTAAGGGAAGCATCTCACTCCAGAGCTGTTTTTGCGTGGGTCCTCTTGGGGCAGGGTGCTGGGTGGGCTGCCCTTGCTGGGCTCCTGCCCCACTGCCATTCTGAACACAGCTTAAAGGCATTTATTTCGCTGACTTGGAGTGAGGTGGAATCACCAGGTTTCCTTTCAGGCATCAACTGGTATATCGGTATGGCAGGAAGTTGCAGTTGCTATTTTTACCACTCCAACCAGGGCTTTTTACTGGGAGGTACAATTACAAGCAGAATGTCAGGGTTTGGCTGGTTAGCCGAGCCCTGGCAGGCTGCTGTGGGCTGAGGCAGTGGCCACCGCACATGGTCCCACGTTGTACAAAGCAAGACGCATTTGCATGTGGACACACACCTACCCTGGTTGCTGGGTAGCTTTCTCTAATCACTTCCAGTACCCGGAGTTTAGGTGGAAAAAAAGGACTTTGCTGGGTTTTGCCCAGATAATTGTACCTGGCTGCTGGGGGCAGCCCCAAAGCTGTAAGCCATGTAGTTCTGACTACCCAGAAAGTTGAAACTTTGTTAATTGAAATTGAGAACCTATGCTATGCTTTTAAACTCTGCTTTTAAAGGGCTTATTTGGCTAGGCATGGTGTCTCACGCCTGTAATCCCAGCACTTTGGGATGCCAAGGTGGGTGAATCACAAGGTCAGGAGTTCGAGACCAGCCTGGCCAATGTGGGGAAACACTGTCTCTACTAAAAATACAAAAATTAGCCGGGTGTGGTCGTGCGTACCTGTAGTCCCAGCTACTCAGGGGGCTGAGGCGAAAGAATCACTTGAACCCGGGAGGCAGAGGTTGCAGTGAGCTGAGATTATGCCACTGCACTCCAGCCTGGGTGACAGAGCAAGACCGTCTCAAAAATAATAATAATAGCATAAAGGATCTATTGACTAGATCAGACTCACCCAGATAATCTCCTTTTTTAAGGTCAACTGATTGATTAGTAACACCGTTAATTACGTATGTAGCAAACATTAGTTAGATCTGAAAGTCTCATGTAGGGTAACATCACAGGAATCAAGTCCACATCCATGAACATCAACAACAGTAATATTAATAACAGCAGCTGTCATGAATCGAACAGAATTTGTCCCACGGAAGAGTGCTACACTCTTTACATGTATTCTCTCAATTCTGAGGATGGTACCTTGCGGTAGGAACAGTTATTTTCACCCCCATTTTTCAGATGAGAAAATTGAGGCTTAGAGAATTTAGGTATCTTGGACCAGTTTTGTTTTTTTATTTTTATTTTTTTGAGACAAAGTTTCACTCTGTTGCCAGGCTGGAGTGCAGTGGCGCAATGCTGGCTTACTGCAGTCTCCAACAACTCCCTGGTTCAAGTGATTCTCCTGCCTCAGCCTCCCGAGTTGCTGGGATTATGGGCACACACCATCACACCTAGCTAAGTTTTGTATTTTTAGTAGAGACGGAGTTTTCATCATGTTGGCCAGGATGGTCTCGATCTCCTGACCTCATGATCTCTTTGCCTCGGCCCCCGCTGAGTGCTGGGATAACAAGTGTGAGCCACGGCGCCCAGCCCCTTGGACCAGGTTGACAGGTAACAGTGGCAGTGCTGGGATTTGAAACCAGGGACTTTTAGCATCTAACGTCCTTGTTAGGCTGCTGAAGGTTGGCATCTCCACTTTGCTGTGTCTCATTTGTGAAACACCATCCAGAAACGAGTTAAGGTTTGCTCTTTCCCATTTGGCATTTAAAAAAAAAATTTTTTTTTTTTTTTTTTTGGAGATAGAGTCTCGTTCTGTCCATCAGGCTGGAGTGCAGTGGTGCAATCGTGGCTCACTGCAACCTGTGCCTCCCAGATTTAAGCGATTCTCCTGTCTCAGTCTCCTGAATAGCTGGAATTACAGGTGCACGCCACCACGCCCAGCTAATTTTTCTATTTTTAGTAGAGAGGGGGTTTCGCCATGTTGGCCAAGCGAACTCCTGACCCTCAGGTGATCCACCCAGCTCAGCCTTCCAAAGTACTGGGATTACAGGCATGAACCACTGCACCTGGCCAGGCACTGTGGCTGACGCCTGTAATCCTAGCACTTTAGGAGGACAAGGCAGGTAGATCACCTGAGGTTAAGAGTTTGAGACCAGGCTGACCAACATGGCAAAACCTCATCTGTACTTAAAAAAAAAAAAAAATACAAATACAAATAGCTGGCCATAGTGGCAGGTGCCTGTAATCCCAGCCACTTGGGAGGCTGAGGCAGGAGAATTTCTTGAACCCAAGAGGCGGAGGTTGCAGTGAGCTAAGGTTGCACCATTGCACTCCAGCCTAGGTGATAGAGTGAGACCATGTCTCAAACTAAATAAATAAATAAAATGTTTAAACAGGATACACACTGATTATATTGCAAATAATATGGCAGGCACCAGGGAACTCTCACATATGTCCAACAGAACTCTGGATCATTTTGATTCTTTCTCCCTTGGGTATTGTGGCTAATCCCTGTTTCACTGAGCAGTATTTATTAAGCATCTAATCGATTCTAGGCAGCAAAGATGACACAGAACACTGTCCTTGAGCTGCCACTAGAGAGAAGGGCACAGCACGCATGACCTGAGGAGTGAACAGTGCCGGCCAGCAGAAGAAAGACTACAGTGCTGCAGCAAAGACAGAGGGCAGAAAAACATTCATTCTAGGAGACAAGACACAATTCTGTTAGTTACTGCATGCCCTATTCCCTGTGCATAGCGTGGGCCACCACCCTGTAGGTGTTCGGATTTCATTGTATTTAGTGCATTCCTTTTCTGAGCATGTACCATGTACAAGGCTGACAAATGTAAAGTCCAGACGTGGGGTGCAGCTGTGAAAGGAGAGACTATGGAGGGGAGGGTGTGGGGCTGAGCAGGGAGAATGAGGGGAAGGAAAGGGAAGAGCTAAAGTTGAGGAGGGGAGCAGGGACAAAGCTGGAAAAGGAAATGATTGAACCAGGCTTGGGTGTGAAAGCCTTGAAGGCTTCTGAGCAGCAGAGCTCAGGATTTGGCACTGGGCTGGTAGGTGTGGGAAGAGATGGTTCAGGAGCCCCGTCATAACCTGGCCTGCAGTGGTGAGAGCAGGACTGGGAAGGAAAACCCCAATTCCAGGTCCCAGGAAGGAGGATGCAGTGGAACTTGGTGGCTAAATAACATGCTAAAAATGCGTACATGAAGGACTGGCTATTTATGGGCACCCATGTTTTTGCTATAAATAATACATACACATGTAATTTCAGGAGACCAAGAATTATCAACTGCAAAACCCGAGTGTAGCAGTCTACTCATGGGCTCTGTACTTTGCTGCTGGAGGGCCTGCCCTCTGCAGACCCCTGAAGTCTGTTATTTTGGAGAAGGATGAGGTGGTCCTGTGGGTGAGGAAGGCTTCTGATAATAAAGGGAGGAGCCGGCAGGGCCAGGTGGTTAGAGGGAGGCAGCCAGCAGTGGGTGAGAGGGTATACGGAGTCGAGCTGCCTATGGTGGCAGCAGGCTCTAGCGCCTGCGTCGTAATACAGATGGGATGGAGACCCCCCGCATAGGTCTGCACGCTTCCTACAGAAGTTTCTTTTTCTGAGTTCTTAAAAAAAAAAAAAAAATGTGGTTAGTGTGGAGGATAAGAAAAACCTGCTGGCTAAAGCAGGTGGATTACTGGAGGCCAGGAGTTCAAAACCAGCTTGGCCAACATGGCAAAACCCCATCTCTACTAATAATACAAAAGTTAGCCAGGCGTGGTGGCGTGTGCCTGTTATCCCAGCTACTTGGGAGGCCGAGGCAGGAGAATTGCTTGAACCTGGGAGGCACATGGTACAGTGAGCGCAGACTGGGCCATTGCATTCCAGCCCGGGCAAAAAGAGCCAAACTCTGCTCAAAAAGAAACATCCGCTACCCCAGTGTTCTCAAGGTGCGGTCTGGGCATCCCTGAGATTCTCTTGGTAGGGGATCCACAAGGCCAAAACTATTTTCATGGTAATGCTAATACATTATTTCCTTTTTCACTCATTTTCTCCAGAGTGCATAACTCAGTGAACTGTTGCTTTCCAAATGACCAATGCCTGATGTTACAAAATCATGCATGGGTAAACAATCCATGCAAAGTGCAGGACAGGCTGTCAGATGGGAATGCCACTGAGTACAAAAGTTCATTGATACGGGCTCAGATTTCACATTGCAGCTAACCTTTAAGGCGCTGTACGCATCAAGTCTTAGTAAAGCATCAAAGAAGAGTATCCACAATTACCTGAAAATAAAATCTCCCTTTTCCAACTATCTGTATAAGGTTGGATTTTCTTTTATACTGTATAGTCAAAACAGCAGATTTAATGCAAAAGTGGATATGAGAATCCAGCCACTATCCTCAAACATTTTTAAAATTGACTTTTGGGTAAAAAAAAAAATTTTTTTTTAATTGACATAAAGCAATTGCACATATTTTGGCACCTGTGATATTTTAATACCTGTATACAGTGTGCAATGATCGAATCAGGTAACTGGGATACCTGTCACCTGAAATAATTTATCTTCTCTTGGGATTCATTTCTGAAAAACATCTGTTACTGCTGGGTGCAGTGACTCGTGCCTGTAATCCCAGCTGTTTGGGAGACTGAGGCAGGTGGATCATTTGAGATCAAAAGTTTGAAATGAGCTTGGCCAACATGGTGAAACCCTGTCTCTGCTAAAAATGCAAAAAAAAAAAAAAAAAAAAATTTGCCAGCTGTGATGGCACATGCCTGCAATCCCAGCTACCTGGGAGGCTGAGGCAGGAGAATTGCTTGAATCTGGGAGGTGGAGGTTGCAGTGAGCTGAGATCATGCCATTGCACTTCAGCCTGGGTGACAGAAAAACACTTGTTATTTATGTTAACATGTAATGGGTTTATTATTTAACATATAAATTTTTGCTTAGTTTTAATTTCAACTGTGGCAAATACTAATAGGCAAAACCACATAAACAGAAGCCCCTTAGGGTTCTCATTTTTCAGTTGTAAAAAGATCCTAAGACCAGTTTGAGAACAGCTGTACTACAGAAAGTCCCTGAAAACAGGGAGCTAATTGTTGGACCCTGTGCCCAGCTCTGCACATCATCTTCCCTCCTTAGCCCCTCAGCAGTCCTTTGGGGTTAGTGTAATTCTTTTCGTGTCTGTTTCACAAATGAGGAAACTGAGGCACTGAGAATGAATAGCAGGCACAGGACTCACCATGCAGAGGTGGGAGTGCCAGCACATGGGGATGTCCCAGACTGATGTCGCTGTTCTCAAACCGGGAGGAAGGCAGATACGGGGGGTGGCGGGGGAAGCCTGCTGTGTATGCTCTGGTCCTCCGCCTGGTGCGCGGCACTCAGCCTGGCAGGGAGGTGCATCTCCGTGCGCTGTCTCCTTCTCTGAGGCCTAGGGGGACAGGCATAGGTTTGCTATAGGAAATCAGAGTTTGTAACAGCATGACTCTCTTGAGGCACGTGCGGTGTTGGTGTCCAGGAGTGTGCTTGGTCTTTGTAAATATTCCACATTTTGCTGTTTTGGAGTGAAACAGCTTTGAATACTGGCTCCAGCCAAACTGAGGATGTGTGCACATTACTTACCTTCTCAGAGCCTCAGTTTGCTATCTCTACAAGCAGGACATTGAGACCTCATAAAGATGTTGAAAGGATTGGGTGAAAGAATGTAGGCAGGGCTCCTGCACAAAGGCTCACATACAGCAGGGTGCTTGAAGATAATGTCGCTTTGGACAGAGTTCAGTAGGTCAAAAGGATGTGCAGTGAAAACAGTCTCCCCTGCTCTCTCCACCATAGCTAGTGGTAACTGAGTTCTTACACAGCCTACCAGAGACATTTTGTGCACGTGCCAGTAGGTGTGTCTGTTTTACATACGTGGGCGTGTGAATAGTCTGGTTTTAAACACACGTCAAAGGTAACGTCTGATACACAGCTCTTTGCTTTTAGGGCAGAAAGCCAGCCATTTAGTTTTTTTTTTTTTCACAGCTGTGTAGTACTCCATCTGTGAATGTAGCCAGGTAGATCTCACCAGGCCTCTTACTCGTGAACATGGCGGTTGTTCGCAGCCCTTGCTTTGTAACTGTGCTGCGGTGTATAACCTCGCTCATGTGCAGGTGTGATGGAAAGGAAATTTTCAGGAGTGGAAATGCTAGGGCAGAGGGCACATGCATTTGTCATTTTGTAAGATGTTGCCCAATTGTCCAAAGAGGTGGTGCCAGCTATGGTCCCCCCGCCCATCTCTCTCTGTGGGGAAAGATAGAGTTGTGCCTTGGGCTTTGAGAACTGAGAGGCATTCTCATTCCGTTTCAGCATCAGCTTGACAGCCTGGAGAAGAACAGCGCTTCTGGAGAACAGGGAGAAAGAAATTGACTACCAGTAAGTGGCCAGTGCTTGGCTCTTGTTCTGTTGTGTTTGTGTCCCTTGAAGACTGTCACTCCTGGTGGTTCATTGAAAGTGATATGTAGGCCAGAGTGCTTTTAATGGTTCCATCTGTGGGACCAGACAGGAGGCGAGACAGCCTCCCTCCACGCCCTCAGGCTGCATCTGTTTGCAAAGGGCCAGGCCAGTCCTGCTGTCCAGGGGGAGTCCTCCTTCGGACGCCACGTTTGCTTAGGAGGGAGCCAGTCTCTCTGCCTCTCTTTGTTTCTCTCTCTGGCTTGCTCTAGTTAAGTGGAAGGAAATGAGTTACTTTGCCAGATGGGTGAACTTGAGTACCGAGCTTTTTGTCCCCTCTGTGGTGAGAGCAGTGGCGTCTGCTTATTGACATTACTCCCGTCTGGAACAGCAGCTGGGCTTGCAGATGACTCCCAACTCTGGGGTCCAGAAGAAGCCGGGCAGCACCCCCAACTGAGAGGGAGCGGATGGGGCCGGTAGAAGCCAGGCAGCAGCTTCCATCGGCCTTGACAGGTGCAGAGGGGCTGCCACCCCTCCCTGAGCTGAACGAAGCCTCTTCGTGGCAGGGTGGTTTAAGTGTGGCTTGCGGGTGGCCTGCCTGGTAATCAGAACTTTTAGGACAGTATGACATAAACTATCACTTTTCTTGAAAAGATTTATCTCAAGAGGATACAGTGAACCAACAGAAGCAAAGATTTTTTTTTTTCCCTTGGATAAAAATTCAGACAATTAAGGTGAATGGATTAGTAAGCCATAGTGATGTGAGGTTTTCACAGACATTGCAGTTTACAGTGGACAACCACAAAGACACTAGACTGAGGTTCGTGAGGGCTCTGGGAGGCTGGTCCCGTGCCTGCACTTGGCAGGCCCCCCATCAGTCTTTGTTCAGGAGTGAGTGAAGGATAGGAAAGTGGCAACTGTGTGAAAAGTTGAGGTCAAACTCGTATTAAACAATATTCTGCAATTGCAATAACTTAGAAGTATTTGTTTTGGGATAAAAACGGAAAATAATACGCCAAAGTGAAAATAGTTCTGTTTTCAGTGATCCTCAATCTTGTTGGCACCTCCCTACCCCTAAGACTTTTTAGGCTTTTTTTCCTAATTGATACCCAGCCTCCTCATTGCGTTTTAATACCACATATCTATGCCTTACGCATACGATGAATAAGAGTTTCTCATTCCCCAGGAACTAGGCTGTGTGTCCCCGTCCACCACCTCCTGCCCGGTCACCCTGGTTAGGTGGTGCGGTCCTAGGCATTTGCATCTTTTCTGTCTTGCTCCTCGCTGTCATGTCAGTAAAAGACAACACGATGGAGCTCCTGGGTGTGGCTCTTGGCCTCTCACTTGCTCTGTGGCGCCCCAACTCAAGAAGACAGAACGCTGGGCAGAAAGACGGGGGCTGCCCATGATGGCCGCCTCTGCACCTGCTGCGCACTGTTGTGTGGCCCGGACAGCCTCTCCCCTGGGAGGGCTCGGCTGGCTTCTCCTCTTAGCAAGATGGGTTCTCTTTTAAAAAACAAAAAATGTTGGTGAGGAGCTGGCCAAATCCGTATGCTGTCTTCCAGTAGCTAGGCAAGTCCTGGATAGGTCCTTTCTCTAAGGTGAACTTTCTCAACCCTGATTCCCCCCATCTGACTACAGAGGCTGCTCCCTACTAGGACCAGTGACGCACTGGAGAGAAGTGGATTTCATGGGGCCTGGGGGCTTAATCCTCTTCGGGATCCCACTGTCCTGGTGGAGAAGGCTGCTCAAGGGGTAGACAGAGAGGATGGTGTCCTCGTGCTGGGACCTGCTGGTGGACACAGGGCTGAGGCCCTGCTAACAGCTCTTCTGTCCCCTTTGGTGCTCAGTAAAGAGTGAGATGGCCTGGATTTGAACACTGCCCTTTCCCCAGTCTTGGGTCAGTGATCTCACACAGTGTGGTTATGGGAACAGACTCAGCAAGCCAGAGCCCAGGGCTCTGCCCCCATTCCTTGCGTAGCTTTGGGCAAATTGCTTAACACCTCCTGCCCAGTTTCCTAAGCTGTGAGATTAGGTGATTATACCTAAGGCCGAGTAGGGATGAGGTGAGTTAACACATGAAGCACTGAGACGGTGCCCAGCACATAGTACTAAGCAACTGTGATTAGCACTGTTGCCATTATCATTAACCTTCGAGCTTCTGTTTTCTCTCTTTCTCTCTCTCTCTTTTTAAGATGGAGTCTCGCTGTGTCACCAGGCTGGAGTACAGTGGCACAATATTGGCTCACTGCAACCTCCACCTCCCAGGTTCATGCAGTTCTCCTGCCTCAGCCTCCCAAGTAGCTGGGACTACCGGTGCCTGCCACCACGCCCAGCTAATTTTTGTATTTTTGGTAGAGTCAGGATTTCACCATGTTGGCCAAAATGGTCTCGATCTCTTGACCGTGTGATCCACCTGTCTCGGCCTTCCAAAGTGCTGGGATTACAGGCCTGAGCCACTGTGCCCGGACCTTCTGTTTTCTTACCTGTACATTTTTTTACAGAAATAGTGTGGCATATTGGACTTTCTGGCTCTCTGGTGGGTGAGCGAAGGCATGTAGCTGTTTTGGCCAGTGAGATGTGAAAGTGGTGTGTGTTCTTCCAGGCCAAGCATTTACTTGTCAGCGCTAGGCTTTCCAGAGCTCTGTCCCCGCCCTTTGGCATAGTGACTGGCGACATGGTGGCAGCTCTGTCATCTGGGTTCCTGGGACTGGGATCGATGAGAACACTCATCACCGCCTGAACCGTGATGCATGTGTTAATAGTATCAGCAAGAAATAAAATCTTTCTCCCGTACACTGCTGAGATTTGGGGGTTGTTTATTGCTGCAGCTGACCCTCATCCATCCTGATTAAGACAGAAAGTCATAACCATGTTGAGCTTGGTGAGGATTACATTTTATACGTAAAATGTCCAGCACAGTATCAGGTACGTGATAGTCGTGCATCTGATTCGGCTCCCTTCCTGGCCAGAATCTCCTACTGATTTTTAGCAATAAGTGTTGCTTCATCTTTCAGCAGAGTTTCACAGGCCTTGACCCCTTACCTCCTGTCCTGTGCCTTCTGTGTGAAGGCAGAGCTGCTGCCCTGGTAGTGCCCAGCATGGTGCCCCATCTGACCCATTCTCCTGGAGTGGAGAAGGCGTCCATCTCAGTAGCATCTTTCAACTTGTAATCACAGCTCCCGCTCCCCCGTGACCAGAGGCTGCAGTCACCCTGGGACTCAGCGGTCAGTCCTAGAAGTTAAAGTGGCTGCCCTTCAAGTGTGCTTAATGTTTGGGTGCATTAAGTTAAGAGGCTGGAGCATGCGCGGAAGGCGCTGAAACCTTGGCCGGCCCTCTGGGTCTGTCTGGACCTCCCTTCACTTTCCAGGCTTTGGCTGCAGGCAGAGAGGTAGGGCCATGTGTAGAGTAATCTTATGATTCATTGTCCACAAGGGACACTGTGCATGTGTCTGGGTGGGGAAGGAGACACAAGTTTCAGAGCATTGGTTAGTGGGACTATTGATCTTGTTCTCAGAACAGCAGGCCAAGCCAGGTTGTCTCACTGCCACACTGTCAGAGGTTGCGAAAGGGCTGTGGTTCTGTGCTGTTGGGATGGGCATTGGCTGGGAGCTGTTTGATGCAGGGACCTCATGGGATGGCCTCAAGAGGAAGCCTGTTTATTACCAAGCATTGTCTGAAGCAGACATCCTCACCCGTTCCCTGAGCCTTGCTCCATTCTAGAACTGCCCAGTGGGCAGCCCATTCCTGTGCAGGAGGCATGGGGGCCAAAATGAGGCAAGGAAGATGGGGTGAGGCTGAGGGCTGGGAGGTCCAAGTACTGCCCAGCAAACTGACCACCCCCTGAGACCAGAAGGCGTCATTTCATGATTCTTGTGACTTCACTGCAGGTTTCAGATCTTTTCACAATAAAAAGCTGAATCAAGACCAAAATAAATAAATATACACACTGAAAAACATAAATAATTCTGATCAGTTACATTTTAAGTAAAAAGATACATATAGTATAGAATAAAGATACATAAAGGTTTTTTTGCCATTTATTTATGTTTTATTTTTTGAGGCAACCTCTCTGTCACCCAGGCTGGAATGCAGTGGCACTTATCTTGGCTCACTGCAACCTTCACCTCCCAGGTTCAAGCAATTCTCCTGCCTCAGCCTCCCAAGTAGCTGGGACTAATTTTCATACTTTTAGCAGAGACTGTCTTTTACCATGTTGGTCAGGCTGGTCTCAGACTCCTGACATCAGGTGATCCACCTGCCTCAGCCTCCCAAAGTGCTGAGATTAGAGGAATGAGCCACTGTGCCCTGCCAGCTTTTTTTTTTTTTTCTCCAGACAGAATCTCACTGCCACTCAGGCTGGATATAGTAGCGCAATCTCAGCTCACTGCAACCTCCACCTGCTGGATTCAAGCAATTCTCCTGCCCTCAGCCTCCCAAGTAGCTGAGACTACAGTCGGGTGCCACCATGCTCCGCTACTTTTTTTTTTTTTTTTTTTTTAGTAGAGACAGGGTTTCACCTATGCTGGCCAGGCTGGTCTTGAACTCCTGACCTCATGATCTGCCTGCCTTGGCCTCCCAAAGTGAAAATGCTGAGATTACTGGCGTGAGCCACCATGTCTGGCCACTTTTTTTTTTTAATGGTCCATTGAAAGGCAGCAACATGGCTGGGCGCCCTCACGCATGGTTGCTGCCAGCACAGCCTCTGAAACCCACGCAGGGGACCTCAGGCCGGGTGGCTGGTGCCTCCTAGCCTGCTCTGCCAGTCCTCAGGAGGGGACAGGAGAGCGAGGAGTCCATCCTTCCATCTCCTCAGTTCCAAGAATGTGGCCTCCAGTCTCAGGTTCCTCATCAGTAAAATGGGAATGGTGGAAGTGGGTTTTTGGCGGGGCACAGGGCCTGGCAAAGGGACACGCTGAGGTCCTCGCAGCTCGGTGTTTTCATTAAGTCATCGTTGGTGGAATCCTGACTTGGATGCTCCAGTGCATACTTGGTGCCCGGAAGGGCCAGGTTTTGCGTTGCTGTCAGCATTTGCTCCTGCTGGGTGGCCATGAGCCACCGTGCAGATTGTTCACTGCATAAGGGCTGAATTTCAGCTGCGTTTGCCCAAGCTGAGCCACATCTGCCGTTACAAGATTGGGCTTTTCCGAGTTTTCAGAGGTGCTTTCCTGCTAAGCCAGAGACCTGGTACACTGGTGGCACACTGGCAAACTGAAAATTCATGCTGCGGGAGTGGGGTGGGGTTTTCAGTGTGTACCAAGGGGTCATGTGGATTGACCGTGGCCCTGAGCTCCAGAGGTGATTTGAGCTATTCTGAGCCCAGTGCCTCTGTCCTTCCCCCGTGAAGAATGACCGAGCTGACACCCTCATTTTGAGCCTTGCTAACTGTTGGTTAGTGGAGGCAGATGGGAAGGGGTTAGTGCTGCTGCCAAACTACGTCAGGCCTTGCTGAGCATGGCATGGAAAAAGCAGCTCTGATGGCATCCTGGTTCCTATTTCTCTCAGAATAGGCCTTTAGCATTCTGTCACCGGAATCTTCTGTGAGTGCGGCAAGTTTTCTCTGGAACTCGAAACTCGGAGTCTTCTGAAAGTCTTACCCCCTGGCTACTTTCTTTCCTTGTGTATTTAGTTAACTTTCCAAAGATGACAGGAGAAGCAAGCTGGGCACACTGTTACTTGGCACATTTCAGCCGAGTCTGTAGGTAAGGATTGCCGTGGGGAGTGGTGCTTCTAAGTGGATCCGCTCCTCTTAGCAGGGAGAAGGGTCGCAGGTCTGTGGCCTTGCAGCATTGTACAGTTACACCATGTGCCTTAAATCCATAAAAGCCTAGGACGACGCTTAGGTCATCAGAACAGCTCTGTGATACGTGCAGAGGGACAGTGTCTGATTGATTATGGCCCAAAGGTGTGAGCCCTGGGCATAGGGAGGCGTCCCAGGACCTGCTTTTGGACCCTCTCACATGCCCCCCATCCCTGCCACTGGGAGCCTGTGGCTTAGGCCCTAGTCTGAGGCTGGGTGTATAATTGGTACTGAACACATATATCTTGAGCAACTGAAAATAATTGCACAGACCCATTCTCCTGGGTGCTAGATGGAAGGGGTGGAGGGACACACAGAGCTGAGACCCCTTGCTGAGACAAGCAGCCCCTGATCACCAATTCAGGGCACTTGATAACCCCGTGAATCCTTAAGTGACAGGACTCAGCAAGAGGGGGCAGACTGGGGGACCACAGGACTCCACACGGCCCTCTGCACAGGCTTCCATCTTGGGTAGGTGGCAACACGTCCAGCATCCATTCCCACTCCCAGCCCTGGTCCAGTCCGTTCAGCAGTCCTGGGGAAAAAACCTGCTTCATTCCTCAAAATTCCAGTGAACGTATTAGTATAGAGTTGTACCGGTCAGTCCTGGGTGTAGGCCCCATCACAGTGGTTGGGAGGATGACATTGGCTGATTGGCCAGACCTGGCATGCGTCCACTCCCCACCTGATCCCCAGGGCCCAGTGATGTATAGCACCCGGGGGCCAGTGTCCATCCTGGGATCCCACCTGCTGAGCTGCCTGGAGGTGGGTGGTTCCCAGAAAAGTCAAGGTGTGAGTGCAAGGAGGAGGTGGGGTTGTGCTGGCACGAGTGAAATGGCACCTGTCCCCCGCATGTCAGTTGTCACAGCTGCCTGGCCAGCATTCAGCACTGCCTTGGCCGCCTTCTATTCTGGGTCTTGAAAGTGGCTGGGCTGGCAGTCAGGGTGGAGGTGATGTGAATGAGTTTCGTGTGCTGTCTCTCAGGGCTTCATCATGGGCATAGGAAGAGATGGACGGGTCCATGCCATCAAATCGAGTGACTTCTGTGCTGGGATCTGTCCGGCCATTGAGGTCACATCAGCGAGCACCACGCATGGGCCTGCCTTTCTGGGCCTCCTGTGCAACTGGGGAGACGGTGCACAAATAACATCCCCAGAACCTGAGTGGGCCTCAGCATCCTTGCCTGTAGGTGGGGCCCCAGTGCCCTCAGTTGGGATCAGGCTGAGTCATCAATTGGGGTCAGGGGCAGGTGCTTCTGCTCTTGGCACAGAGGTGCCCCAGGCTGGCGGCTCCCTGGGGGGTGGGAAACTGCCTGGGTGTGTACGTGAGTTGCCAGTGTGTTCGTCAGGCATTCTTGGCGCCGACTGTGGTGGGATATCTGTCAGCTTTGGGAACCTGGGCTGCCGCTCACTGTTGGCTTGGAGAGGTCAGTGCTCTGCCTCCTTCTCAGGACCATTGTGGCTGCTCTGTTTTAATTTGCTTTTTGGCTTTCTCAGTCTTTTGAGTCTTTCGTCGTCCCACCCATAACCCCCTCCAAAGGGAGTCTCTGCCTGGGTGCCCTCAAAGGCACCCCAGTTAACACAGCGCCCCTGAGTTGAGTTGGTACTAGGTGTGTTGGTTCCAGGGCCGCAGTACTAAGGTGAGGTAGCTGGGATCCCAGCAGGGGCTGTCTGTAAGGAGAATCCCAGAGGGGCTTGGCCCACACTTGGAATGTCCAAGCCCAGGCATTCAAGATGCTGTTCAGCCCAAGCTCAGCACTAGCTACCACCCAGCAGGGCAAGAGTGGGGCAGGGGGCAGGTGCAATGAGCTGCCTAGGGACCTAGAGCAGGGAGGCCCTTGGAAACAGAGGTGTGTTGATAACGGAACTGATAGCAGCATCAGGGCCCTTGAATGTTATCTTAGTGGAGAGGATTTGGGCTTAGGAGTCCCAGGGCTTGAACTGGAGTTCTTCCTGGTCCTTAACTCTCATTTCCCCCAGCACAGTCTGCAGACCAGAGGCAACAAATATCTCTTAGAATGTCCTGACACTGGCTGGGTGCAGTGGCTCACGCCTGTAATCCCAGCACTTTGGGAGGCCGAGGTGGATGGATCGCCTGAGGTCAGGAGTTGAAGACCGACCGGTCTGACCAACATGGTAAAACTCCATCTCTACTAAATACAAAAAATTAGCTGGGCTTGGTGGTGCATGCCTGTAATCTCAGCTATTTGGGAGGGTGAGGCAGGAGAATTGTTTGAACGCAGGAGGCGGAGGTTGTGGTGAGCCGAGATTGCACCATTGCACTCCAGCCTGGGCAACAAAAATAAAACTGTCTCAAAAAACACGTCCTGACACTGTAGAGTGGTGAAGGAGGGGACAGAGCCACATTTGGGAAATTGATGACCAAGGGGCTGGTCTGGAGTGAGGAAACTGGAGTGAAGGTTTAGCAGTCACAGCAAGATTTGGTGAAATGTCGCAGGGTCTGGATTCAGGTTGGGCAGTTCTGATCATTCATGGCCGAGCTGTTGGCACAGCCTCCCTCGGACCAGGTCAGCGCAGCCTCTCAGGCTCCATGCCACTGCATCTGAGGGCCCAGCCCTGAGGATGTGCTCAGGAAGTAGTTACCTTGTGTCCCCCATGTGTCAGTTGTCCAGTGAGTTGTGGAGGCCTGAGTAGGATGTGGATCTCACTTTACAAGAAAACAATAGTGACGTACAGGGTGGAGGTGGAGCTGGGACCACAGGGTACAGCCTGAACCTGCTTCCAGTGCTCTCGCCCCAGCCCCCAACCAGAAGGGCTTACTTCATCGCCTCGGAGCCCTGTGGGCTGTGGGCTGCAGGGTTAGACAGCAGTGCCTTAGGCAGGGCCTGGGTCTTCGTTCTGCCTGGAGCTTGGGGGCTCAAGCAGCAAGGCCAGTTTGGCCCCTGTGCCCTGCCTGCCTAAGCCCAAAAGCAGGGACCTTGCCTAACTCTAATCCCTTCAGTTTCTCTGGCTCTTTGCCAGGGGAGGAGTGAGCAAGAGAGAGCCAGGTAGCCGGACACTCGTTTCTAATTGCATTGAAGCATGAAATCGCTTCCTTCCTTTACCAGATTATTACCTAAGTAGGAAATTGACTTGGAGCAGGAGGCTGCAGGGGAGTTATATACTTTTGAATATTAAAAATGAAAAACTTTGTTGTTTAGGGTTTTTGTTTTTTGGCCCCATTACCAGCAGGAAGACAGCAGCACAGGCTTTTAGGGAGTCAAGATGCTGGAATGTAGTTCGCTTTTTGGCCACATTTTCTCTAGGCATATGAGTTTTGCTGGATGTTAATGACAGTGCTTTGGAAATCCCTCGGATCGAGCAGGCAGTGAACCTGTTTATTGGCACAGACCGTCACTCTGAGCACCAGATCCCCAGGCATGGTGGAGAGGAGCAGATGAGAGAGGCAGGGGAGGTGTCGCTCAGACCTAGGATCCTGGAGTCACTTGGGGGACTGGGGAAGCTCTGGCTGCATATTCATCTGCTTTGGCTGAGGCAAATCTGGATCGCTTCAGTTAGAGTTCAGCATGTCCTGCTGTCATCTTGGGTCTCTGCCTTGGTCTCAAGTGTGAGTCACTGGTGGGCCTGCCTTCAGGCCATCACTTGCACAGCTAGGTGAAGACCCCCATGGAGACACCTGGATTCAGAGAACATGTCTCCACTGAGCACTTGGGCCATGATGGCAGCTCGTGGGGATGTTCCCAAAGGCAAGGGGCATGTCTGGCCAGTGCCACCTGGAGCCCAGCCCAGGGCAGAGTCTTCTGGGAGCAGGGAAGCGGGTACGTGAGGCTCTGCTTGGGTGTCCACAGCAAACCCTGCAAGGATCAGTCACCTTGGACAGAGATCAGGCTCCAGAACTGGACAGCCCATGTGCGAATCCCGGCTGTGGCGATTTGGGTAGTTTCCTTGCTTCTCTGAGCTGTGGCTTCTGTAGCTGTACAGTGGGACTCCCAAGAGAAGCTTCTGCAGAAGGCTGTCATGAGAGTGGAATGTGGTCTAAGGCACTGGTTCCTTAGCACTGCCGGATACCTGCCTGAGTCAGGAATACCGCCTGCATGTTCTCTTAACCATGGGAGGCAGCCTCAACTCGAGCTTGCCTCGGGGGTGGCTCATCGGCAGGCCAAAGATGTTTGTCCCAGAGCTGGCCCATACCCGGAGAACAGAACCAGTTTCCACAGGGCAGAGTGGGATCCAGCCACTCTTGCCTGTGTTGTCCTTGGTGATGTGGTTGTGGGAGAGGGGCTTGGTTTAGCAGAGGTGAGCAGAGAGGAGGTGAGAGAGGGGCAAGGGGGCTCGTGCTGAAGAGTGAGCCCTGAGAGGGCAGATGGACAGGAGGGGCTCCTCTGACCTGTGGGCTTGTTCCCCTACAGGCTGGTGCACCATGTCGGTCAGCGTCCACGAGACCCGCAAGTCGCGGAGCAGCACAGGCTCCATGAACGTCACCCTCTTCCACAAGGCCTCCCACCCGGACTGTGTGCTGGCCCACCTCAACACGCTACGCAAGCACTGCATGTTCACCGACGTCACGCTCTGGGCGGGCGACCGTGCCTTCCCCTGTCACCGTGCCGTGCTGGCCGCCTCCAGCCGCTACTTTGAGGCCATGTTCAGCCATGGCCTGCGGGAGAGCCGGGACGACACTGTCAACTTCCAGGACAACCTGCACCCAGAGGTGCTGGAGCTGCTGCTGGACTTTGCCTACTCCTCACGCATCGCCATCAACGAGGAGAACGCCGAGTCGCTGCTGGAGGCGGGCGACATGCTGCAGTTCCATGACGTGCGGGATGCCGCCGCCGAGTTCCTGGAGAAGAACCTCTTCCCCTCCAACTGCCTGGCCATGATGCTGCTCTCGGACGCCCACCAGTGCCGCCGGCTGTACGAGTTCTCATGGCGCATGTGCCTGGTGCACTTCGAGACGGTGCGGCAGAGCGAGGACTTCAACAGCCTGTCCAAGGACACGCTGCTGGACCTCATCTCCAGTGATGAGCTGGAGACCGAGGACGAGCGGGTGGTCTTCGAGGCCATCCTCCAGTGGGTGAAGCACGACCTGGAGCCGCGGAAGGCCCACCTGCCCGAGCTCCTCCGCAGCGTGCGGCTGGCGCTGCTGCCGTCAGACTGCCTGCAGGAGGCCGTCTCCAGCGAGGCCCTCCTCATGGCGGATGAGCGCACCAAGCTCATCCTAGACGAGGCCCTGCGCTGCAAGACCAGGATCCTGCAGAACGACGGCGTGGTCACCAGCCCCTGTGCCCGGCCACGCAAGGCGGGCCACACGCTGCTCATCCTTGGGGGCCAGACCTTCATGTGCGACAAGATCTACCAGGTGGACCACAAGGCCAAAGAGATCATCCCCAAGGCTGACCTGCCCAGCCCCCGGAAGGAGTTCAGCGCCTCGGCGATCGGCTGCAAGGTCTATGTGACAGGGGGTAGGGGCTCCGAGAACGGGGTCTCCAAGGACGTCTGGGTGTACGACACTGTACATGAGGAGTGGTCCAAGGCGGCGCCCATGCTGATTGCCCGCTTTGGCCACGGCTCAGCTGAGCTGGAGAACTGCTTGTATGTGGTAGGGGGACACACGTCCCTGGCAGGTGTCTTCCCGGCCTCACCTTCGGTCTCCCTGAAGCAAGTGGAGAAATACGACCCTGGGGCCAACAAGTGGATGATGGTGGCCCCCTTGAGGGATGGCGTCAGCAATGCTGCAGTGGTGAGTGCCAAGCTGAAGCTCTTTGTTTTTGGAGGAACCAGCATCCACCGGGACATGGTGTCCAAAGTCCAGTGCTATGACCCCTCAGAGAACAGGTGGATGATCAAGGCTGAGTGCCCCCAGCCTTGGCGGTACACAGCCGCCGCTGTCCTGGGCAGCCAGATCTTCATCATGGGGGGTGACACGGAATTCACGGCTGCCTCGGCCTACCGCTTTGACTGTGAGACCAACCAGTGGACACGGATTGGGGACATGACCGCCAAGCGCATGTCCTGCCACGCCCTGGCTTCCGGCAACAAGCTCTATGTGGTCGGGGGCTACTTTGGGACCCAGAGGTGTAAGACCCTGGACTGCTATGACCCCACTTCAGATACATGGAACTGCATTACCACGGTGCCCTACTCACTCATCCCCACAGCCTTTGTCAGCACCTGGAAGCACCTGCCTGCGTGAGGAGCCCTGCCGAGCCCAGCCAGGTGAGCCCCTGGCAGCCCAGAGCCACTCTGGGTCTGGAAGGGTCATGGGGGAACGCAGTACCGCCTGGTCCCACTCTGGGTGAATGAAGGTCACCGTGTCTTCCGGGGAAGTCTGGGTGGGCAGCAGGTGGCTGGTGTGCTCTGGTGTCAACTCCTGGCTCTGCCTTCTATTTGCAGTTAACCTGGAGCAAGTTATTCAACCAGGCTACAAAATGGGGACAAAAACCTTAGTTAGACCGGCAGGGTGGTTCCTAAACATGGCTACACTTCCAAATCACCTAGGGATCTTTTGACAATGCTGTGTGGAACTTAGGTCAACCTGCAAAGTCTGAGGGTGCGATCTCCACACAGCCAGCTCTTAGTTTTGGCACCAGGTGCAACAAAGGGGGCCTCCCAAACCACCGTCTGTCAGTTTTGCCAGAAGGACTCACAGAACTCGCTGAATGCTATTAGGCTCACACTTACAGTTTATTACAGGGAAAAGATACAGATTAAGCTAAGTCAAGGGAAGAGATGTGTGGTGGGGCAGAGTCCAGGAGAATGGTCCCCTCCCCATGGAATCAGGACAGTGTTACTCTCCTGGCACTGATGAGTGATGATATGTATGAAGACTGCCAACCAGGCCCAGGCGCAATGGCTCACACCCGTAATCCCAGCACTTTGGGAGGGCTGAGGTGGGCAGATGGCTTGAGCGTGGTTCAAGACCAGCCTGGGCAATATGGCAAAACCCCGTCCTACTAAAAATACAAGAAAATTAGCCAGGCGTGGTGGTGCACACCTGTAATCCCAGCTACTCGAGGGGCTGAGGTGGGAAGGATCACTTCAACCTGGGAGGCGGAGGCTGCAGTGAGCCAAGATCATGCCACTGTACTCCAGCGTGGGCAACACAGCGAGACTCCATCTCAAAAAAAAAAAAAAAGATTGCCAACCAGCGTGTCTACATGGTGGAGTCCCCCAAATAATGCCAAAGCCTGCATGGTGGGGACAGGCAGCCTTGGTTTGGGTGCTGTCTCTCCTGGGGGCAGCTGTGTGCTCACCAGCGTGCAGGGACTGGGGAGAAGTCCTTCCTCAAAGCCGGCAGGTGTCTGGCTTGAGCAGGTCATCCTCGAGGGCCCTGGAGTAGGACTTCCCGCAGAGCGGGTGTCCGTGGGTTGCTGCTGCACCTTCACTGTGTGGAATTGCTGTGAAAACAGGCGACATGCAAGGGGCTCTGTAGGAGGCGATGGTGAGATGGAGACACTGGGAGCAGCTTGGGCCGGGCTCTGCAGACCCTGCAGTGAAGGGAAGGAACAGGCGGGAGGAAGGTCTCATCTACTGCTGGCGGAATCCCCTGAGAAGCTGAGCTGGGGGCAGGGTCAGTGTGGGGTCCTGCCATGAGAGAGGGTGTCCCAGCCAGCCTGGCAGGGCAATGGGGTAGATGCCAGAGAAGGGCTTTGTGCCTAACACACCCTCTGTGGCCCAGCCTGGGAAAGGCCAGGATGTGTGCCACTTGGCCTTTCTCCCAGCTCTTGCTCTCCTGGGCCCCTCACCCCTGGGATGGGGGCAGGAGATCCCTGGGTACGCTCTGCCTTCAGCACAAGAGGAGACTATGGAAGGCGAGCTTCCCCGCCGGAGGGAGCCTCCCGCAGCGCTGAGTGGTGGCACTGATCCCCATTTGTGGGCTCAGCTTCAGGTCATAGGAACCCTGTCAGGAGCTGGCCTGAGCTAGAAAATTAATTTTCTCAATGAGCCAGGGCTGCTGACACAAATGCTGATAGCTCTCCCCAGGGAAGGCAGTCATTCTTAGCTGGGATTGCTTCTCAATGGAACCTGATGGTTCAGCCTCTAGATCAGACCCAGCAAGCCTTTGAGTCCCTTAAAGAGACACGATGCAGGCTGGGTGCGGTGGCTCAAGCCTGTAATCCCAGCACTTTGGGAGGCCGAGGCGGGCAGATCACGAGGTCAAGAGAGTGAGACCATCCTGGCCAACATGGTGAAAACCCATCTCTACTAAAAATACAAAAATTAGCTGGGCATGGTGGTGTGCGCCTGTAGTCCCAGCTACTCGGGACGCTGAGGCAGGAGAATTACTTGAACCTGGGAGGCGGAGGTTGTGGTGAGCCGAGATCGTGCCACTGCACTCCAGCCTAGCACCTGGCAACAGAGCGAGACTCTGTCTCAAAAAAAAAAAAAAAAAAAAGAGACACGATGCAGCCGAAGATGGCCCAGGCCCAGACATTGAATCGGCAAACACAGTGTTTGGGCTCACAGAGGCCAGCCTGAATAGGAGCAGTGCTTTGCTTTGCTTTTTTTTGAGACACAGGCTCACTCTGTTACCCAGGCTGGAGCGCAGTGGAGTGCTATCTGCAACCTCCACTGCCCTGGTTCTAGCAGTTCTTGTGCCTGAACCTCCTGAGTAGCTGGAATTACAGGCCTGAGCCACTGCACCCAGCCCACTTTTCTCTTTTTACAGCTTTTCTGTGTTCTTTCTTTCTTTTTTTTTTGGAAACAGAGTCTCGCTCTGTCACCCAGGCTAAAGTGCAGTGGCACGAATCTCAGCTCACTGCAACCTCTGTCTCCCAGGTTCAGGCAATTCTCCTGCCTCAGCTTCCCCAGTAAGGGGGACTACAGGCACACCACCATACCCAGCTACTTTTTGTATTTTTAGTAGAGACAGGATTTCACCATGTTGGCTAGGTGGATCTCAAACTCCTGACCTCAGGTAATCCACCTGCCTCAGCCTCTCAAAGTGCTGGGATTACAGACGTGACCCACTGCGCCTGGCCTTCATCTTTTTTTTTTTTTTTTGAGACGGAGTTTCGCTCTTGTTACCCAGGCTGGAGTGCAATGGCGCGATCTTGGCTCACCGCAACCTCCGCCTCCTGGGTTCAGGCAATTCTCCTGCCTCAGCCTCCTGAGTAGCTGGGATTTCAGGCACGCGCCACCATGCCCAGCTAATTTTTTGTATTTTTAGTAGAGACGGGGTTTCAGCATGTTGACCAGGATGGTCTCGATCTCTTGACCTCGTGATCCACCCGCCTCAGCCTCCCAAAGTGCTGGGATTACAGGCTTGAGCCACCGAGCCCGGCCTTTTTTTTTTTTTTTAATCTGCTCTCTTTGGAGAAAAATCAGACCTGCCAAATTTCCTAATTTCCTGAGGACTGAGATTCCAAGAGGATATTGGCATTTCCTCATTAATTCCCTGTTGCTATTCTCTAGGTCATTTAGGAACCTGGGGAATGTCACTTGTGGGAAATGGAGGCTCCTTCCACCCAAGGCCAGCCAGCCCGGGAAGGGTGAGGGGGCCCATGCTGCTGGCCTCAGGCAGCTAAGACCATCTCTTGTCTGAGCCTCCAGACCAGGGTTGCCTCAGAGGCTCCCTCCCACCTGGCCCTGGCTGTCAGCTGGACCTAGTGAATTATCTGCTCCTCCAGGAATTGCTCTGCTCCGGCGCCCTGGAAGGGAAGCATGCATAGTGTCTGCTGTGATTTTTTTGGCTGCTCTACCCTGGACTGGTTACTGGATTCCCCTGAGGCTCAGCTTCCCTATCTGGACAATGGGAGTGGAAATCGTATTACGCATAGCACTTGAATAGAGATTAACGATTGCCACTTTAAGAAGCGGCTTTAAAAGGGGTAGCCATGGAGGTTGGGGGATACTGATTATGATGGTTTTGGGGTGCTGTGGGCTGCAAGGGCCTCTAGATGTCCCTGCTTAACCCCTCCCTCTAGAAAGGCCCATCCCCCCAACTGCTATTCCTCTGTGGGCACATGCCCTGTTCCTTCCCGAGTCCTCCTCAGTGTGTCATGGAATTGCTGTCATCAGCCCCATTTAGGGATGAAGAGGTGGACACACAAGACTGAGCCAGTCCCAGGTCTGACTGGGAAGCTACTTCCAGACCCTGTCATCCCAGAGCCACCTCCCCAAGGCGTTCGTAAGCCGCTCTGGGCTGTGTGTTTCCCAGCTGCCACATGGAGTCTGGGTTGCTCTTAGGCTTCTGCCATTGCCCTGCGTTCCAGCCGCTTCCTCCTCATGGGCCTGGCAGCCATCCAGAGACCCTCTGCGCAGCCCCTCCTCTGCCTGAGGCGGCCCCACTCTCATGGCTTCTGTCTCCTCGGGGTGACCCTGGGTTGTTGCCATGCTCTGCAAAGCCCCTCTTGTCCACCTTCTGCCTGGACAGCTCAGTCTCCCAGTTGTCTTCAAAGGCAGGGAGTGAACTGGGCTCTCCATGGACAGGCCTGCAGCAAAGAAGCCAATGCCCGGGCATGCCTAGCCCTCCCCGCGTCCCCAGAAAAGGGAACCGCATTGGCTGCAAGCAGAGCTCTTGCTGCTGGGCCACTCAGGCAGCCACTGTGGCACTGCCAGGGCTGAGCTGGAGGAGACCCCCGACTCAGGCAGCTGCAAACTGGGGCCTGTGCTGTGGCTCTGAGTGGGAGGGACCGAGCCCTGGAACCAGGCAAGGCTTGCAGGGAGCTGGGTGGAGTGCCCTCGACAAGGACAGAGCCAGGAAGGGTGGAAACAGGTACGCCTGCCTCCTAACTCCCCCCACCCCAGGGTGGGCTCCCCCCCGTGACCACAGCACTTGTCACTGAGCCCAGGTCATCGGCCACCTAGAGCGTTGTCTGGCAGTGCCTGGGCCCGAGATGGCTTCTGTTGCCACCCCATCCCCACCCCTGCCCATTCCCCTCCCTGACCCTGCTGTCCCAGGCAGAAGCGGGGATCAGGCCAAGGGTACTGGTGAGAAGTCCAGTTCTCGCCAGTCCCCATGAACATGGCTGAGTCTCCCGCGTCCATGCCGGGCCCAGCTGTCCCTATGCCTGGAGGGCGCTTTGCAAGATTTTGACATAAGCTTCAGAAGCCACCAGGAGGTCCCTTGGACAGTGGCCTCTCCTCTGTATCCTGGATTGTGGCCCCTGTATGTCCCCAAGCGTTTTCTTTTCCCTGTCCTGGCCTCCTGTTGGTGTGAGCATCTGCATGGCGTCCCATCATACTCCCAAGCTGTTTGTTGGCGGTCCTGCTGTTACAGGGCGCCCACTAGGGCCCCGAGAGGGGAGATAGTTGCCATCAGGTGAACGGTGAGTAAGGCTGGAGCAGGACTGGAGCCTTGAGTGTGCCACGTGCCTGCAGGCACGTCCAGGGAGCTGGCCGCGGGCATCCTGACGTCTGCGCACCTGGCACGGAGCACAGGCTTGGCCAGCAGCTGCCCAGGAGCAGCGGGGACTTGCTGAGCTGGAACCAGGGTGATGGCAGGACCTCCAGGGAAGCCCCTTGCTCCAGTGCTGGGGTGAGAGCCACAGCCTAGGGGGTAGCAGCCAGCGGCCGCGGGAGGCCCCTGGTTACCCAGTAAGGGTGGTCTTGCTGGAAACGTTCTCTCCTTTTCTCTCCCACTGGGTCCTCCCCCCAGGCCCTTTAAGGTGCAGTCCCCCAACCCTTCTCTCCCCACCCACCTCCAGCATGGGGGGTCGCTGAATGTCAGGCAGGTGTCCAGCTGTCGACAGCTCGTCCTCCCTTCACAGGCGTTACTGGGGCCTAGCCACTGTAGCCACGGGGGTGCAGGGTGGGGGCTTCGGTCGCAGCCCTGGGAAAGGCCAAGCGCGTTAATCACTGTGGCTTCACTGCTGCAGAAGGGCAGGGCAGCACTTTCTCCCTGCGTTAAAGGAAGTTGCTACAGGCCAGGCACGGTGGCTCACGCCTGTAATCCCAGCACTTTGGGAGGCCGAGGTGGGCAGATCACCCGAGATCGGGAGTTAGAGACCAACCTGACCAACGTGGAGAAACCCTGTCTCTACTAAAAGTGTAAAAAATTAGTTGGGTATGGTGGCACATAGCTGTAATCCCAGCTACTCGAGAGGCTGAGGCAAGGAAATCGCTTGAACCCAGGAGGCAGAGGTTGTAGTGAGCCAAGATGGCGCCATTGCCCTCCAGCCTAGGCAATAAGAGTGAGACTGTCTCAAAAAAAAAAAAAAAAAAGAAAAAAAGGAAAAGAAAAATTGCTACAGGTGGGAAATCTTAGAGTGCAGGCCTGAGGGTTTCTACCAGCCTGGAGGATTGGGCCTGGCTAGGCAAGTGCCCAGGATGGGAGTCCATCCGTCCAGTTATCAGCAGTCATTCGTTCCTGTGCCAGGCTGGGGGATAGGGCACCATCCCACCCTCGATGAAACAGGCTGAGTCCAGCGGGGCAAGCCCTACACCAACAACCCACAGGACGCACGCTGGCCAGGGCCTGCGGCACACAGGAAATGCAGGGTGGCCGCTGCCCCCCATCCACTCTGCAAGCTGGAGGATTAGCCCAGTTCATAGATGAGGAGGCCAGGCCCCAGGGAGCACCTCCCAAATATTAAAGGGGCCCAGCCTGGGAGGGAACACAGGAGCCTGGCCTTGAGGCTCCCCAGCTCCTAAGCTGTTGTCTGTATTCCTCTCAACAGCTCAGGGCACCTTGAGGGGTACCCCCAGGTAGGTGGCATGGATGTTTAGTTCCAGGTAGCAGTGAGGCCTCACCGTGAAGGGACCACATGTCGGCATGTGCTGTTGCTGGGACGGGCAGGATCGGGCGGCCAGGCCCCAGAGGACGGGGTTTGCCGTCTTAGAGCATCTCAGCGGCCCCTGTGACCCCAGCTTCTCACTTGTGAGGAGCTTGGAGGCATTTGGGGACCTTCTCAGCCACTCAACCCAGCCTCTGTATCTGGAAACAACTTGACCACCTGGGGAGGGCAGAATTCCTGCAGAGCAGCCTGGAGAGAGCAGAGGGCCCACTTCTGTGAGGGGTGGAGAGGTGCGCCCCTCTTGAAGGGGAAAGTCCCACGGAGCCGCAGTGCCGGCTTCAGTGTTTTAACTGAAGTGTTACTAAGGTTACTTGGATACACACATAATGGAAAACTCTTACGTTTTTGGTCTTACACAACTGTAAAGCTAACACATACAGCCAGTGCTCAACTTAACGACCACAGTCGGGCCCGCGGAACGGTCGTAACAGGATTTGGTCGTAAGTTGAGTAGGCTATATGTACAGTTGAAATGGTGCACGCGGAGATGGTAGTGCTGCCGGAAGCTGGTCTGCACTGTCGTACGCCCAGCTGGGCAACGTTTGCGCTGCCAGACGCAGAGCAGTCGTGGCTAGCGATTGTGGTCGTAAAGTCAAATGGTCGTAAGTTGCATAGGTGGTAAGTCGATCAATACCTGTAAAGGTTAAATACAACCGAAGCCAAAATCCCCGGATAGCGTCAACCATTAATCATGACTTTGCCGAGACTCCTTGCCTCGTGGAGTGGATGAACACGCAGGGTTACTAGAGGGCTCTGTCTGCCTCTGCCCCCCTGTGTGGGAGGGCTCACCTCTTTCTCTTTTGCGGCCTCGGAGAGGCATAATATGAGAGGAAACTTCTTATATTAGAGGAATTGGCTCACTTGATGGAGTCTGAGAAGTCCTATGATAGGTTGCAAGGTGTAGAACCAGGAAAGCCGAGGGCAGAGCTCAGGCCAAGTACTAAGGCCCCAGAGCCTGGGGTGGGGGTAGGGTGGTGAGCAGCAAGTCCCAGAGTCCAAAGGCCAGAGGACGTGGAGCTCTGATGCCTGAGGGCAGGAAAAGAGCAACCTAGCTCCAGAAGAAAGAAGCCTGAGTTCCTATTTCCTTAGCTCTATGTTCCAGCAGGGACCCAGCCCATTGGATGGTGTGGGCCTGCACTGAGGGAGGATCTTCCCCACCCAGGCCACGGCTCTCAGGCTCTCACGCTGGTCCCCTCTGGAAGCAACCACACAGATGCACTGGGGCAGCCCAGCCATTCACAGATACCAGGCCGCCTGCATTTCCCTTCCGGGAGAAGAGGGCCAGGCTCTGCACCTGCAGCAGCACTTAAAATACACAATTTTCCCCCTCCGGGCATCTAGGTATCCCTGAGTCCAATCAAGTAGACACCTAAATCGTCTGTCACACTCAGTAGGGGAAGCAGGCCCCAGGTGCCTGTGCTGCATGTGGCGTTCTCATGCCTGAGCCTCACAGGCAGCTCCTTCATTGTCATTTTGTTCCAGATCAGGACAGAACAATGTGGCCACTGACTGATTTTCTCTTCCTCTCATCCCTCCACAGACTGCGGCCCTCAGTGTCACAACGTGGCCTTGGCTTGTCTGCCACAGCGGGAGCTCAGCCAGCCCTGGGCCAGCACTCCGAGAGGTGGAAGGGGCTCCGCCACCTCTGGGGAGCAGCAGCCTTCAGCTGTTCTGAGCTTGAGGCAAGAGAAGAGAAGCATCTCTTGCATCTGTGCTCCCGGGGGCCTTTTCAGCTTTGCAGTGGTTCGTGGGAAGAGATTCCTCCCAGAGGGGCATAGACTGCCACCAGGACTGACCCTGGCCTCGCAGAGAAGGACACTTGCAAGCCTTGAGATTACCTTTTTGGCAGGTCCTGGACTGGGGCCGGGCAAGGAGGAGCCCTGCATGGGCTTCAGGGCCCGCGGCACTGCCGGCACAGCCCGCTCCTCCCGGCCCACCCTGCTGGGGCTGGATTACCATCTGTAGATGGTGTCCCAGGCATGGGAAACCAGGTCTCAGGTTGAGACCAGAAAGGTGATGAGAAGAGAACCCGGGACAGATTTTATAAGGGGCAGAAATTCTGCAGGGGGCCTCAGTGACGTCCACAAGGCCTTATTAGCAAGGGACACCCAGACCTCCAAGGTCTGCAGAGCCCTCCCACAAAGCTGTAAGTCCCAGCCCACCCACTCAGGGCCTTGACCAGTGTCGTGGCCCGGTGGGGACACATGCTCGTGCCCACTCACCGGAGCTGGGCCTGTGGCAGAGTCAAGGTTCCAAGTACCCTCGGGGACCTCCCCTCAGAGCCCACCCTGAGAGGCAGCAGTGACTCCCATCGCTGCTGCCAGCAGCACTGGGGGCTCCTTCTCAGCAGACCGCGCCAAGACCAGGAGCAGCTGCAAGTTGGAGACAGCAGAGAGACCCTAGGGTGTGCCCTGCAGATGGCACGAGGGCCACATCCGTCTCGTGTGGAGGACAGTGGCGGCCTCATCCTCCTCTTTGGTCTTGGGCCCTGTCTGCTCCCTGAGCTCCAGGATAAGAACGGCCCCGAGAGACCTGCCGAACACTCTTCATTGCTGTCACCTCCTCAGTCACTGGGGTCCCTCACACCTGGGCCGTGGGGAGGTTGGCGCCTGTCAGTGACTATCCTCACGCCTCTTGTCTACTCCAAGCCACCATTTGAGGGGGCGGAGGTGTTGGTGTCCTGGCAGGGGGCTGGGCAGGGTGTCCACACCTGTGGCTTCTCAGGCATCTGCAGTGTGAACACTGCTTGGCTGGCTCAGGATTAGGGCAGCAGTGGGGGCTGTGCCAGAAAGCAGTTACTTAAGCAGCCCCGACTGTCCCCATGCCTTGGTGTGGGTCCTGGAGGCCTCTTGGGGAGTGGGACCTTTGGGCAGGGTTTGCCCACTGATGCACTTCTGCTGTGGGGCGCAGGTTACGTGGGACCCTTGGACCCTATAGACCCAGCAGACCCCACCTGAAGACCCTTGGCTGTGGTCCCAGGGCATGGCTCTGCTGCAGGGAGGGCGCCTGGACTGTATCTTGGTTGAGATAAAGCACACTTCTCACATAGCACAAAGGACGTGCCATGGTGCTTTCCCCAAAGTTGTATTGCTTTTGTTAGTTTTTTAACTTAATAAAAAGAGTTGAGAAGTTTCTTTGCCTGCCTTGTATGCTGGGCTCAGTCTTGGAGACGTGGCTGTTGTCTGACTTGGGTTCTGTCCCACCAGCCAAGGCTCAAAGCCTGCCTGCTGGCATCTGCTCCTCCTGAGCTGGGAAGTGGGGGCCCACTCAGATGAGAGCTCCCCCGCCCCCAGTTCCTGTGCCTCCTGAAATTACTTTAGAAGCCACAAAGTTGATTGATGTGGAGAGTCCTGATCTTCTCTGCCTCTCCTCCTGAGAGCAGTTCTCTTCTGGAAACTGGTAAATACAAGCTGGGAATGTAATTCCACCCATTCGAAAAGGTAGATCCCCCAGTCAATGCTCCTTTATCTGAAAATAACCCACGTGCAATTCACAGGGATGAGATGGCTCCAGGAGGCAGCTTCTTGGTCGCAGCACCATTTGCACCTGTTGGTTGTGCCGTGGGCCCTGGTCTACCTGCCCTCCTTGTGCATTTTCATAGTCACCATGAACCTCGAGAGCTCAAGCGTATGCCCACAGGTAAACATCGTGTTCTGTATTTTGTGGTCTGACCTTCAGGCACCCCTCAGACAGCAGGCAGCCCAAGAGGTCATGCTGTGGCACGGCCTGGGTGCAGGGTGGCTGTGCTGTGAACAGGAACCCGGAGGTGCCCCGGAACGGTGACTCTCAGTGGTGGCTTCTGTGGTGGTCAGTGGCATGCCAGCCCACCAAATCCAAATGGCGCTTTCACAGTGTAAGAAGTGCTTCAGATGCTAACGTATGGGCCTGAGGTCACATTCCTTAGAAAATGGAATGATCTTGCCGGGCGCGGTGGCTCAAGCCTGTAATCCCAGCACTTTGGGAGGCCGAGGCGGGTGGATCACGAGGTCGAGAGATCGAGACCATCCTGGTCAACATGGTGAAACCCCGTCTCTACTAAAAGTGCAAAAAATTAGCTGGGCATGGTGGCACGTGCCTGTAATCCCAGCTACTCAGGAGGCTGAGGCAGGAGAATTGCCTGAACCCAGGAGGCGGAGGTTGCGGTGAGCCGAGAATGCGCCATTGCACTCCAGCCTGGGTAACAAGGGCGAAACTCTGTCTCAAAAAAAAAAAAAAGAAAATGGAATGATCTTGAGTGAGTGGGTGTGTCTCAGCGGTGAGTATGGTGCATGCGCATACTCCACCAGCCCCTCCCGGGCTACCCCTAGGCGCAGCCCGGGAGCGGCATCCTGGGGCTCGCCTGGCACTGTCCGCTGGCAGCAGTGCTGGGGATCACAGGTGAATGCCACCGCTTCCACACAGCGCTGAGCTCGGCCCTCCGGGAACCCGATGCCAGGAGTTGGCTCCAGCTGGAGTCCTGTGAGTATAGCTCAGACAGCAGCAGAGGCGACATTCCTGTCACGCAGTCACAGGGTGAGTGTGAGCCCCGGCCGGACAGTCACAGGACCAGTGTGAGCTGGCCGCGGCCCACGGGGTTCCACATTGCACCCCACCTCCTCTCTCCCTGCCCCACCATCTTCCATGCGAGGCAGCGGTTTCCTGGTCCACCCTGGCGATCCCAGCCCTGGCTACCCCATTTGCGTTCCAGTTGCACACATAGCTTCTGCATTCTCCCACGGACTAGAATTCAGTCACATCCACCCCTGACTGCAAGAGGACTGGGAAGTGTCCTGAGGAGACTCCAGGATTCCAGCGCCAAGTAAAAGGAGCATGGACGTTAAGACGGCAGCCTCTTCCTTTACATGCTAGGTCAGGGGTTGGAACCTGGGCACACCGCCTGCCTCCCGCTTCTCTGAGAGCATGCAGAGCCGCCGTCCGCCGAGAGCCTGGCTCTGTGCTGCCAACATTGGTCAGACCCGCACCGTGTGCTGCCCACTGGCCCGCACTTTGTGTAATTAGCTCCTTTAGCCCTCACAGTGACCCCCGGAGGTAGACATTCTTGTCCTCACCTTGTTGATGAGGAAATGGGCCCAGAGGTCACTGTAACTTGCCTAAGGTCTCACACTAGTAGGAGGAAGAGAAGTGGGCAGCACAGTTGAAATTGACAGAATGTGGACTCTGGAGCTAGGCCCACTTGGGCTTGGGTTCAAGCTCTGTGTATGTACAAGCTTGGTTAAACCACTTGATTTGCTGATAGAGGCTTAACAATGGCAGGGTTAAGAGATGAGGTCAAGTTCTGTAAAGCACTAAACACCATGACCAGTGCCCAGACAGTCCTTTACAGGGGAAGAATGGCCACCTCATTGCAGTAGTGGAAGTGGGATTGAAACCAAGCCGCATGCTCCGTTGTGGGGGCTGGGAGGGGAGTCGCTTCCAGTCATTCCCCAGCAGGCCCGGGTCCATGTTCCTTGGCCTCCCAGGGGTCAGACTGAGTCTGGGATGCGGCTTCGGGGAGGGAGAAGGTGCGCTCCCCGTCAGTGCTGGGGCGAGGTCTCCCTGGAAACCTCGGTCCCAAGATGGCCAGTGCAGCTTTCCTGGATCGTGCCTGATGCAGGAGAGAAAACGGGCCATCTCAGTGGCTTTAGCATCCTGAGAACCTGCCTGCGGGCACTACTGAGTTGCCAAGGCCAAGGAGAGGGTAGCCAACTGCCTCCTCCACCCAGCTGCTCAGCCAGGTTTCCCAGCCTTCAAAGGGCCCTTCTTTGCCCAGGAACGGACAAGAATGAGCCCAAAGTCATCCACCTCAAGGGTGTGTGGCAACCACCCGGGCCGTAAATCACTGGGAAAAGAAGCAACCTCTTCAGACGCAGCTGTCTGTAATGAGCGCGGCTTGGAAAGCGCCTCAGTTCTTCTGCATCATCAATGGGAAGATACTGTGCAGAGTAAGAAACTTGCATACCCCACCTATCAAGTCCGTTCCAGCCCCGGCCCCAATCCCAGCCCCCATGGATTCACCCAGCCTCTCTCCTTCAGGAGGCAGAAATGGTCTCTCATAACTTGGAGAGGTGATTGGCCCCCAGCTGCTCTCCTGCCTTCAGGCCCAGCCCTACTCGTTCTGCAGCTTGTCCTACCCACAGCGACCTGCAGAGGTTCAGGCCCTGCCCCGGGAGCCAGGGTGAGTCGGCTGAATTTCCCACGATGGGCACAGTATTGTCCTGCATTTTCACTTGCCCGGTTGGGCTTTGGGATGTGGCTCTGCCTCATTAAGGGTCAAGGAAAAGCCTAGAAGAGACCACAGTCTTCTTAACTTGGGATTTGGGATCAAATGCAGGGGGTCCATGCACTTGGGTGGGGAAAAAATGACATCTTTCTTTTTTTAAATATATAGATATTTTATTACACTTTAGGTTCTGGGGTACATGTGCAGATCATGCAGGATTGTTGCATAGGTACATACATGGCAAGGTGGTTTGCTGCCTCCATCCCCCTGTCACCTATATCTGGCATTTCTCCCCATACTAGCCTCCCCATCATCTCCATCTTCCACTGTCCCTCCTTTATTCCCCCACAACAGACCCCAGTTTGTGATGCTCCCCTCCTTGTGCCCATGTGTTCTCATTGTTCAACACCTGCCTATGAGTGAGGACATGCAGTATTTGATTTTCTGTTCTTGTGTCAGTTTGCTGAGAATGATGGTTTCCAGATTCACCCATGTCCCTACAAAGGACATGAACTCATCATTTTTCATGACTGCATAGTATTCCATGGTGTATATGTGCCACATTTTCCTTGTCCAGTCTATCGTTGATGGGCATTTAGGTTGATTCCAGGTTTTTGCTACTGTAAACAGTGCTGCAATGAACATACATGTGCATGTGTCTTTATAACAGAATGATTTATAATCCTTTGGGTATATACCCTGTAATGGGATTGCTGGGTCAAATGGAATTTCGATTTCTGGATCCTTGAGGAATCGCCACACTGTCTTCCACAATGGTTGAACTAATTTACACTCCCACCAACAGTGTAAAAGTGTTCCTATTTCTCCACATCCTCTCCAGCATCTGTTGTCTACAGATGTTTTAATGATCGCCATTCTAACTGGTGTGAGATGGTATCTCGATGTGGTTTTGATTTGCATTTCTCTAATAACCAGTGGTGATGAGCATTTTTTCATATGTTTGTTAGCCTCATAAATGCTTCTTTTGAAAAGTGTCTGTTCATATTCTTCACCCACTTTTGAATGGGTTTGTTTTTTCTTGTAAATCTGTTTTAGTTCTTTGTAGATTCTGGATATTAGCCCTTTGTCAGATGGGTAGATTGCAAACATTTTTTCCCATTCTGTTAGTTGTTGGTTCACTCTAATGATTGTTTCTTTTGCTGTGCAGAAGCTCTGGAGTTTAATTAGATCCCATTTGTCTAATTTGGCTTTTGTTGCCAATGCTTTTGGTGTTTTAGTCATGAAGTCCTTGCCTGTGCCTATGTCCTGAATGGTTTTGCCTAGGTTTTCTTCTAGGGTTTTTATGGTATTAGGTCTGATGTTTAAGTCTTTAATCCATCTGGAGTTAATTTTAGTGTAAGGTGTCAGGAAGGGGTCCAGTTTCTGCTTTCTGCACATGGCTAGCCAGTTTCCCCAACACCATTTATTGAACAGGAATCTTTTCCACATTGCTTGTTTTTGTCAGGTTTGTCAAAGATCAGACAGTTGTAGATGTGTGGCGTTGCTTTCGAGGCCTCTGCTCTGTTCCATTGCTCTATGTCTCTGTTTTGGTACCAGTACTGTGCTCTTTTGATTACTGTAGCCTTGTAGGATAGTTTGAAGTCAGATAGTGTGATGCCTCCTGCTTTGTTCTTTTTGCTTAGGATTGTCTTGGCTATGCGGGCTCTCTTTTGGTTCCATATGAAGTTTAAGGTGGTTTTTTTTTCCAGTTCTGTGAAGAGGGTCATAGGTAGCTCGATGGGAATAGCATTGAACCTGTAAATTACTTTGGGCAGTGTGGCCATTTTCATGATATTGATTCTTCCTAACCATGAGCATGGAATGTTTCTCCATCTGTTGTGTCCTCTCTTATTTCCTTAAGCAGTGGTTTGTAGTTCTCCTTGAAGAGGTCCTTTACATCCTTTGTTAGTTGTATTCCTAGATATTTTATTCTCTTTGTAGCAATTGTGAATGGCAGTTCATTCTTGATTTCGCTTTCTTTAAGTCTGTAATTGGTGTATAGGAATGCTTGTGATTTCTGCACATTGATTTTGTATCCTGAGACTTTGCTGAAGTTGCTTATGAGTTTCAGGAGATTCTGGGCTCAGACGATGGGGTCTTCTAGATACACAATCATGTCGTCTGTAAATAGAGGTAATTTTGCTTCCTCCTTTCCTAATTGAATACCCTTTATTTCTTTTTCTTGCCTGATTGCTCTGGCTGGAACTTCCAATACTATATTGAATAGTAGTGTTGAGAGAGGGCATCCTTGTCTAGTGCCAGATTTCAAAGGGAATGCTTCCAACTTTTTGCCCATTCAGTATGATATTGGCTGTGGGTTTGTCATAAATAGCTTTTATTATTTTGAGATACATTCCGTCGATACCTAGTTTATTGAGAGTTTTTAGCATAAAGGGCTGTTGAATTTTGTTAAAGGCCTTCTCTGCATCTACTGAGATAATCATGTGTTTTTTGTCTTTGTCTCTGTTTATGTGGTGCATTATGTCTGTAGACTTGTGTATGTTAAACCAGCCTTGCATCCCCAGGATGAAGCCTACTTGATCGTGATGGATAAGCTTTTTGATGTGCTGTTGCAATCGATTTGCCAGTATTTTATTGAAGATTTTTGCCTCTATGTTCATCATGGATATTGGCCTGAAGTTTTCTTTTTTTGTTGAGTCTCTGCCAGGTTTTGGTATCAGGATGATGATGGTCTCATAAAATGATTTGGGAAGGATTCCCTCTTTTTGGATTTTTGGAATAGTTTCAGAAGGAGTGGTACCAGCTCTTCTTTGTATGTCTGATAGAATTCGGCTGTGAACCCATCTGGACCTGGGCTTTCTTTGGTTGGTAGGCTATTAATTGCTGCCTCAACTTCAGCCCTTGTTATTAGTCTATTCAAGGTTTCAGCTTCTTCCTGGTTTAGGCTTGGGAGGTTGCAAGTGTCCAGGAGTTTGTCCATTTCTTCCAGGTTTACTGGTTTGTGTGCATAGAGTTGTTTGTTTTAATCTCTGATGGTAGTTTGTATTTCTGTGGAATCAGTGGCGATATCCTCTTTATCGTTTTTTTATTGCTTCTATCTGATTCTTCTCTCTTTTTGATTAATCTGACTAGCAGTCTGTCTATTTTGTTGATCTTTTCAAAAAACCAGCTCCTGGATTTATTGATTTTTTTTTTGAAGGTTTTTTTGTGTCTCTGTCTCCTTCAGTTCTGCCCTGTTCTTAGTTATTTCATGTCTTTTGCTAGCTTTTGAGTTTTTTTAATCTTGCTCCTCTAGCTCTTTCAATTTTGATGATAGGGTGTCAATTTTAGATCTCTCCTTGCTTCTCATGTGGGCATTTATTGCTATATATTTTCCTCTAGAGACTGCTTTAAATGTGTCCCATAGATTCTGGTATGTTGTGTCTTTGTTCCCGTTGGTTTCAAAGAACATCTTTATTTCTGCCTTCATTTCATTGTTTATCCAGTCAACATTAAAGAGCCAGTTGTGCCGGGTGCGGTGGCTCAAGCCTGTAATCCCAGCACTTTGGGAGGCCGAGGCGGGTGGATCACAAGGTCAAGAGATCGAGACCATCCTGGTCAACATGGTGAAACCCCGTCTCTACTAAAAATACAAAAAAAATAGCTGGGCATGGTGGTGCGTGCCTGTAATCCCAGCTACTTAGGAGGCTGAGGCAGGAGAATTGCCTGAGCCCAGGAGGCGGAGGTTGCGGTGAGCCGAGATCGCGCCATTGCACTCCAGCCTGGGTAACAAGAGCGAAACTCTGTCTCAAAAAAAAAAAAAAAAAAAAAAAAAGCCAGTTGTTCAGTTTCCATGAAGTTGCATGGTTCTGAGTTAGTTTCTTAATCCCGAATTCTAATTTGATTGCACGGTGGTCTGAGAGACTTGTTTGTTATGATTTCCATACTTTTGCATTTATTTCCAATTATGTGGTCAATTTTAGAGTAGGTGTGATGTGCTGAGAGAAATGTATATTCTGTGGATTTGGGATGGAGAGCTCTGTAGATGTCTATTGGTTTGCTTGGTCCAGATCTGAGTTCAAGTCCTGGATATCCTTGTTAATCTGCTGTCTCATTGATCTGTCTAATATTGACAGTGGAGTGTTAAAGACTCTCACTATTATTATGTGGGAGTCTAAGTCTCTTTGTGGGTCGTTAAGAATTTGCTTTATGTATCTGGGTGCTCCTGTATTGGGAGCATATATATTTAGGATCATTAGCTCTTCTTGTTGCATTGATTCTTTTACCATTATGTAATGTCCTTCTTTGTCTCTTTTGATCTTTGTTGGTTTAAAGTCTTTTATCAGAGACTAGAATTGCAACTCCTGATTTTTTTTTGCTCTCCATTTGCTTGGTAAATCTTCCTTCATCCCTTTGAGCCTCTGTGTGTCCTTCCATGTGAGATGGGTTTCCTAGATACAGCACACTGATGGGTTTGCCTTTTCATCCAATTTGCTGGTCTGTGTCTTTTGATTGGAGCATTTAGCCCATTTACATTTAAGGTTAATATTGTTTTGTGTGAATTTGATCCTGCCATTTTGATGCTAGCTGGTTGTTTTACCCATTAGTTGACCCAGTTTCTTCATTGTGTCGATGCTCTTTACCATTTGGTATGTTTGTGGTTTTGTTTATAGAGGTATAGTTAGAACAGCCTCGGTAATGGCTATCTGCCTCAGTAATGGCAGCCTACCTTCGTAATGGCAGACTGCCTCGGTAATGGCAGACTGCCTTGACACCTTTATTTTCACTAACCTCTGACTGATGTTTAGCATCTTCTTCACCTACGGATGTAGGCGACACTCCCACTGATATCATCTGCCCCAGTAGCTTTGTCTCTCTGGATATTTTCACGTAACATTATAGTTGTAGATATCTTGAAATAATTACACTCATTTACTATCTCCAAATTACAGTTTTAGAGCAGCCAAGAGATGTTGTTACTTAATGTATTAATAAAGGAGGACAGATTACTGCTATTAATGTCATAAACTTGGTTTTTAAAAATATTTGATAGGTGTTATGGCTTGAAATTTAATCCCCCAAAAATATTCGAATTGTAAATCCCAGTAGCTCAGAAAATGACCTTACTTGGAAATAGGGACTTTGCAAATGTAATTCATAAAGATGAGGTCATCCTAGGGTAGGGAGCCCCTAAATCAACATGACTGACAGGTGTCTGTATACGAAGGGGAGATGTGGACGCAGACGTGTAGGGAGAACCCCATGTGGAACCTGATTCTGCTGCCATGAGCTGAGGAACTCTCAGAAGCGAGAGAGGGAGGCCTGGAACAGACCCTTCCCTGGTGCCTTTGGAGGAACCATGGTCCTGCTGGCATCGTGATCCAGCCCCCAGGTGTGTGAGAGAATGCATTTCTGTTTAGCCCGCTCAGCTCTGGTCCTTTATTACAGCAGCCTAGTTAATTCATTACAGTAGGTTTCCTTTGCGAACCCCTGTGTTACATTTTCTGCATCTAAAGCCTTATGCTGAGCAGTACACAGATGTCACCGGCTGACCAGAGGTGTCGTTAGAAAGCCCTGTTTCCAAGTGAGCCGGAGGGCAGGGTCTGCAGAGGTCTTGAGGGGCTGCCCAGACCAGGTGCTGTGGGTCTTGGCTCGGTGGAAGGGAAGCCAGCGGCTGCAGGCTGGCCTGGAGCAAAGCTATCCCTTCCCTTCCTGGGGTGTGGATCCAGGAAGGGGCAGGTGCATGTAGCCGTGAGAAGAGCTCCGTGCTCGGGACTCAGAGTTGAGGTCTCCCTGGGAGGCTCGTGGCACTGCCTTGCTGGTGGGGAGCTTGGTCTGCTCCCCTGACCTCTGGTGCACACTCCAGGGACACCAGTCAGACCGGGCTGTGTGATCTGATGCTAGCACACTGCTTTGGTCCAGGTCTTACAGGCCAAGAGGAGCAGGGTCTGGGGCTCAAGATAGTCAGCCACCTTGAGCTGTCATGAGGTCAGCTATTCCGCAGGTGGCCTCTCACTGGGCCGCATCTGGCTTTGCCCCCATATGCAGCCACCCCCATGGGGGTCAATTCCAGCTTTTGGGGTGTGCCGGTGGTGATAAGCCCTATCACCAGGAACATCTTTGTACCCGTCAGTTTTTCTTCTTGCGTCAGTGCTGTAGGTGTCATAGTAGGTGTTGAGGTCGGAGTGCAATGCAGCTGATTGGGAAAGACAGCGGGCTTTGGGATCAGAGGGCACGGTCTTCACCGGAGGAACGCTGGCTTTGCAGCTCGGCTCAGCCCCAGATTCCATCTGTCATTGCCTGTGGCCAGCCGCCTGGCCTTGGGCAACATGTTTTGGGTGTGTGCAGCCACCTGCGTAATTTTTGCTTCCCCTTAAAAATGAACTGGGTTGTGGAGAGAGCTGGGAGTCAGGAGGACGCTGTGAGCATGTGTCCCTCTGTCCGGCATGCTCTCAGCCTCAGCCTTGTGGGGTGAGATCAAGGCATCCTTAGGATGCAGACCTTGGGCCCTCGAGCTGGCAGGGAGCTGGGTGTCACCTGGAACCCTGCCAAAGGCTGCTGCCTCTGTAGTTTAGGGCTTTCTCTCTCCCAAATGCAACGTGGGGAGGGGGGGACACACTGGAGCCAAGCCAGCTGTGTGCAAACAGCAGCTCTTCTTCTACTTAGTGGCCTTCGTTGGGAAGGTCTCTCTGCTCCTGTAACTTCATTTCCTCATTCGTAACAAAGACAAATGAAACAGATAATATTGCCTGTTGTAAGGATTGAACTAAATCAGGTAAAGAGGCTACTAGACTTCCGTCAGCAATGTCCATTTCCTTTGCCCCATATATGTTTCCAAATTGTGTGTGTGTGTGTGTGTGTGTGTGTGTGTGTGTGTGTGTGTATGTTAAGAAACATTAACTAGAAAGAAGAGAGCAGTCTAGCTTTTCTGGGGAGTTGAAGGCAGTTTCATTAAAAATATGTTTCTGGCCAGGCATGGTGGCGCTCAGCACTTTGGGAGGCTAAGGCAGGTGGATCACTGGAGATCAGGAGTTCTTCAAGACCAGCCTGGCCAACGTGGTGAACCCCCACGCTCCCTCCCCTATGGTGGCATGCACCTGTCCCAGCTACTACTCAGGAGGCTGAGGCAGGAGAATCACTTGAACCCAGGAGACAGAGGTTGCCATGAGCCAAGATCATACCAACCACTGTCCTCCAGCCTGGGTGATAGAGTAAGACTCTGTCTCAGAAAAAAAACAAACCACAAAAAGGTTTCCCCGTTAGCCCTGGCTTCCAGGAAGCCCAGAGCCCACCAGGAGCTTCCTCACAGAGGTGTGTCGTCCCTCCTGTTGGCATGAATGGTCTGTCCTCCTTCCATGACTTGGAATTGTGTGAGCCACCTCAGAGAAATGGTTACTGCAATGACAGTGTGCAGAGGACCTCTGCTGCTTCTTGGAAAGCGCGTAGAGTCTTAAGAAACTTTCTGTGACTTCCTGATTTTCCGACTTCTGTCTTCGGGAGGCTGATTGCCTCCGGGAAGACTGAATTCCTGTGTTGTATTGGTGGCGACAGTCACTCCCAGGTCCAAGCTTCAGTCTGGTGGTTGAAAGAACACTGATGTGGTCGGGTGCTGAGCACAGGGTCAGGCGGTTGCCCAGCAGATCTTCCCCAGGCAACCTAGAATGTCACTGGGCATGAGCTGTGTTTGTCCAGGCTTGTCTGAGCTAGAGTCAGGGCTAGCGGGTGAGGAAGTGTTTCTCTGTCTTCTCAGGTAAAAGCCATGGCTTCAAATGCTTGTGGTGATGGAGAAAGAGCAGGAAGACACCAGGGCCCCACCTTCCTTGGGGGAAGTGGTCTGGCACACAGGGCTCCCGGCACAGAGGGGCTTCGTGATGGGCCCCAGGCTCGGTGAGTCCTAAGGAACCCGTCTGGGATCTGGGGATGCACTTTCCCAAAACTGTGCCTCTGCCCATGCTGTTCCTCCTCCTCTGCCTTTCTTCCTCAATCACTCTTCTTTCATTTCACAAAAGGAGGCCAGGCGCGGTGGCTCACACCTGTAATTCCAACACTTTGGGAGGCAAGGTGGTTGGATCACGAGGTCAGGAACTCAAGACTAGCTTGGCCTGCGTGGTGAAACCCCATCTCTACTAAAAATACAAAAAATAGCCAGGTATGGTGGTGCGCGCCTGTAATTCTAGCTACTCAGGAGGCTGAGGCAGGAGAATTGCTTGAGCCCTGGAGGTGGAGGTTGCAGTGAGCTGAGATCTCACCACAGCACTCCAGCCTGGGCAACAGAGAGAGAGACTACGTCTCAAAAAAAAAAAGTCAACTGTTCTTTCTCCCCTCCTGAAACTCATTATGGTGCATTGCTCATGGTGTGAAAACATTTAGAGCGCCAAATGGACGTGGTAGGGTTGGGCAGCATGAGGGAAAGGTGGATTGCAAAGCATATGGTTGTTAAAGAGGACAGCGCCTTTTGGAATTATTCAACTGAGAAGCACATGGCAAGGTTTCATATCTTTGTGTGTCCATCTGCTCACCTGTCTGTCCATCCACCCATGCACCCACCCATGTACCCATCCACCTGCCCACGCACCCACTCATCAAACTACCCACCATTCATCCATCCACCCATCCACCTGTCCATCCATCCATCCATCCATCCGTCCATCCACCCATCCACCCATCCACCCATCCACCCATCCACCTGTCCATCCATCCACCCATCCATCTCTCCACCCATCCATCCATTCATCCATCCACCGATCCACCTGTCCATCCATCCATCCGTCTCTCCACCCATACACCTGTCCACCCATCCATCTATTCATCCATCTACCCATCCATCCATCCATCTCTCCACCCATCCATCCACCTGTCCATCCATCCATCCATCCATCCATCCACCCATCCACCCATCCACCTGTCCATCCATCCACCCATCCATCCATTCATCCATCCACCGATCCACCTGTCCATCCATCCATCCGTCTCTCCACCCATACACCTGTCCACCCATCCATCTATTCATCCATCTACCCATCCATCCATCCATCTCTCCACCCATCCATCCACCTGTCCATCCATCCATCCATCCATCCATCCATCCATCCATCCACCCATCCACCCATCCACCTGTCCATCCATCCACCCATCCATCCATTCATCCATCCACCGATCCACCTGTCCATCCATCCATCCGTCTCTCCACCCATACACCTGTCCACCCATCCATCTATTCATCCATCTACCCATCCATCCATCCATCTCTCCACCCATCCATCCACCTGTCCATCCATCCATCCATCCATCCATCTCTATACCCATCCATCCACCTATCCACCTGTCCATCCATCCATCTCTCCACCGATCCATCCACCCATCCATCCATCTCTCCACCCATCCACCTGTCCATCCATCCATCTCTCCACCCATCCACCTGCCCACGCACCCACTCATCAGCCTACCCACCATTCACCCATCCACCCATCCACCTGTCCATCCATCCATCCATCCATCCATCCATCTCTCCACCCATCCATCCACCCATCCACCTGTCCATCCATCCATCCATCCACCCATCCACCTGTCCATCTCTCCACCCATCCATCCATTCATCCATCCACCGATCCACCTGTCCATCCATCCATCCATCTCTCCACCCATACACCTGTCCACCTATCCATCTATTCATCCATCTACCCATCCATCCATCCATCTCTCCACCCATCCATCCACCTGTCCATCCATCCATCCATCCATCTCTATACCCATCCATCCACCCATCCACCTGTCCATCCATCCATCCATCTCTCCACCAATCCATCCACCCATCCATCCATCTCTCCACCCATCCACCTGTCCATCCATCCATCTCTCCACCCATCCACCTGTCCATCCATCCATCCACCCATCTCTCCACCCATCCACCTGTCCATCCATCCATCCACCCATCTCTCCACCCATCCACCTGTCCATGCATCCATCCATCTCTCTACCCATCCACCTGTCCCATCCATCCATCCACCCACCCATCCACCCACCCACCCATCCATTCCTCCATCTCTCCACCCATCCACCTGTCCATCCATCCACCCATCCTTCCATCCATCTCTCCACCCATCCATCTATTCATCCATCCCCCCATCCACTTGTCCATCTATCCATCTCCACCCATCCACCCATCTCTCCACCCATCCACCTATCCATCCATCCATCCATCCATCCATCCATCTATTCATCCATCCACCCATCCATCTATCCACCTGTCTACCCATCCATCCATCTTTCCACCTATCCACCTTTCCATCCATCCCTCCATCCATCTCTCCACCCATCTACCTGTCCATCCATCTCTCCACCCATCCATCTATTCATCCATCCACCATCCACTTGTCCATCTCTCCACCCATCCATTCGTGTATTCATCCATCCCATCTAGTCATTCATCTTACCTCCCTCCCTATTAAGTCATACTTCAGAAGTGAGATTAGTTATTTATTTGTCACTAAACATTTTTAGTTGTCAACTAACATTTTAATTTAGATTTTAAAAACAAAAACTTTTTTAGTGGAAATTGAATTCTGAACTGGCCAATCAATTTGTCAGGAAGTACTGGCTTTACTAATGAGGTTACATGGTGGCATTTTCTATACATTGAACAACTTAAACCTTCAGCCCTAAATATATTTGAAGCATGAAAATAATGTCCCAAATTATATACTCTGTAACAGTTACACCTGTGATACCGTTTGAGAGACAGACATCAAACCCTGCGAAAGGTACACGGTTGTTCACATTTGTTTTGGGAGGACACATGAACCCAAAGTGCCGATCAGTGGCTGGGTCTTCCCTTCAGAGCCCAGCCCAGAGCTGGGTGTGGGATTTAGCTGGATTTCCGCTCTGCCTTTCAGGACGAGGTATGGCTGATGCCTTGATGTGGAAGAGGAAGCAGTGGCATCGAGCCCATGCCCACAGTTGGCCTGAGTCCTGCTCAGCACGTGTTGCCAACTCACGGCAGTGAGAATAGGCAGGAATTCCAGGAATGAGCTGGTTGGCCCTGGACTGGTTCCGACAGGCTCCCTGTCCTGGCAGAGGCTCCAAATCTGAGGTTCTTTCCAGAGGAGGTCACGCCAGGTGCAGCAACGGGGTTGTCAGTCTGTCTAAGGCAGGGACAGGAAGGGGGTGACCCTGTAGCCTGAAGCAGTTCAGTTGTCTCATTTTAAATAACCCTGCATGGAAGAAGCTAATGACATTATTGCATGGAAAATGCTATGTGACCGTCCCTCATAGAGTCAGTGACTTGGAAAGATGCTCATGATATAAAGTGGAGAAAGGCAGGATGACCCCATTATGTAAAATAGTGTGTATTTATAGCAGAGAGACTGGGAGGATGGACCACAGTGTGAACTGTGCTTATTTCTAGATGTTCACTGTAGGCAACTTTTAGAAACAGTCTTACTGAAATCTAATTGATGTACAAAGAAACTACACATACTTAAATTACATAGTTTTGTAGATTTTGACATCTGCCTATACCCATGAAACCTTCATCACAATCACAGTGACATGAAAGCTTCCTCACGTCCCTTTGTTAATTTGAATAAGTTTTATTGAGACATAACTCACATACCATACAATCCACCCCCTGAAAGGGGCGGCGTGGCTCACACCTGCAATCCCAGCGCTTTGGGAGGCCGAGGTGGGCAGATTACCTGAGGTCAGGTGTTTGAGACCAGCCTGACCAACATGACAAAACCCATCTCTACTAAAAATACAAAATTAGGCATGCATGGTGGTGTGTGCCTGTAATCTCATCTACTCAGGAGGCTGAGGCAGGAGAATCACTTGAACCTGGGAGGTGGAGGTTCCAGTGAGCCGAGATCGAACCACTGCACTCCAGCCTGGGCGACAGTGAGACTCCAGCTCAAAAAAAAAAAAAAAAAAAAAAAAAAAAGGTAGGTGGAGGGTATAATCAGTGGTTTTTCGTGTATTCACAGTGGTACAATCATGACCACAGTCAATTTTAGAATATTTTTCTTACCCCCGCAAGAAACCGCACAGCTATGAGTAGTCGCTCACCATCCCTCCCACCGGCTCCCCCATTCTAGGCAGCCACTAATCTACCTCCTGTCTCTATTTGCCTATTTGGACATTTTGCATAAAAGGAGTAAATGACACATAGTCCTTTGTGAGTGGCGTCTGACTTAGCATAACGTTTCCAGCATTCACCCACATTGAGGCAGATAGCGGCACTCGATGTTTCACCATTTGAAGAATTGCTGAAATGTTTTCCAAAAAGCTGTATCAATTACATACTATTTTTTTCTTTTCTTTTCTTTTTTTTTTTTTGAGAGAGTCTCACTCTGTCACCCAGGCTGGAGTGCAAATGATGCGATCTCGGCTCACTGCAACCTCTGCCTCCCAGGTTCAAGCGATTCCTTTTTTTTTTTTTTTTTTTTTTTGAGACGGAGTTTCGTTCTTGTTACCCAGGCTGGAGTGCAATGGCGTGATCTCAGCTCACCTCAACCTCCGCCTCCTGGGTTCAGGCAATTCTCCTGCCTCAGCCTCCTGAGTAGCTGGAATTGCAGGCACGTGCCACCATGCCCAGCTGATTTTTTTTTTTTTTTTTTTTTTTGTATTTTTAGTAGAGACGGGGTTTCACTATGTTGACCAGGATGGTCTCGATCTCTTGACCTTGTGATCCACCCACCTTGGCCTCCCAAAGTGCTGGGATAACAGTCAAGCGATTCTTGTGCTTCAGCCTCCCCGGTAGCTGGGACTACAGGCGCCCATCATCATGCCCAGCTAATTTTTTATATCTTTTATTATTATATATTTTTTGAGATGGAGTCTCATTCTGTTGCCCAGGCTGGAATGCAGTGGCGTAATCGCGGCTCACTGCAACCTGTGCCTCCTGAGTTCAAGCGATCCTCCTGCCTCAGCCTCTCCAGTAGCTGGGATTTCAGCCCTGGCTAATTTTTGTATTTTTAATAGAGATGGGGTTTCACCATATTGGCCAGGCTGGTCTTGAACTCCTGACCTCAGGTGACTCACCCCCCCTTGGCCTCCCAAAGGGACGGAATTACAGGTGTGAGCCACCATACCCAGTCACTTAAATATAGAATTAAGAGACTGATTATGCAGGGTTTGCTCGGGTGATTCTGGAGACTCAGTCCCATAGTCTGCCATCAGCAGAAGCCCAGAAAGCCGGTGGAGTAACTTCAGTCCAAACCTAAAAAACAGAGAACCAGGCCAGCCAACGGGTAAGTTCCAGCATGAGTGCAAAGCCCCAAGCACTGGGGTGGGGGCCGCTGGCACTTCTCCTGGAGAAGATGATGTGCCACTTCAGAGACAGAGAGGGAGAGAGAGGGGGCCTTCTTCCCCCTTTTTGTTCTATTCAAGCCCTCCGTGGGTTGGGTGGTGCCGCCCCACACTGATAAGGGCGGGTCTTTACTCAGTCTACTGATTCAAATGCTCATCTCTTCTGGAAACGCCCTCCCAGACACACCCAGGAATAATGGACATTGCTTAGCCCACCCAATCTTACACAGACAGTTAACCATCACAAGCCCACCCCTTGTCAGCTTGGCATCCATATGCATCTAGAAAGTCTAGTAATCTGTAATTTTCTTTAATTTCTTTAATTTTCTTTAATAAATACCTATTACTTTAAAAGGGTGAAGAAAGGATGTTATAAAAACAATGCTGTATGTTATTCAGAAGAGGGAAAATTTGAAAACACCCCAGTTCCCAACAGTGATGGATCTATAAAGTGGAATATGTTGGTTTTCAGCTCCATCAAGTCATATATATTCTTCTCTAAGCTGTTTACTCTTGTTAGCATTTCGTCAAGCCTTTTTTCAAGGTTCTTAGTTTCTTTGCATTGGGTTAGAACATGATCTTAGGGCCGGGTGCGGTGGCTCAAGCCTGTAATCCCAGCACTTTGGGAGGCCGAGGCGGGTGGATCACGAGGTCAACAGATCGAGACCATCCTGGTCAACATGGTGAAACCCCGTCTCTACTAAAAATACAAAAATTAGCTGGGCATGGTGGCACGTGCCTGTAATCCCAGCTACTCAGGAGGCTGAGGCAGGAGAATTGCCTAAACCCAGGAGGCGGAGGTTGCGGTGAGCCGAGATCGCGCCATTGCACTCCAGCCTGGGTAACAAGAGCGAAACTCCGTCTCAAAAAAAAAAAAAAAAAAAAAAAGATCTTTTAGCTCAGATAAGTTTGTTGTTACCAACCCCCTTCTGAAGCCTGTTTCTGTGAATTCATCACACTCGTTCTCCATCCCTCCTTGTTCCCTAGCTGGTGAGGAGTTGTGATCCCTTGGAGGAGGAGAGAGATTCTGGTTTTGGGTGTTTTCATGCTTTTGGTGCTGGCTTCTTCCCATTTTTGTGGATTTATTTACCTGCGGTCTTTGTAGTTGGTGACTTTCAGATGGTGTCTCTGAGTGGTCGTCCTGTTTGTTGACGTTAAAGTTATTTCTTTCTGTTCTTTTCCTTCTAATAGTCAGGCCCCTCTGAGGACTGCTGCAGTCCACTCCAGACCCTGCCTGCCTGGGGATCACCTGCAGCGACTGCCGAACAGTAAGGGTTGCTGCTGGTTTCTTCTTCTGTTATCTTTGTCCCAGAAGGATACCCACCAGATGTCAGCCTGAGCTCTCCTTTATGAGGTGCCTCTTTGGATATACAGGAGTCAGGGAGCTGCTTGAGGTGACAGTCTGTCCCTTATCAGAGCTCAAGTGCTGACTTGTGAGCTCTGTTGTTCCATTGAGAGCTGCTGGGCAGGAACGTTTAAGTCTGCTGCAGTGGAACTCAAAACCACCTTTTTTCCCAGGTGCTCTGTCCTGGGAAGTTGAGGCTTTATAGTTCCTGATGTGCTGCTGCCTTTTTTCAGGGATGCCCTGCCCAACAAGGAGGTAGCCTAGTCACAGTCTGCCAGCAGAGGCGTTGCTGAGCTGTGGTGGGCGCTGCCCAGCTGCTGTGTGAACTCCCTTGTTGTTTTGTTTGTTTGCAGAGGTATAGTTAAAATGGCCTTGGTAATGGCCAATGCCCTTTCCCCACCAGAGCTGGACCGTCCCGGGTCCAGCTGCACTTGTTGCGAAACTCTCAATCCAGAGCGTTTCAGATTGCTGGTCTTTGTGGAGCTGCGACCCACCGAGCCAGATGACCTGGCTCCCGGTTTCAGCTGCCCTTTTTTCAGTTGAATGGGCGGCTCTGTCTGCCAGGCGTTCCAGGTGACAGTTGAAACAGTCACCCAGATTTGTGCGAGTTTTGTGTGGAGACCCGCCGCACCAGCTGAAACAGCCATGCTGGAAACGCGTCGCACCTTTCAGCCCTGGAATCTCCTGGTCTGTGGGCAGTAATAACTCGTTTGCAAATGCAGTGATCAGTCACCCTCTGCGTTGTTCTCGTGGGGAACTGGACTCCAGAGCTGTTCCTATTTGGCCATCTTGGATCTTCTCTCGAGATTATACATTTTAAAAATGTTTTTAAAGTAAATCTCCATATTTCCCACCGTAAATGTTTAGGAAACATGAATGACAATCATATTAAACAACAAACATCCCCTATATGTTACTGCAGAGCCGTAGTTACTGTCAGGAGGGGTGGGGGATGGGGGGCAGCATGAGGAAAAGGAAAGGATGTTGGGGGAGGGGGGGCTGGGGCCGTGGGACCTAGAAGTCTTGGAGGAAGTCAGCTGGAGGTTGGCACCGGAATCTGAGCCCTGCTGGTGGGATTTGGGGGAGCCGAGGCTGGCCTAGCCTGAGCGGAGTTTGCCCACCTCCCTTTCCTTGCTCTTGAAGGCCGCTGGGTGCTCCCCAAACCCAGACCCAGTCCCGCTGGTACTGTACCCCTGCTGGTGCTGTGTCTCGCTGTGTGCTGCTGCTGTCAGCAGCCTCGGTGGGCCCTCAAGGCCTTGAGACACATGTCATCCTTCAGGTGTGGGGCCCTGCGTGTACAGAGGGATGGCGCCAATTCCCGGGAAGCTCTGGGTCGGGCAGGTTGTAGACCTGGAGGGAGGAGCCTCAGCTGCAGAACTGATGCTGGTCTCTGAGCTCAATCCAGCCCTCAGGAGTGGGAGGGGCGGGTGGTCTGCAACCTCAGCTGCCTGCTGGAATTACCAAATGTCCTGCGGCCGGGGCCCCACCCAAAGGTTCTGATGTGACCTGCTTGAGATGTGACCTGGGTGTCTCAAGGCCTAAATTAGCTTCCTCAGGTGATTCTAACATGCCGTCCAGGCTGAGACCTACTCCATTTTGCCAACGTGACACGCTTAAGGCCACCCAGACCTTCAGTGCTAAGGTGTGTACAAACAGCAGTGTAGGAAATGTGTGAGGAGCGTTCGTTCTGTGTTCCGTCCTGTTACTCCAACTTTTTTTTTAAAGACAGTCTCCTTCTGTCCACAGGCTGGAGTGCAGTGGCACGATCTCGGCTCACTGCAATCTCTGCCTCCTGGGTTCAAGTCCCTGCCTCAGCCTCCTGAGTAGCTGGGACTACAGGTAGACCACTATGCCTGGCTAATTTTTTGTATTTTAGTAGGGATGGGGTTTCACCATGTTGGCCAGGATGGTCTCGATCTCCTGACCGCGTGAGCCACCGCGCCCGGCCTAGTCACTCCATCCTTGCCCCGGCTTAGTGAGGTTGCGTCATTTCTTTTTTTTTCTTTGAGACAGGAGTTTCGCTCTTGTTACCCAGGCTGGAGTGCAATGGCGCGATCTCGGCTCACCGCAACCTCTGCCTCCTGGGTTCAAGCAATTCTCCTGCCTCAGCCTCCCGCATAGCTGGGATTACAGGCATGCGCCACCATGCCCAGCTGATTTTTTGTATTTTTATTTTTAGCAGAGACAGGTTTCACCATGTTGACCAGGATGGTCTCGATCTCTTGACCTTGTGATCCACCCGCCTCGGCCTCCCAAAGTGCTGGGATTACAGGCTTGAGCCACAGCGCCCGGCCAGGTTGCGTCATTTCTAACACACCTTACTCATTGCCGTTCATGCACAGCCAACATGTTCTTGGAGAAGTTTCTGAGAATGAGGGCAGGGCTCCACCTAAGGAAGCTTGTTTTGCAGAGTGGGAAGGGTCTCAATGCTCCAAGCAGGTAGAACCTGAGCTCCTCTGGCTGTTCTTTCTTCCCCTTCATTTCTCCTGCCCTCCAGCTCCCGCAGCTCTCCTTGTGGGGTAGAACCATCCCTTGGTATGCTGGGGGATTGGCTTCAGGACCCCAGCGTACACCAAAGCCCTGCCCTTCGGCCTCGTGGAACCTGCCTAGGCGAGAGCCGGCCCTCCCGCAAATACTGTATTTTCAGTCAGCATTTGATTTTTGGTTGAAAACATCCACTTGTAAGTGGACCTGTGCAGTTCAGACCCATGTTGTTCAAGGGTCGACTGTTTTAGGATGCACACAGCAGCTCTCAAAAGTTTAGTAAGAAACCCCCAGGGTGCTGGTTAAGAATGCAAATTCCGGCCAGGTGCAGTAGCTCACGGCTATAATCACAGCACTTTGGGAGGCCATGATGGGTGGAACACTTGAGGTCAGATGTTCGAGACCAGCCTGGCCAACATGGTGAAGCCCCCATGGTGGAGGGTGACTAGTCTGTTACTGGGGAGGCTGAGGCAGAATTGTTTGAACCCAGGAGGCAGAGGTTGCAGTGAGCTGAGATCACGCCACTGCACTGCAGCCTGGGTGACAGAGCGAGACTCAACAAAAAAGAATGCAAATTCCTGGTCTTCGTCCCTGGATATGCTGATTTGTCACATCTGGGGTTGGGCCCACGGATAGGCATTTTAACTAGCAGCCCAGATCATTCTAAAGCAGGAGACAAAATGACTGTTCCATAAAACCCCAGGTCTGCCGTCAGAGACATGGGTTCGTGCCTGGCTCTTGCTGGGCCGACTGAACTCCATGAGCCCTGTGATCACGCCGCAATGGGAAGACTCCACCCTCCGTCAGGATGTTACGTACCCCGAGATGATGGGTATGAGGCTCCTGCGGCTTTGCCAGTGAGTGCCCCCCTCTATCGAACCCCAAGGCTTGAACTTATTCTAAGGCCGCGGCAAAACACTGAAAAACTTCCTTTGACCCAGATGCATCTGAAACCACATGGAATCCTCCAAATCACAGGCAGTGCTCACACCTGGCAGGCCCACGAGGGAACTGTGAGGACATCAATCAAGATGAGCCTTCCTGTTGTCATTCTCTTCCTGCCAATCAGGAAAGGGAGTATTTTTTTCTTACCATTGCTGCATGGGGTAGGTGTCATTATCCTCATTTTTATAACTGTAGTCCAGAGAGGTTAAGCCTGTTGCCTCAGGACACACAGGAGTGGGGTCCCAGGGTGTGAACTTATGTTTCCAGACCTAGCAGGTGGACTCTTTGGCCTGGCTTCCCCAAGTACCTCTCATCCTAGGGGGAGCGGGTGAGAGCCCCTGGGCTGCCTGGTCCTAGGTAGGTTCGCAGCAGCCTGACGTCCACCCTCCAGAGTTGGCCCTGCTGGTAGCAGACTGGTGTCCCCCCAGGTTCCTGGCATAGCCCTGCCCATCCTCGATTCCCAGCTGCTAACTCTGGAATGAACATGTGGGTGACGCAGCCTTCAGCCCATTTCCCGGGGAGCGGACAAAGGAGGGCTCAGCACTGCAGGTGCCTGGAGCGAGCCGGGAGATGCTGGCATCATCTGATTGTGTGCGAGGTGCAGGCCTGTCAGCTAAGCAAGCAGATGGGAAGGTGGGGACAGGTTCGCCTTGGCTGTCAGGGAGGCTACCTAGAGAAAGTGACACTTAAACAGAGCTACGTGAAGTGGAGGTGGCTGCTCCGAGCCAGACCGCATCTGTGTGTGGCTGTCTGCTGCCCAGGAAGATGGAGAAGGCAGAGTCTGCCCCCCGGAGAGCCCTCTCCAGACTCGGGACGTGAATTCTGGGCCACTGCTGTGGCAGCTATCCCCCGCTCCGCGGAGGTGCTTCCAGGTGGGTGTGCTGGGCCCCAGACCGAGTACTCAGCTCATCTCTTCAGCATCATGACAATGTGCGCGCCACATGCGGACATGTCAGCCCCTTCGGAAAGAGGAATGGAAGGAGCTGGGCCACTCGGCTACGAACGGCAGGTCTGGAGTCTGTGTCCATCCTGGTCCCTCCGCGTGGCCCCCTCAGCCAGTCCACAGCTCTCCCCGACGGGGACCCAGCGTGGCCCCCTCCCAGGCCCCTCAGTGCAGGCAGCCACGTTTCACTGGCCCTGCAGCCCGCTCCTTTGCACCGCAGAGAACCGAGGTTGTGCAGGCAACCGCCACCTCAAACTCTGCAGCTGGGGGTGGGGTGGGAAGTCCAGGGACAGCTCAAAGGGAAGTGGCGACCAGGGAGGGAGAGAAAAGCAGGCCTGGCTTCCAGCTGGCCCAGTCCAAGGAGCTGTGTTAGGTCCTCCTCCCCACAACACTCCCACTGAGGCCTCCGGGGTCCTTGTCCCCGGTCCACATTGTTTCCCAGGAAGAAGGAAAGTTTCCCAAAGGCACGGGGAGGGACGGGTGGCCCACACATCTGTGGGACTAGGGCTGTGTGGAGCAGGCCATTACCATATGAAAGGAGGAGGCCTGAGCGGGCTGGGAGGAGCCCAGGCTGTCACTTGGATACCAAAGGCAGCCGAGGACAGCGGAGGTGGCAGGGGCTCCACACTGGGGTGGAGGATGTAGGCTGCTGGGGCCCTGGGAGCCACTTCTCCCACTCGAGCCTCCTCTCTGGCCCGGGGGGACACCCACAGAGGTGGCAGGATGGTGCTGCAACTAGACTGCTCCAGTGCCCGCTGGGTGACCTGGCACTGTGCCCCTGAAGAAATAGTCAAATGTTAAGGACAAAGGAGTCTCCTAAGACTCCAAGGAACAACTATGACCCGGATTGGGGGAGGGGATTCAGGGAGGCACTTCTTGCTGTGCAGAGGCTGGATGAGGGGCTGTCACCCCGGGCATGTAGTTCAGGAAGTTCCAGGTCTGAGGTCTAAGGCTCTGCTGCTCAGCTGGCTGGCCCTCTGCTTCTGTGACTGCTTCCAAGGAAATCCCAAGGCTTGCACGCTGCAGGCCTCCTCCCAAGCTCCCCACTGGCCTTTCGGTTTTCCGGGCCGGCTGAGGTTCTCCCTGCACTTCGGTTTAGATCTCTTCTTGCAGCATCAGCGGCTCCCACTCACTTTCTGGCAGGGAAGGTCTTGCCCTGGGGATGAGGGACCTTCACACAGAAAACGGCCACTTCCGTAGGAGCCACTTGGCAGTCAGGTCTGTGCTGTAGCAGAGGCTCTGGACACAGCAGCCTCGGTTAGGAGCGGGCAGAGACTTGGGCCCCCACTGAATGGCTGTCTGGTGTCCTTGGGGCCCTCTGTGTTTTGTGCCTCTGCTGTTCTGGAAGAGAAGAATGGAACCTTCTTGTCGTCTTGCCTCCCAGACAGAGCCTGTCCCTGGCTGAGAACCAATTGCGGTGGAGAGCGGAGGAGGGAGGCCATGGGAACCACTCCTCTTGCCCTGCTGAGGGTGTCTGGGTGGGACAAGGGCCACCGTGGACCCAGGCCAGGAGGCTGCTGTAGGGGAGGAGACTCCAGGGCCGCAGTGACAGCCAAAAGCAGCAACTGAGAGAAGAAAGGCCAGTGCTTTACTGGCTTGTGGGGAAGCAGCTATCACCAGGGCTACAATACTCTGTGAAGAAACCCGTGCACTTCCAAGTTCGTGGTAAAACAAAAGACACTTGGCAGCCGGGAAGGCTTTTTTTTTTTTTTTTTTGAGATGGAGTCTCGCTCTGTTGCCAGGCTGGGGTGCAATGGTACAATCTCAGCTCACTGTAACCTCTGCCTCTCAGGTTCAAGCAATTCTCCTGCCTCAGCCTCCCCAGTAGCTGGGACTATAATCACGAACCACCATGCCCAGCTAATTTTTGTTTATTTAGTAGAGACGGGGTTTCACCATGTTGGCCAGGCTCAATCTCTTAACTTCATGATCTGCCCGCCTTGGCTTCCCAAAGTGTTGGAATTACAGGCGTCAGCCAGGAAGTGGCAGAGCAGGGACTCGGGGCAGCTTTGAGCCACAGTTCAAGGCCCAGCTGGATTTAAGGGCTTTTCCACAGGTCTAGAAGGCGCAGACTTAGAAGAGTAGGAAGCCAGCAATCTAAAACAGGAAGCCACAGGCTGTGCAGGTGGAGCCAGTAACAGCTAGCGCCCTGTGCATCTCCAGGAGTCCCAGCATTCCGGGATCAGACCCCGTGAATCATCTGGGAGCTCTATGCAGAGAGGATCTTGCTTCTTGAATTAGTTTCTGGCAGTTGCTCTAGTTTGGGGGTGGGATGGGGTGGAGAATGTGCTATTAGCAAAGGAAGATGAATTAACATTAAGGGCAGTCGCAGGCTCTATAGGGAAGTTCTGTTCACTGCATTGATTTACCTGGAAATACAGAGTTTGGGCTCTTGGCATGAACTGTCTGACTTTAGGGCTCATCAGTCACTCTCTGGGTTTGAGTCCCGCTCCGAGAGAGAACGCGTCCTCAGCAGCCGCTCGGTGCAGAAGGTCTCTCCTCCCCAAATCTGGCTCCTGCAACTACAGAAACAAATGATTTTGTTGGGAGAAGCCTCTCCTCCAGAGCCCTGGGGATAGCAGGGGAGTATCCCTTCTACAGGAACCAGGAACAGGAATGAATGAATCACAGCACCAAGCAAGACTTCACAGGGGATTTATTTTGTTTGAAAGGGCTGAGGGGGACTTTTTACAGGAGTCTGAAGCTGGTAACTAGAAAGAAAGATAAATAAAATACAAAGCCAGTATGCTGTGGCAAATTCCAGAAAACACACTGAAAAAAACCTTTACAGTTTAAAACTGCTTCACTTTATACATAATTACAAATTAATATACAGCATCTGGGTTTTAACCCGTCTTTTTATTTAATAGGGTTTAGCACAGAAGTGTCCATAGAGCATTTGGAAAGCAGTGACAGCAGAGGTATCTGGGGTGTCCCAACCACCCTCTCCGTATCTCCCCTGCGAACCCCACACGGGCGGCAGAGAACAGGAGACCAGGGGCTAAGCTTGAACCACAGGCACACTCACCAGGCACGCCCCAGGGCCACTGCACAGGGACTGTCCACAGCCTCAGGGGCTGCCGAAGGCAGGGGAAATTTGACGCCGCAGAAGGGGTGGGGGTGAGTGCTTCCTGCAGAAGCCCCTCAGGCCTGCCGCACTGGTGCCCCCACCCGGTTGAGAGCAGGTCACCCACTTCGAAGGCAGGGGAAGGTTGCCCCCTTCAGGGCCCGTTACTCTTTTGACAAATTAGATGAGTACTTGGAAAGATGCCTGTATTTTCCCTTCCTTTTTATTTTTTCCCTCTTATGGCAGCATTAAAATACTTTTCTTCTAAAGCCTGGCCAGCAGGCAGTGGACTCTAAGGCTCTGGTGAACTAGGAATGCTCTGCTACATTGAAAGGAAAGTTCAGATCCAAGCCCAAACTCTCTGCCCTCTTGTCTCTGAGGATGGGGGCGCTGGCTGGATGGGACATGCCTGGAGGTGGCCGCACACCTGGGGGGTCCTGCGAAAGGAGGCAAGGCACAGACCTCCACAGCCGCCGCCCCGTTTTCACCCACAGGGTTAGCTCTAGGCTCCCGCATTCCACGGACATCCAACCGCAGGGGATGCACATCATCACCGCACAGCCATTCTCCTTGTGACCACTGAAGCCCATGCACCAGGACTGTCTTTCTAAACCTCCTCCCAGGGCCTGGCTGTCCTCTGGGCACAGACGGACCACCCATCATTACAGTAAACCTCAACTCCAATGCAAATACCAACATCCTCGGGAAGAAAGACCTGAAGGGAAAAAAGCCCTAGAGACACAAATGATGAAAGCACGTCTGTGGACACCAACTTCAGCACCCAGTTCTGGCCCCTAAGGGCGTGGTCCCACCCTGCACTAAGGCAGGGCTTATGAGGCTGGACCCTTGCACACACTAACACCTCCCCTCCCACACGAAGACACAAAGCCAAGGGTCTCAAAACTTTGTGTTCACGACAAACACTGAGGCCTAAGGAAGGTTAAGGGGTGACTCTCAATAGTATTACCCTGAGACATACAAGGGAAAAAAAGGTAAGATTCGTACCTTTCCAAAAAAAATCTTGGTCAGGATTCTTCCCTCCAGAAGCTCTCATGGGGGCAGAGGAAATACTGGCAAAGGTTGAATGTGGCAGTTTGCATGTTTTTAACCCTCCATTTTCTAAGAAAACACAGCCAATACATTTGATTGTCTTGAAAATGACACCAACCGATGAGAGCATTTAAAGTGCACATGTCACCCAAATGGGTGACAACTGAGATGACTGGAACTGAGAGAAGATGCAGCCTCCTTCCACGAAGTTCACTTGAGTCTGGAAATCTGGGGACTCTGGATAGTAATTCCATCTTTCCCCCACAAATAAGCACAAGTTCAGGCACCCGATTTGTTTAGCTTGGAGAACATGGCATCCGGGTATGGGAACAGTAAGGGGAATTCAGTCCGAGTCACCCCAGAAAACAACCCCTTCTCATGTGAGAAAAACCAAGGCAGGCCATTAGATCCAGCAACTACAGCATTGTCAAGGTCATGAGCAAAAGCACAGGCAGCCACATCCCAGTTAAATCCTGAGCACAGGAACAAATCCCCTTGAGGACAACTTCCAAGGAGGAAGGAGATGACAAAGGTATGTGTGAGCACAGTTCTCGGTCAGTGGATCTTTCTGCACCGCAGACTCTATTGGATGAAGGCAGGTGGCTCAGGGGAATTACGGGCACTACCCTTTCTGATTTTAAACTTGTCCAACCAGAACCTGACCAAATCGCTTTAAGTTAGTGGAGTCTGGACAGAGGTGAAATCTCCATTTTAAAAAAAGACCGCTAAAACAACTAACGCAGGGGAAACATTGCAGCTGGGGGGTAAAAGGCACTCTAACACGGAAGTCAAGCTCTGGGGCCACGTGCTCTAACTTCATCCACAGTGTTTTTGTGAAGAGCACGTACGCGAGTAAATCCAATCAGCACCAACCCCTTAATGTTCCAAGCCCGGAGAACAGGGGCACCCGGCCTACATCTACAATAAGAATGCAGGTTCAGTACCACCCTCCTGTGAACCCCAGGAGGGGAACTCGGAGCCAGTGACCAGAACAGAGAGCCAAGCCCCATGGCAGACATGAGGAAAGTCACAGCAGTTTCAGCTGTAACTTGGAGCTGCATGGATTGGTGAAAGCAAGCAACTTAACTTGCTGTTTATGGTCTTTGCAAGGGGACATGATGTTTTCAACAGAAAAATCAGCAGGTTTTGGCCTTGAAGTCTGTTTCTAAGGGGTAGGAATTCTCCATGACCAAAAAAAAAAAGGCAAAGGTATCTCAGGTGGCGAATTTCTTCATTCTTAAACAAGGGAGAAGACATCCTTTGGTTAAAGAACAAGATGGGGTGGGGGAGGGAAGGACATGGACCCCTCCCCTTAAAATTTCATCTGGGCCTTCAAGGCACTTGGAAAGACAGAGTGAGGTGCTGGCTGTCACTTCACTGTGCACTGATCAGGTAGGTTTAGACTCTTGGGCTAGTCCTGGTTCACCCTTAAAAAAGAAAAACACAAACATACACATACAATAAATAAATCTAGGCTAAAAATTCCAAACCAGACCTCTTTCAAATAAACTGAAAGGTAAATATCTCCATCTGCAAGGCCAGCTTGCAATTCATCAATAAGCACCACGTTACAGATTTTTCTATGTCTGCTCAAAGCCCCGTGCTTCTGAGGGGCAAAAAAGCAAGAACTGAAGGCCGGGTTTGAAGCACAGAATTTTCCACAGCCTTCCTTCTGGTGTTCGGGGTCTCAGAGGGAAACGTCACCATGAACTGTCCTGCACACACCAGCTGGGGAAAGCCTCAAGCGAACACAGATCAGAACACGTCGGGAAAGCGACAGCAAAGCCAAGCAGCAGGCAGCATCTGTGGCCTCTTGCGGGGCAGAGTACAGTTCAACAACAGACCTCTAGATTGAAAACGTTTTTAAAGAAATCCAATTTTGCCAAGGCCTCCTAACATAAAAAGGGCACTTTCAAAACCACGCCCCCCAGACCAGCTCCTCTCCAGGTCTGTACTAGCAGGACCTGCTACACATGGCTTAACCCTTCACCTGAACCCACTTCTCAGCCAGCTGTCCTAGCTCCAGAGCACGGCTTCTGCCTGGCCTGGGTGGGAGGCTGACCCCTGGCAGTTGTGTGCCTACAGGCTGCACCCTCACGCAGCAAGGGCCTGGCGGCTGCTATCTGGGAGAGCCTCGATGGGGGCTCACGTTCACAGCCAGGAGGCCGTGGCCTCTTCTGAGTCATGACAACCAAAATGTCATGCTACAGGGATAATGGGGACTAGGCCTCTTCACTTTAATCTGTGGCCAAAGCATGTGCGTCAACATCCTGGAAAACCAGCGTATTTCTTCTGGATTTGATGACGAAATCAGATATTACAGGTTTTTTGTTGCTTTAGTGCCCGAAACACAGATCAAGGTGGTGCAGACCACATGTTTTATACACATCAAGCCTTCTCTCACTGTCTCACAAACATCTGTCATCCCAGAAATGAGAAATACATGCAGAACAGGGGTGATATGTGCACGGGGTGGGCTATAGGATTACTGGGTAAAGTACTGATGTGCAGGGGCTCCGGGTCAGTCCAGGCACTGCCCTTGTGCTGAGCTAAGCTGCCCAGATGGCTGGTGCAGACTGGGCCCTCTTGTGGCATTCCCCACGTGTGTATGCAGACAGGTCCCCGGGTAGGTACACAGGTCAAATCTGCAACATCTGCTGTTTGGTTTTGTGTTCCCCCAAATTAAAGGCAGGCAGAGTTCCAGACCTTATTTAGAAATGCTCTTTCAGCCTTTAGGAATTCCTGACGTGTCCAAAACCATCACCTGTACTTATGAGCCGCCACTATCAGTGTAATCCTGAGTAGGGCCAGCCCAACCTGAGAGTCCTGGGCAGTCACAAATCACAGCTGAAGCAGAGTCTGGGCCTCCTTCCCCACCCTGACGCTCAGATCATCTGTTCCTTCTGGTCCAGGACCTGGGGCCGCCCAGGAGGACTGGACGCTGAGGAGCAGTGGGCGTCCAGTGTAAGAGACTTGTGCATGCGGGGACAGCAGGAGAGGTGGGCTGGCCAGGACCAGGAGGCAGCTGCCTCATCAGAGAGGAGGGTCAGCAGAAGATCTCTTCACCCTCTGCTGATACTTCTGATGTGGGACCATCTGAAAAAGTGAAAAAGAATAATGAAGAAAATTCAGAACAACTGCTCCTTTCATTGAACTCCCTCCCCAACCCAAAGTCTTCTGTAATGTAAATAGGTGACTGGGGCTTGTGGGCAATTAAGTTTCTGCACACTGGGGTTTCTGAAGGAATTTGGTTAACAAGGTTCTTAGTGTTATCCTTCCCTGTCTAAGGCGCCCTTTAACTCTGACATAAGCACTAGAATTTATAAAGAGGCCTGAAAAATGTAAATTTTTTTTCTTTAACCTTTTGCACAGAAAGGAGAGATCAATCCTAAAGAGAAGGGTTCAGGGCAAAAGTGGCACATGAATGGGGAGGCATCTGGTGTAATTCAACCACGGGCTCTGTGGCCACCGGCATGTTAGTTAACCTCCGTGAGCTTCAGTTTCCTCATTTCTCTTGGGGTTAGCAGCGCCAACTTCATATAGTCATGTGAGGGTTAAAGCACCAAGCGCTAGCTGTTATCGATGACTATCTAGGCCAAGAAAAGCAAGGAGGACTTGAATGACTTCATTCAGAGGTGAGCTCCAGTTCCTCAATAGGATAATGCCTTGAAAATGAAACCCATGCTCTCTGCTTTTGCACATGTGCCACATAGAATGGAGTTTTGTTCTTTGAGACACAGTCTCGCTCTGTCCCCTAGGCTGGAGTGCAGTGGCTCAATCTCCACTCACTACAACCTCCGCTTCCCAGGTTCAAGGGATTCTCCTGCCTGACTCCCAAGTAGCTGGACTGCAGGCGCATAACACCACGCCCAGCTCATTTTTGTATTTGTAGTAGAGACGGGGTTTCACCGTATCGGCCAGGCTGTCTTGAACTCCTGACCTCACGATCTGCCCACCTCGGCCTCCCAAAGTGCTGGGATTACAGGCATGAGCCACCGCCCCTGGCCAGAGTGGGTTAACGCTCTCTGATGGACGCTCTTAGCAAGTGGAGCTGGTGAGAAGGATGGCAGATTGGCTTCTGCACATCTGAACTGTACCCTTTTCAAGCCTGCCCTGTGCCACTAAAATCTGCCTTCTCTCAGAATGCAGAGACACCGTGGCCACAGGGAGAGCAGGTGTGGGTGACTCACCACCGGGCTGAGAGCGGCTGGTTTTGTTCTTCTTTTTTTTCTCCTTCTTTTCCTTTGGCTTAGCTAATCCAAACAGGCGGGTGGAGGCAGAGGTGGACGCAGGGGCCTGGCTCTGTCCTTCTGATCCTTTGTTTATATGACTGGTTGAACTCAGTATGTGAAAAGGCCCCTTATCTTTGTATGTCCGAGAGATGCTGTTCCTTTTTGGGGACACTGAAAGTTCTGAGTCCAATGACCCTGATTTGGCTATGGAAGGTGCAGATGGCGAGGGAGGCTCCTCAGCACTGGGCAAGAACGACGGGATCCTCATCAGCTTAGTATGTGGATGGGAAACCTGGACATAGTGAAGAGAAGGGGTTTTCACTTGGAGACCGTCAGCACCCCTGATGCCCATTCAATAAATCCTGTCTGATTCAACTGGGTGTGCTGGCTGGGTGCTTACCTGCCCCTGTCACCTCTACAGAGATCACTTCTGCGGACTGCATAGAGCTCAAAGGTTCAGAACTTCTTGCTTTCATTAGCTGCCCTCCCCCAAATAATATCTATAAATATGTTAAAAATACCAACTTCAATACTGTTAATACTTTTATTACAAACGCTGGTGTCATAAAACACCAACAGTACCTTTGATGGGGCGACTTAGAAAAGAATTCCCATTCCCTGAAAAAATAAGGAGAACTGCTTAAGACTGCTCTACACAGGGATGCAGATAATTATTTGAGGGCAAAGGGATTACAGAAGGCTGTTAAGGTTGGAGGGTAAGTGGAAAAGCCGAGCTGACACCAAGAATCCTAGTCAAAGGTTAAACAAAGATCAAGAGGATCACCTAATCTGGTTTCTCTTAGTTGCCTGGGAACCTTCCTTTGTCAAAGCACTGATGATTTCATTGGGATGGGGGGTAGAATCCATCCTTATGTCATAAAAAGCAACACATGGCATTTGCTGCTCCCCGTGATATATTTGGCAGCCTCTGCAGAAAGCTACACCTGCCCCCCACTCTGGAAAATGTCTGTATAATTTTCTTTCCTGATCCAAGGTCAATCAATCAAACAAATGGCAACATGATATGCATTTCAAAACACGGGCAGATCTGTGTACACTCCATCTGCCACAAGCATCCATGTTTCTGAATAACCAAGGGATATCACCGAAATAAACTCAGGAGTGAGTGTGCTGAGTAACTGAAAGCCTTCTCATAGCAGCAGCAGCTATAGAGAAAGAAAGGCTACATCAGCAGTAGAAAGGCAAATCGGGAACTATGCAGAGTGCAGCTTTCTCAACATCCCCAAGCAAGAGAATCATCATCTGTCCATAAGAGGAGTGGCCGCCTCCCCTACTTGCTGGGATGGGCGCTTCCCTCTGTAACTGACTCCCACCGATCCGACCACATGGGTTATTTCAGCGACTCTGGCATGAGAACCACTTCCTGCTGGCGCATGACCACAGGCACCACGTGTTCTGGGGCTCTTTGATTCTTGCTGTGCTTCTCCATTAAGCTACAAGTTTCTTCAGGGCGGGGCCATGCCTGATTTCTCATGTGGCACACAGCAGTGGGGCTGCTCCTAAAATCCTGGTGGCTGACTGCCATTTTCTCAGATACACTGAGGCTCTTCTAGCTGAGGGAAGTGCCAGCTCCAGATATCCACCACAGCCCTTGCCAGGACACCCCAGCATTTCCATTCTCTTCTTCAGCCTCTTAAGAGATGCGAAAAGCAGAAAAAGACTTTGTTCCTCTGCCTCTCTTTCAGGGTGAAAAAAGTTTTTTTTTTTTTTTTTTGAGACAGAGTCTCGCTCTGTCACCCAGGCTGGAGAGCAGCGGCACAATCTCAGCTCACTGCAACCCTCATCTCCCAGGTTCAAGCGATGCTCCTGCCTCAGACTCCCAAGTACCTGCGATTACAGGTGGGTACCACTGCGCCCAGCTAATTTTTATATTTTTAGTAGAGACGAAGTTTTGCCATGTTGACCAGGCTGGTCTCAAACTCCTGGCCTCAAGTGATCTGTCTACCTCGGCCTCACAAAGTGCTGAGATTACAGGCGTGAGTCACCATGGCCAGCTAAAAAGATTCTTAAACCCCTGGAGACAGAGTCTCCTTGTGTTGCCCAAGGCTGGTCTCAAGTTACCGTCCCACCTCAGCCTCCTAACGTGCTGGGATAACAGGTATGAGTTACTGAACCTGGCCAAAAACAGGCTCTGTATTTCTGCTCACTTTCTTAGGGTGCTTAATACACAGGGGTCTTAAATCAGTATCATCACTAGGTTGACTCCGGCAGCGAGTCCCATTACCTGACACAGGTCCCGTTCCACCTGCCTCTGGCCCAGCCGCTCCGCCTCCCGGCGCAGCTGCTCCTGCTCCCTCTCGAGCTGTTTCTGGGCAGCACGCAGTCGCTCCAGGTCGTACTGGTACGTGCCCTTCTTCTGCTGGAGCTCCTCCCGCTCTTTCTCCAGGTCCTGCTGCCCCTGCTGCACCTTCTCCTCCCGCTGGGCCAGCAGGGCCTCCCGCTCCCGCAGCTCCCTCTCACGAGCTTCCCACTCCCGCTCACGCCTGCGCTTCTCCTCGAGGTACTGGACTTGCTGCTTCTGCAGGTTGGCCAGGTCCTGGCGCTGCTTCTCCAGGCTGCGCTGCTTCTCCTGCTCAATGAGGGAGCTCGGGCGGGACAAGCTGCGGGTGAGCGCCCTCTCGCTCAGCACCAGTTTCTGGTCCTCAATGTAGCTGTCCTGCTGCAGCACCACGCCCTGTGGAGGCACACAGAAGAGAGCCCTGCAACTCTGGCCAGGGGGACAGCCAACTTCTGGATTCCTCCTGACCCCAGAGCAGGCAACACCAGGCACTATGACAGACCAGGACTCTCCCCTCACTTTTCAAGCCCATCTAATAAAAATGCTCAAGGATAACTGCAGGCAGTTAGAATACAGGAACATCAAAGGTGCAGGAACTTACAGGTTTTTGTCAAATCTGGTCTTGAATGCTGTTTGCAGTCACTGGTATTACCCGGGTAGTGTGTGTGTGTGGGGGGTGGGGGTGGGGTGGGGGGGTGTGTGAGGTGTGTGTGGGTGTGCTGTGTGTGGGTGGTGTGTGTGTGGGGGTGTGGGGTAGGGGGGCGTGTGTGTGTGGTGTGTGTGTGTAGTATGTGTGTATGTGTGTGTGGTGTGGTGTGGTGGTTGTGTGGGGTGTGTGTGTGTGTGGTAGGTGTGTGGGGTGTGTGTATATGTGTTGGAAGTGGGAGAAAGTAGGAGTAAGATAGGTTAGATCTTCCAGAAAGGGAGTGAGAATTTGAAGATGTTCCTGGGAAGTCTCAAACAGTGGTTGTTTTAGGAAAGCCACTCTATTCAAACACCACACAGAGACACAAAATATAGAAGCTTATACTAACACCTTTCTAAAGTGAAATAATTTTCCAAATGCATGTTAGCGCATGACATGCTTTGTAGCAAGGTTACCAAACCATGCCTAAGGCCCACCAGCTCTTCGCTAATTCTGCTCCTGTAAGGTCGATGATACTCTACCCACTGCATTCTGTAACTTTCTCACTGTGAGAGCCAGTCTTCTCTAGACTGAGGGCGCCATTTCCCCACAAACAGCCTACAAACCTCAGAGATCCAAGTCAACAGCAGCCCCATGCTGCTGTCCTCTCCACAAACACATGCAGGGACGAAGACACAGCCACGCACCTGCAGAGTGCTGAGGAGCTCGTGGAGATGGACAATGCTCTGGACAACCTGCTGCCAAAGGAACAACATGGAAACATTCATTTCAGGACTTTATGAAGCTCAGAATCCATCACACTAATGTTCATCTGGTAAGATGGCTGCTGTAAGATACAACTAAATGCCTGTATCTTTATGTAATATTTTCATATTGAAAGCACCAAAGAAAATAAGTCAGTACCAGCAGCCAAGAAAAACAAAAGAAGACCAAACCAAGTAACCTCTGTGTAGAGGAATATGAGCACAAGTTAAAATGTATGAGAAAGCTTCCATTATTTAAAATGTCTAGAATACAAACAGCATACATATCAATGCAACAGAAAAGAAATTCCAGAAACTATCCATTAACAATTTAGCATATGAGTAGCATTTCAAATCAATGGAAAGAAAAGAATATTCAATTGTTCTGAGAAAATTGGCTAAATTTCTGAAAAAACTTGAGACCTTAGCTCACATTAAAAAAAGGTTCAAATATCTGAAAATATTAAAGGTAAAAAATAAAAGAGGAAGAAGAATAAAGGAAGAAGAAGAATGAAGGAAGAGGAAGAGGAAGAAGAAATAATAACTTGAGTACTTGAAGAATAAGCAATTACTTTGTCAAATTACCCACAAGTTAAATGCCCATGTTCCAGATCTATGGCTTTTGGTATCACGTTTGTGACAGAGAAGAGGCTGCCATGAATTCTACTCAGTGTGCTTAGACCAAAGGAAACCACCAAGAAGGATTCACAAGGGGGCTCTCTCTAAATAGAGAAAGCTGACTAAAATCAAGAAGTGTGAGGTATGGCTCATGTCTGTCATCCCAGCACCAGCACTTTGGGAGACGGAGGCAGGTGGACTGCTTGTGTCAAGGAGTTTGAGACCAGCCTGGGCAACATGGTGAAACCCTGTCTCTACATAAAATACAAAAATTAGCAGGGCATGGTGACATGCATGCCTATAGTCCCAGTTTCTCTGGAGGATTGCTTCAGCCTGGGAGGTAGAGGTTGCATTGAGCTGAAGTTGTGCCACCACACTCTAGGCTGAGCGACAGAGTGAAACCCCATCTCAAAAAAAAAAAAAAAAAAAACAAAAAAAAACGCAAGAAAGCAAGAGGCTTCCTTAAGGACAGAGAATCAGAGGCCATCTTAGATCTTAGTAGGCAATTCTCTAACTGGCAAAATTCCAAGGTGCTGCCCCCGGACCAAAGAAAAGGGAAAGGTCAAGGAAACTGACCACTGTGTTGTTTACATGTACAGATTACAGCCAGGAGTTAGCTGAAAGAATATTCCTAACCTGACAATGATAACCAACACATATTTTCTTAAATAGCTCATAATGTCCTTACCTCACTGTTTCTTTTAAGCATAAATACCAGGTTACCATTTCCACCCTATGAAACAAAAAACATGCATATAAAAAAAATGAAGATCTTCATGCAAAAATAACATTCAATATGTTTCTGTGTTAGCCTGTAGCTTTCCACCTTCTTTCTTTTCTACCACAGTCTCTCACAAGGTAGAGAAAATTTAGGGTTGAACTATTTATCACTGATGTCTTGTCAAGAGGTCAGGTTGGTTTGGAGCATCTGAAACAAACCTCCTAATGAAACGGGTCCTGCCAGGACCATGGCAGAGTCAGGAATGTAAACACACTGTGCTAAGCCAGTGAGGCCAAACAGCCAATAATGTGGGACTCTTAACTGTACTATTTGTTTAAAAAATGTGATTTCTCCCTGAAAATAATTTTATCAAAAGCAGCAATTCAGGCATCCAAAACAAGATCAAAGTGAAATAGTATCAAAGGTTATGAATTCAGAGGGAAATGCCAAGGAGGGTCCTAGTATGTTTTAAAGAGAAATACCTTTTTGAGGCCACTATCTGATTCTGTTCTCCTAAGATCTTGGCCGTCATCTCCTTCTTCCTTCTCGCCTCCTAAACAAAAAATAGGTTATTTTTTTTAAAGCTGTGAAACAGACTAGCCGAGGAAAGAATACAATATAGGTATCTTAGGGATTTAATATTTCTGAATCCTACTGATGGCCCCAAAAAGGGGGAGCTGCTTGGTGGCAGCTAAGTGATTATTAATAATTTTACTGATGCACAAGAACTGAAATTAGGAACAAGTATTACTACTCTTTTAAGCTAAGATTTTAGGAAGATCTTTTTTGTTACTCAAAATGAGTATTCGTCTGACGGACTCCTAAGTGTCTTAAGATCTCACTAAGAAATTTACTCATTGAATGGAAGTGGAGATGTAGCTAATAAAATACAAGTCATTTTTAGTTGTGTGGGACAGTCAAGGGTTGTCTATAAAAGCTCATGATGTCACATTCACATCATTTACCTTTTGAGGCATTCATCTGATGACTGTCAAATCCTCCAAAGGTCTCTGCTCTCCGGGGCAGGGAAACAGGACCGACCACGACGCCTTCTTGCTCAACTGGGCTGCTGACAGTCTGCCCAAGTGTGCCTCCCAGACTTCCACTCACCAGACCTTGAAGGATCTCCACTGGAAAAAAAGAAACATGCAAAACTGACATCTTATCTTTAATGAGGAAACAATAAGTTCATAGTATACATGGTATGTACAAAGAACATGACTGACAAGTTCCAATGAGTGACTGGGGTGAGTTCCTTTGCTCAGAAACGTCTCAGTTCAGGGTATGTGTTTTAGTTGGACTCTACTAGAAATTTAGAGATGAGACCTTCCACTTTGTATACAAGAGACCTAAGAAGTTTCAAAGTGTACAGGGAAGGCAGAGTAATTTACTAGAAGTGACAGCTTCTGGAATCATATCCAAAGCAGTCAGAAGATATTCCCTGAAAAGTAAGATGAACTGATTTCAGAACAGCAAGTAAAAAGTCAGTTTTTGTCTTTGCCAATATGAAGTGAGTTCAAAGGGCTAGAGTAGTCTAAGAATTTGCATCTCAACTCTGGCCCACTAAGGTTCTTTTCTAGAGTGTGGCTCACAGAAAGAAGAAAGTGGAGAGAAAGAAATAAAAGTTGAGTGGGAGAAAAGAAAAGAGATAAAGAAGGGCCAGCTGCAACAAGGGAGGGGACCAACAGCAGGAAATCTGATGAAGACAAGCCGTATTAAAAAAGAAAAACCACACAAAACTGATAGACAAGTCCTACGGTGTGAGAAAAGCTATCTGAACCTATAGACTTAAGACACTAATTTCACATAAAAATGAGAAATAGAAAATACTGAAGCTAAATCCCATATAAAGTTAAGAACAGGGAGTGATGGTGGAGAGAACACAGGGTCTAACTTCTCTACACATAGTAAAAGCACATCAGAAAAACATGTCCATAAAATAAGTGAGCAAAACACATTAAGAAAATGACAAAAGACATGAAAGAACTTAAGTCAGAATTAGAAAACACAAAAATGAAACGGCAAAACTACAATCAAAAGAAAAACACATCATTATAGAAATGAAAACTAAACTAGAATATAAGAGCAAATTAACCCAGCAGCAAAGGACTTAAGAAAAAAGCAGGTGAAAAGGAGACCATTTAAACATTAAAAAGGTGAAGAGATCAAAAGTATTAAAAGAAAGTGACAAATACTGAAGACAGACTAGGTCCAACATAAGGATAAATGGAGTTCTTGAAGAAAACCAAAGCAAAGGCAACAGGGAAAATACTACAGACTGTAATTCAAGAATAACTTCCTGAAATCTGAAAAATTTGTAACCACCTATGAAAACAGAACACTGTGAACCTGAGAGCATCAACCTAGGGTAATAAAAACCAAGGAATGTTCTTTAAAACTACTTGTACTTAGAAAAAAACTCCTTTGGGTAGCTGGGAGCTGTGGCTCACACCTGTAATCCCAGCACTTTGGGAGGCCAAGGCAGGCAGATCAGGAGTTCAAGACCAGCCTGGCCAACATAGTGAAACGCTGTTTCTACTAAAAATAGAAAAAATTAGCCAAGCATGGTAGCAGGTGCCTGTAATCCCAGCTACTTGGGAGGCTGAGGCAGGAGAACAGCTTGAACCTGGGAGGTGGAGGTTACAGTCAGCCACCATTGCACTCCAGCCTGGGCAACAAGAGCAAAACTCCCAACACACATGCACACACACAAAAAAGAATTTTAAGATGCATATAAAAAAAACATAAGCAGGCCGGGTGCGGCGGCTCATGCCTGTAATCCTAGCACTTTGGGAGGCTGAGGTGGGTGGATCACTTGAGGTCTGGAGTTGGAGACCAGCCTGGCCAACATGGTGAAACCCCATCTCTATGAAAAATACAAAAATGAGCTGGGTGTGGTGGTGCACACCTGTAGTCCCAGCTGCTTGGGAGGCTGAGGCAGGAGAACCACTTGAACTCAGGAGGTGGAGGCTGCAGTGAGCCGAGATCACACCACTGTATTCCAGACTGGGCAACAGAGCAGCAAGATCCTGTCTCAAAAACAAATGAGAAATATCAGTGATTAATTTAAAAAAGTTAGAATAACTGCTCGTTTTGGAGGGAGGGACCTGTAATCGGACAGGGCACATGGAGGGAGGGGCTTCAGGGTGTATGGGCACATTTAATTTCCTGATGTGGGTAGTGGTTAAAAAGATATTCACCTGATAATAATTTACTACAGTGAAATACTTGGTATGGGTAATTTTCTGCATTTGTGCTTTATTTTAAAGTAAAAAAGCAAAAAACTGGCAGGTAATATTAGTGTGAAAACCACTCTGGGAGGAGATGAATAGGGGCAATGCTGAATATTAATTACCTTCATTTATTGCACTTTTCATTAAAGGTCCTCCTTTGAGAGCCTCTTCTGTGTTGGAGCGGAAGAGAACTCTAGGGCTATGCGTCGGGGAGCAATCCTCTGGCAAGGGAGTGCTGCACTCAGCCATGTCCCGGAAAATCATCTCCTTCTCCTCCAATAAGAGGAGGATTTGTTGGTCCTTCTGTTGAAGTTGTTCTGCAGGATGGAGAAAATCATCTGTGATTTGATTGGTTTAGCATTTCAAGATGAGTAAGACATGAGCACCACCTTGTGGTAATTTACAGAAAGGGACAAGATGGGACACCCTCCCTTACCTACTGCCCTTTCTTTTTCACCATGACAGCAATATTGTTTCTGTTCTGTAATCTCGATCTGGAAACCACTCTGGATCTTTTTGGCGAACCATGGAAACTGTGACCTAATAAGTCTGCACTTTGCTTCTCTCCCTTGTCCCGTTTACTTCTCAGCCCACTACTCTCTAGCTTCTGCCCGTTCTGCAACTGCTCTTTCCCAGCTCAACTTCATGAACGACTCCAGAGAGATCTTTTAGGTTTTTTTCCAGCGTTGATGATTGCTTCTTCCTTTAAAAAACGTTTGCCTCTTTCACTTTTAAGACACCAGTTCTATTCCTACTATTCTTTCTCAGGGCACTGTACAGATCTGGCATCTGCAACGGAAACTCTTATCTGGGCTCCTGTCTCAGCTCCATCCTCAGCTGTCTTAATTTTTTTTTTCTTTAGACGGAGTTTTGCTCTTGTTGCCCAGGCTAGAGTGCAATGGCGTGATCTCACCTCATCACCAACCTCCACCTCCTTGGTTAAAGCGATTCTTCTGTCTCACCCTCCCAAGTAGCTGGGATGATAAGTGCGTGCCACTATGCCCGGCTAATTTGGCATTTTTAGTAGAGAAGAGGTTTCTCCATGTTGGCCAGGCTGGTCTCAAACTCCCAATTTCAGGTGATGTGCCCACCTCGGCCTCCCAAGTGGTGGGATTACAGGTGTGAACCACCGTGCCTGGCCTGAGCTGTCTTTACCTTACCCACTTTCCTCTTGATCTCATTCGTCCCCATGGCTTCAATTATCTTCTATATGCTGATAATCCATAAAAAATCCTCCCCTCTTTCTTGGCAGTAGACCATGGGGCCCAAGGTGCCACCTCCACTGAGATGCCTTGTTCCCAACATGTGGTCTAGCCCACCTCCTCCTACCTTTATTGTGGAGTCTTCCCAGTCAACAACTCATCTTCTAGGTCACCTGATTTGGAAACCTATGAGAGATTCTGTCTCCTCGCTCTGTCCCATCACCAACTGACCAGATTTTTATTTTATTTTTTGAGACCAAGTCTTGCTCAGCTGCGCAGGCTGGAGTGCAGCGGTGCGATCTTGGCTCACTGAAACCTCCTGGGTTCAAGTGATTCTTCCGTCTCAGTCTCCCAAGTAGCTGTGATTACAGGCACCCACCATCATACCCAGCTAATTTTTCTATTTTAGTAGAGATGGGGTTTCACCATGTTTGGCCATGGTTGTCTTGAACTCCTGACCTCAGGTGATCCACCTGCCTCAGCCTCTCAAAGCGCTAGGATTACAGGTGTAAGCCACTGCAGTTGGCCCCAAAGGACCAGATTTTAATAACGTTACTTCTTATATCTGTTCCCTCTCCAGCTCACTGTCACTTGGCCTAGCCTAACAGTCTTCCAAACAGTCTTTCTACTTCCAGTGGCTTCCCATTCCCTCTAGCAATTCTCCTAACTGGCTTCAGCATGTTAAAAAATCATTTTTTTTAAAAGTTACATCATTTCCTTGTTGCCTTTTAATAGCTGGTGCTTTTCCAGCTTCACCTCTCATCCCTCAGCCCTAACCCTCCAGACACACCAAACCTGTCATTCCTTGGCAGACACGTCAAGTCCTTTTTCACCTTTGCACATAACTACTCTTGTGGGCTGAGACTGCTTTTTTCAGATGTAGCTCATGCAATAGCTTCCCTGTGAGACTTAGGCTGGAGGCAGGATGAGCAGATCCCACACATGCTGCATGTTGCCTGTGATCTAATAAACCATTTTGTGGCCCATCATTCATGTATGTCTCCCTTGCTAGAGTGCGAACTTCTCAAGGGCAAGGGCTCTTTTTAAGGTATCTTTGCATCTGTTGTACTTAGCGGTATGCCTAGCCAGCTACTTAAAGCAGGAAGACTTTTATCCTTGTCATCCTAATCATGGGCCAACAAATTTGCTGTAACTCTGGCTCTGGACTAAATCTGTCCATATTTTTAATCTTCTCCTTCAGTAAGATAGAATGCTATCACTTGTATGACTTAAGGCCTAACCAAACTCCTTAGGTGCTTACATTTATTTAACGCTAAGCCTTATTTCTACCCACAGCACAGTCTTTACTTTGAGACATTCGACAAGCCACTGGCAAAGAACACCAGGCTTTGCTAAGACAGGGAACAGAATCTTGGCTTAGCCACTAACTACACACATAACCCTGGGTTGCTTGTCCTTTATGGGTCTCATCTGCGCAATGGGGATTAGAATGCCTGTGTTGTAAGGATACTGACAAGACTACATGAAACAATTAGTACTCAGTAAACAGGGATCAAACATAGATCAATACGTACCCTTCTCCCAAAACTTCACCTCACAACTCATTTGTGAGTATGTGGGTAAGTGATAATGCTAGGGACCGGCAGGAGGATTAAATCAGATTAACTAGAGAATTCTTTTCCCCAAATACCTTTCTCTCCTTGTTTTAATCTTAGATGTGACTATAAATTCTGGCAAATACTCCTATGACAAAGTACAGATAATGTCATGAGGTTCAAGAACACTGATCCTTAGTTAAGAGAATCAATATTCTCTTGATCCAGTATTGGACACACCCTTAGAGCCATTCTTTACCAGGACCCATGTCAGCCTGGACTTTGCTTCTCTTTTGTTAAACAACTATTCATTTCTCTGCTTTCACGTGGCTGCTGGGGCAGCTTTCGAACTGAGGGCAAGCCTGTACCCCTAAAATCCACCAGCACTCTTCTGCAACTGCAGACATTCCAGACAAGGGTCTCCAACTACTCCCAGTGCCTCACCTTTTAATTCTCGGGCTTTGGTGTCCAACATTTTCTTTTCTTCCTCATTCTCACTAGGAATTCCTTCATCTTCATCTCTGTTCCTAAAACAATCCAAACAAGACAGAACAAAAAGTTCCTATGATGTCACTTACTCTGGTCACAGTCCAGCCTATTATGAAATCACACAGAGACATCAGGAGGGCTGGAAAGGCTGCGGCCTGGTGGTTAACTTACAGCGTGTTGATTGTGTCTTGAATGATCTGAATCCAGCTGTTTCGTTCCTCTTTGGAGCTGGCATGGACTTCCACCATCTCTGGATCTTTCATCCCCATGCTGATCAGGAATAAACCTTTCTCCTCGTGTGCCACTTCTCTCACAATCAGCTTCTTTAAAGAGATCACTGTTGACTTCTGGTCCTGGAAAATGGGAAGAGGGCAAATATGAGATACATAAACAATATTCTAACTCTTTAGGACAACTTCAATCTAAGGTAAGACCAGATGCTATTATAATATAAGCACACAGTCTGAAAAATAATGGCAGCTTTAGGATAAAGAGAAATACCTCCTTATTTCATTCAGATTTTTAACAAAAAAAGATTTTCAAAAGGGAAATAGTAATTTATGGCTCTAAAGGTTCCAGTCATGTTTTCTACATGATGAATCTTTCCAGGTTCCAGCAGTGTCATACATTAGCACCATTTATGGGCTCAAATGTGAGAAATACTCCAGTGACAACTTTCTTCATAGGTCAAATAGTCAGATGTCCAAGACAATAAAAAAGACTGTGATGAAACAGAGTAATACTTTTTGGGGAGGATGGGATGGCAGAAAATTGTGAGGGCATGTGGGAAATTACTCAGAGGAATTTGTCCTGATCCCATTTACTTTTAAGGGGGTGGGGGGAGAGCAATAATATAGTGCCTACATTCCAAAACTAACCTTGCTGCTGAGAATACTATTACAAAAGTAACAATTCAGCTTACCAATGATGCGAAGATGTACTTCTGGTCTTTTTCTTGAAGGAAAACTAAAATGTCAGTGAGAAGAACTGCTTGAACCTCTGGAAAATGGAAATGGGAGAAGGGAAGATAGAACGATGACTGCTTGATAGTAACCCACAGTCAGAAGGGTTTTTATTGAAGGGTGTTTCAGCAACACATATACCTCCATAAGGGCAAACTCTGATCTGAGACCATGATCCTCCAAAGCAACAGTTTCACAGTTCTCCAGGAGTTAGATCTGGTCACCAGATTTTTAGAGGCATTTTAAAAGGGGATTTATCACCAAAGCCTTGTTTTGGAAAAGTTTAAGTTCTCAGTCCTAGAAATACACCATAGGCCAATTTAAGACTAAAATACTTTTAAGAATAAAGCTGAGAAGCTGGACTTCTACAGATGTTAAATTGTGAAAAACAGCAGCATAGTCCACAAAATCCTCAGGTTGCAGTATTTTTCAACTTTTGATTACAGTAATCGGAAAGGTGTGAGGGAGGAGACAGCAACGCTGCCCAAAGATAAAGTGTAGCAGTATCTACACCTAATGAGCAAGAGAGCAAGAGTGCCACAAGGACGCCTTCCAGTCATACAGGCACATGTGAATATAGGGTTCTTTCCTCAGCTCCCATATGCTATAGTCAACTTAAACTCTTGCTCTGATTAATCCTCTAGGAGTAGGAAGTAACATTTTCCACTATTCTCTTAAGGATGGTTTGACATCTCTGGAGTGGAGTCTACCTTGAGCTGGCAGGCTGGCCCCTATGTAACATCGTCACTGTGGAAAGTGAAGCCGACAAATCCCTGGGAAAGGATGGAACTGACTTATGCAGTCCACTCCTCACCTTTTCTTTAACCTCTGCCACAACTGGAATCCCTTTTCTGTGGAATTCATTGCAAAGCTATGAATAAAAGAGAAGGAAGGACATCTGATTCCTAGAGAGGTCTAATTTTTCAGGCTAAACTATAATTTTCTGTGTACTGCCATCAGTTATGAAAAAGGTTTTTGTTTCTAAGCTTAAATAATTCAGTTGCCTGCACCCTCTCCCCCTCCAAAAAAAAAGCAAGACACAATTTTTTAACTTCACTGAATCTTGAAGTTTATATGATCAGTGTCAGTGGATCAGAGAAAAACAATCCCTCCCCTTTCAGAGAGTACCCAACATAGTACTGGCTGTTCTTGGCATGAGTTCACTTGGAGGCAAAAATGACTAAACACCAACTCCTATCTTGCTAGAGACATTCAAGGCCAGAAACCTGTCATTCTGCCACTGGCTTGAACACAACTTTATTCCAACAGCTGGAATCTATTAGTTTTTATTTTGGGAAAAAATAGATTGCTAGGCAAAGGAAAGAATAAAGTGCTGGCTCCAGGCAGCAGCAGCTTTAGGAAATTCAGGCCCTTAAAAGAAAGGGCAGGTATTTCTGAACTGCCAGCCTGCTTAAAAGTCTCGAAGAGAGCTAGGGCTCTCAGAACATCACAGAATATTAGGACTGGAGGGAAGAAGCCTAGTTCATCACAGAACCATGAAATACACAGCCAGTTGGTGGTAGGAAAGGAGGCATCTTTCTATCTTTTCTGCCCTTCTTTTTCATGCCTTCTGTTACAAGGCAGGCCCAGATGAGCTCTTCCCAAAGCAACAGCCTCCTGATTTATCTGTCACCAGTCTCTCTGGACTCTGAACTGTCCCTAGTCATTATACTAAAAAACCATCTCACTTTTCCTTTTCCTGCTTGCTATTCTTCTTTTTGAACCCATTCTATGCCCTGTTCCCTCATCAATAGTATCAACCGTTAAGGCCTCAGTCTGGAGAATGCACCTCATTACAACCTGGCCCCTCCCCATTCTTTGGGCTGATTTCCCATCACTCCCCGTCATCCACTCAGCTTTCTGTGAGTCCCGGGCATCCACTCCTCCCTGGACGTGCCACATCCTTTCAACTCTGTGCTTCTACTTTTTCTTCCTTACTGTGGAAAACACTTTCTACTTATGTACCAGGTACCCTCCCTATCATCGTTCATGACTTGTTCCTATTGCTATTCCTCTTGCTTTCTCCTCCTTTCCAGTGCTTGCCACTGTAGAACAGGTACCTCTTTTCAAGTCTCATTTTGAGTTCAACTTCTAAGCAGCATGTCCTGCTTTATTCATTGTTGAAACCAGCTGATCTCCTGGAACTTCTTTACTACTTGTTCTAAGCACAGGTATCACCGACAGCAGTTACTTACATCATCACTTACACCTCAGAAATGAAAGCAGCACACATTTCCTCCACCTTCTTTCTACACCAGGGAGGCTGACAGCCCCGGGTTAGCCTGCTTCTACATCCTCAGCTTACTGAGGCCAGGGCGAAGGGGTGGGTATAACTCAAGGCTATTGGTGTAACATATAGGCCCATGGAGTATAGATTTGATGAAAACAAACCAAAAAATCTAATGTACAGATAAATTAGAAAACAAGCCTCATAACTTCACTAACTTGATACAGCTGACCATTTAAAAAGTAAAAATTAAAACTAAATGGCAAATGGGCATCTTTTATGATTTCTTTTGGTTTAAAGATATAAGACCATCATAAAGTATAAGAATAAATCTAACTGATATGCATTGAACCTACCTTTCTGTAAGATGTCAGGAGCTGCAAACTCCTCTAACATCTCTTGTGAACAAGTGGTGTGTTTGGAACTCACGGATTCTGTGAAACTGTCATGGACTGTGTCTCCCTCCTAGTGAGTTTTGCCACAGACCCCAATTCCAACCTGGCTGTCCATCTCTTGTAGGGGAATACACCTTCCTTGACCACTTGCATATGTGCACCCATCTTAGCCTTTCCTTTTTTTTAAATCTCATTTTCCATTTTCCCTGACTGCATCATTTCTTTGTCATCTTACTATATTTTCTATGACTTTGTAAGCCATCACAAAACATTTTTGATGTAAGACTATGAAGAATTAAATGCTTGTTGCTCTTGGGTGGTATCTGGAGACGAGCTCTCTGGCAAAAAATCTGGTAGTACATTTCCAACAAAAGCACTTGGATTTTGCCTGCTGTACCTGGGCACACACTGAGACAAAAGAGCCAAGCCTCACCTTTCAGTCTTCCTGCTGCGCTCTTCAGAAACACACTCCCATCACGTACAAGCTTCTTCCGTTTCAAGTCTTCCTTGGCAAACATCTGTCCACTCTTCATCCTCATGATCGACTTGCTATCTGTCTTTGTATAAATCTCATTGAGACGCACTTTCTTTTCATAACTTGCCACTTTGCTGTCTACAGCTCCAATCACCTCCTTTACCAGGCTCAAGGACTGTGCTAGGTCTTCCTGCTCCACTTCATCATCTGAAAGGAAAGAATAATTCTGTTTTTTTATGGCTCTTTTGGACAAAAGCAGAGGGTGAGAATCTTGACTTCTCACTCCACATCATCTTTTAGCTTTGTGGTTATGCGATCAGAGGGAAGCCAACATGGCAGAAGTCATGTGCCTAACCCTCTTGCTGTCCTAAATTTGATTCTACGAGATGTCAGAAGTTTTCAATCATATAAATAATATGCAATAATATGCTGTGCTCTAAAAGTAAAAGGAACTAAAGACTTCTTGGAGGGAGAGTAGTAGCAGGAAGAGCAACCGAGTTTTTATTTCTGTTTTATTTAATCTTTAATGTACTGCCTTGTAATCTTTAATATAACCACTTAGAACAGAATTAGCCAAGAGAGAAGCCAGTAATTACTGAATAAGTGAAAAACAGCAGCAATTCTAGTGCTTCTGGGAAGAACTGGTGGAAATTATCTCCCAGCCTAGTGATAAGGGAAGAGTGCTCAGGTCACTGAACTTCAGATGGAATCAGTGGGGTCCCTTTTCCTCTTGCTATCATCCACCCTAAGTCTGGTAACATAACAGTCCAAATTTTCATTCAAGAAAATTATTTTCAAGATAAAACACAAGGTCTCTTTTAGACCTACTACAGCATGAAATAGCTCTTCCATGGGGCCTCCAGTGCTACTGGCCACAGAGGAAAACACTCCATTGCCATACAACACTGAGCCAGAATGGGAGACTCACCTTTGGTACACTGCAATATTCTTTGGAATAAAACTGGGTACTTGGTAATCCGCTGAGTTACAAGCAATATGCACTCTGGAATTCCAAGCCTCCTTACAACCGAACTGCTCATCTTCTTCTGCAAGAGAGTACACAGACCGTCAGGAATCACATGAAAAAACCTCTCTAGTAAAAGCCGACAGGGACACAGTGCTGTTGACGATGATGGGAATTTTCATCTTTCATATCAATACCTTTACAAAGGCTTGAAAACGCTTATCCTTGGTATAAAGGTCTTTGAAGTAGTTTACAGACTGGTTATGTTGCCCACAAAACTTGCCGTATGTCTTCTTTAAGCGTTCTGCATTCTCACCTGAAAACTGCAGAGAAAAGAGAACAGAAGCTATGTCATGGGGCGCCAAACTCATAAAACCGTTTTGTAAAATGTTTCCAGTCCATATGTGAAAGTCAAGAGTGCTTCCTCTTAACTTCTCCCAAAAAACTGAAATGGTGCAGCAGCTTTGGAAAGCAGTCTGCCAGTTACTCAAGAGGTTAAACTGTAAATGAGTAGACTATATGGAATATGGATGAAATCTCAATAAAGCTGCTATACAGATTTGAAAAACAAAAAATCTAAGAAATTTCATGTACTGTGCACATAGGAAATACAAAATGTATTCTAAGTTCTATTTGTCATAAACAGAGTAATAAAATAATGAGATTCACTAGGAGATTTACATGAGACAGTCTTACATATCTGATCTTGGTAAGTCAGACGTCATAAACAGCCATCATTACCTAGGGATCTGTTTGTACTACTTACTTCGGGCCAGCAGTCCTAATAATTCTACAAGGCCCTTAAATCATTCCCAAGTGTGTGCAATCTCAATGGTTCATATCAAGGTATGTTCACTTTGTGGTAAATCAATGAATTTCTGTATGCAGTTCAAAAAACACCATGCTAAGCCATTGATTTCCACTTCCACTAAAAACCTCCAGAGGCAACACAAATTGATCTTTACCAAAAAACTGGAAAGGCGGCTCAGGGTAGCTTTTCCCTTCACCATTAACCAGTGGAGGAGCTGAGGCAGGCAGACAGTAAGTTATCTGCTCACATGACAAAGCAAATGCCCCAAACGGTGATCCGAGCACTGGCACAAAGAACCACCAAATGGACACTATGGGTTAAACTGAATTCTAGCACCACAGATCTTACCAGGGGTTCTACCTAAGTCCAAGGAGGTTCAAATGGTAAGTCAAAGTTTGATGAAACACTAAGTTAGATGAAGTCTAAGTCAAAGTTACATGAAAACAGAGAGGAGGGGCGGAAAGAGAGAAATGGAAATGCTGAGGGATGTTTCAGGAGGAAAGGCCATCATTTGTAGGTCTCCCTTTTGAGCTCTATCTTTTGCAGCTATCTGTGTTCAAGCATTTGCCACACTGCATTTGCATTTATTCCGTAACACGCCTACTTTTACCCTTAGAATAGGAGTTCCCTGAGGCAGAGGCCTAATCTACCTTTGTAGTTCCACCTGGCATTTAACAGATGCTCAGTAAATACCTGAAAAATGAATGTGTGCATGTGGAAATAAATTAATGAAGTGAGGGGTATGGGCTCAAGAATACAAAGGAAAGACAACATATACAATTCTCAGACAAGTTCCAGCAATTAAGCCTCTGCTTCTACACAGCAGCAGATATTTGCCCAAAACCTTTGGGGAATCTACATGTTTGGGGAAAAGGTCTAGTCAGATGTGCATGTTATACACCTCTGCCTGGAAAGGTTATACTGGCAATGTGTTTTCAGAAGAGTATTTTAAAAAGAAACATTAAAGTCTGTCTATGACAATCACATCCGTAAGTACCAAAGTAACTTTTAGCTTAATTTTTTTGGAGTATGACTAAAACCATACCACCCCTTGATAAAAATTAATAATACATATTTTATTCAGTATTTTACAGACAATTATTCAGTTTTCTGTGCTTCAGCTAGTTTTTAGATACATGAGATCCTTCTGATTTGAGGCAGAGGGGAAAGTTGAAGATTTCTAACATGCATATTTATATAAATTATACACACCCACACACACACACACCCCCCCACACACACACATATTTTGATTTGGGGTCTAATTCCCTGGCCCAGGCTGGAGTGCAGTGGCACAATCACCATGGCTTGCTGCAACTTTGAACCCCTAGAGTCAAGTGATCTTCCCACCTCAGGCTCCTGAGTAGTGAGGACCACAAGTGTATACTACCACATCTGGCTTTTTTTTTTTTTTTTTTTTTTTTTTTTTTTGGTAGAGAGAGGTCTTGCTATGTTGCCCAGGCTGGTCTTGAACACCTGGCTTCAATCAATCCACCCACTTTGGCCTCCCAAAGTGTTGGGATTACAGGTGTGAGCCACTGTGCCCAGCCCCAAATTTTTTGAGACAGAGTGAGACTGTTTCCCGGGCTGGAGTGCAGTTGCCCGATCTCAGCTTACTGCAACTTCTGCCTCCCAGATTCAAGCAATTCATGTGCCTCAGCCTCCTGAGCATCTGAGACTACAGGTATATGCCACTATACCTGGCATGCAGGTGTAATGACACGCATCTAATTTCTGATTATTTTTAGTAGAGATGGGGTTTCATCATGTTGGCCAGGCTGATCTTGAACTCCTAACCTCAGGTGACCTGCCCACCTTGGACTCCCGAAGTGTGGGGATTACAGACATGAGCCACCACTCATGAGCCCAGCCATATTTGTTGATTTCTTAAACTATATTGTTTCTGACGATGGCATAGACTCTAAGGAAGAAAAACTAAGTTTTACTGTGCATCTATCATATACATTAGGTACTTTATATATATACTCCCTTTAACTTTCTAAAATAGCATTACAAGAGAAACCCCTACTGTCTGCATTTTACAGAAAAGGAAATCAAGGCTCAAGATAAATAACTTCCCTGAGTTTACACAAATAATAAATGGTAGAAACAAGATGAGAATGCATGGCTATCGATTCCCCAAACTTCCCTTTTTCCCAGTGTATCTAATGAGATCCTCCCATTCTCACCTGATTTACAAGCACATCCCCTATCCTCTTGATGAGAAAGTTCTTTTCACTTTTATCCACCAGAGACTCCTTCTTCCGCTCCAGAATCCTCTGAAAGAATTGGCTATGGATACCGATCAGCTCATCCAAACAGGGGAACAGCTTTTCTACCATCTGCTGCTCAAAAAGCAGATCCGTCATCATCCCCCTGCTGTACACATCACTCATGATCTTGAGAGTGCGAACGTGATGTAACTCTGTCTGCATCAACTCTAAAAGGAGGAAAAAGATCAAGGGTCAGGAACACTCTTTTATAAGGATTCTCCCTCAAAGATCATCTGCTGCAGTCCCAAAGCTAATTTAGAGCCCAATTTGAACCTTAAAATTGGGTTGCTATCTTTCTCCTAAAAGTGTTCTCATCTTTTTTGTTGTTGTTGTTCTTTTTGAGACAGGGTCTTGCTCTGTCACCCAGGCTGAAGTGCAGTGATGTGGTCACAGCTCACTGCAGCCTTGACTTCCTGGGCTCAAGCAAACTTTCCGTTTCAACCTCCTGAGTAGCTGGTGCTGCAGGTAAGTGGCATCACGCCTGGCTGATTTTTGTTTTTTTGTAAAAACAGGGTTTTAATACGTTCCGAGGCTGGTCTTGAACTCTGGGCTCAAGTGATCCACCCGCCTCAGCATCCTAAAGTGTTGGGATTACAGGTACGGGTCACTGCGCCTGGTCACGTGTTTTCATCTTATTCCTCTATTTTTCACGTGTCCTATTTTCTGGTAATAGGTACACTGGATTCCACCAGTCTTAAATAATGATTTCCAAAGAGGTCTTCACTGGATTCAGCACCTGTCATAACTGCCTGTATACCCAGTTCTCAGAAACGGCTTGGTTTAGTTTTTAGCGTAGATAAGGAACAAAACTGACATATTTCCTTCTAGGACCGCTGTATACATAAGCACTCATATGTAAGTATAACATTCAGTAGAAATGGAAAAAAAGAATGGGGCAAAAAGGAGATAGGATATACCAACAGGACTATGTCTCTGTGCCTTAAAGTTTTCAAAGGAAATCTTTTCAAGAAGCCACATACTAAAAAACTGATTTTCTATAGCCCAACAAATTACCACATAAAAAATGCTGGACAATGCAAATCAAATATAAACAGAGCAAAATGAAGAATCTCACCATAAATCACTTCTTGCCGTTTGACCACATCTTTCTTTTGCTGTTTTAGAAATTTGCTGTCTATTATCCGACTCCAAGACTCTGCTTCCAGCTGTCTGGAGTCCATCTCAAAGTCTCCCAGTAGTTGTCCTTCATTCATGTCTGTACCTACTCCTCAATATAGCAAAAAATCAGTATCAGAATCTTGGGTTTGTGACCTGTAGAATAAGCTTATGTTGGACTTGCCTCAAGATGACAGTCGATTTCGTAAGACACGTGAATATAGGGGATATAACAGAGAACATATTCCAGTACCAGAAAACAATCAATGTCCTGCTCAGGAGTGACAGACTACATTGGTGACTTTGGTTAAGAGTAATAAACATCACATAAATCATACATGATTAAGACATGACTCCTATCTACATGAAGAATTGGAAGGGGCCTGGTACCTTTTCATATTTAAGAGAGCAGGCTTACAATAATAGCTCTGAGAGCTAGAACGGTACATGTACAGAAGTCTAAGGGAAGAAAAAGATTTCTACTAAAGAGTATGCCCACACTGAAACAGATGACATCCTTCACTTGACAGCTAACAACTGGATGAGTCTGATTACCCAGTCATTACAAAGCACTGGATGCTTTACAGAATTTAGAAAATCTTCACAGGATACAGAAGAGGGAGGCACTATCACTCCATTAAGACTTACAGTCCAGGTTAACGGCACACACAGTCCCTACAGAGGCATATAATGTGAGCCATAACTTCCTCTTACCCTCATCAGTAAGTGATTCTGTTGATTCATTGACCTTGCTGATTTTATTTAGTGAGTCTGTTGAATGAGACAGGAATTTCCACGTGTTTGACATGTTCTCATCATTGCCAACTCTGGGGGCAAAAGAAAATACAGACTGTCAAATACACTCTGATAACCCACGGCTTGCATTCTTAAACAAGTACCTGAAGACTCTATAACGACAGCTGGTTGGAAGCAGTACAATGACTGAAGACAAACTGCTTATGTCAGGGCCACAGCAACACACACACTGCCTGGTAATAAAGTCTGGAAGCATTTAGTATCACCGTAGACTCAAACTGTGAGGACTTCTTGAGCCTTTTTAAAGAGTGGTAAGAAGCAAGGAGAACTTTCTTCCCTCAAACCACGTACACATTATGTAAGAAACTTTCTGTTTAAAACTTATTGCCGGCTGGGCGTGGTGGCTCATGCCTGTAATCCAAGCACTTTGGAGGCCAAGGCGGGCGGATCACCTGAGGTCGGGAGTTCAAGACCAGCCTGACCAACAAGGTGAAACCATGTCTTTAAAAAAAAACGTACTGCCTAACCAGTGTACTTTTTTCCCCTGTTCTTTAAGTAACTACAGACCTAGCACTTATCATCAACTATATTCTCTTCAGACTTTCTCTATCCCAACTCACCAGCTAGCACACAGGCACCCAATTGGTGTTTGAGTAGACATAAAAGCAAGAACACTTTAAAGACCAACTTTTGAAAGTTACTAGAAGAAACTTTAGTCAAGTTGTAACTTGGACAAGCACACTTTTGGAAATAATGAGAATACAAAGACAAAACAAAACAAAAACAACCTGAAACTTTTTAAAGGAGGAAAAAAAAACATTAGCCAGCACAGAGGTTAGGAAATCCAAACAAAAGGAGATTTTTGCATTCTTTAGTTAGGAATTTTGCCCCAAGCTAGGTTAGAGAGAGACTCTGAGTTCTACATTTGAAATGGCTTATTCAGCTGATAGGAAGGCAGGCATCTTAACCAAAATAGTCAGCAACATCATCATCATCGGCCCTGTGCTAACTACTTGACAGCCGAGACCTCTGCAGGAGACCAGAAAAGAAACGCAGTGCAAACCAGTGAGTGGGAACCTAATAGTCATAACCAGCTCAGCATTCGCCTTCATAAAACTGACTTAAGTGTTAAGAGGCCAAGATGTAAAACAGAGGTAAGAAGAAACAAAACAACCAGGTTTATATGATCAACAGAAAAGCATGACATCTGAAAATGTAAGTGGTTACAACCAAAAATTCTCAATTAAATCATCCTTTTTCCCATTCCTACTTATTTTGATCTAAAAAAGAATCTTTTCAGAACTCAGATTCTTCACAACTAGGACTGATGACATACAAAGCCTAGAGCAACCAGCCTGCTAATGGTATTTAAAGGAGAACCTTGAGACAGAATGACTGTCAAGACATGCATCAAAAATGTAATCCCCATCATCGTTGTCTGCAACACTCAACGTGACTTTACAGATTTCTTTAAAAAAAAAAAAAAAAAAAAAAAAAGGCTTTTTGTCAAATGATGTAATTATTATGCTCGTCACCTAGATGCCAAATGTGCTATCTTTAAATATCTCTACTTACCCAGTAATGTTCTGTATGGAGACACTTTTGGAGAGCGAGACACTCTGCTGGGACCGTCTATTAGCAAATATCTGGGTGGTAGTGGTTTCATCCACCAGGAGGACTGCGGACCGAGGACGCTCCTTGGGCTGTGAGGCTGCAAAGGGATGACACTAACTGAAGCATCATCCATGCATTCCCACCTAGTACTGACCCATCTGACAAAAGCCAAACAGAAGTAAGGCGCTTTACAGTAGATTTGCCTTGGAACTGTAAATTGGTATAAAAACTCCACGGAGGATACTTTGGTGATAACTATTGACACTGTAAATGCCTATAGTCTTCGATCCAGCAATTTCACTTTTAGGCTATGTTTATTTTACAAGATAAACCTGTATATTCATGAAATGATGTATGTCCAACATTATTCAATGCAACACCACCGGGTAAAGCAAAAGACTGGAAATGACATGAGTATCACAAGAAGACTGGTTAATAAGTTATAGTACACCACATACAAGAATACAATGCCACTTAAAAAAAAATGAGGATACTTTCCAAGTACTGAAACAGATGGATCTATCTCCAAGATCTATTAAGGGGTGGAAAATCAAAGTGCAGAACAAAGTATATGACAGGCTATCACTCATGTTTGAAAGAAAGAAAAATAATCCAAGTTGTATTTACTGTAACAAGGGAACTCCAGGAAAATAAATGAATAAACTAAGAAGAGTGGTTACCCCTGGGGTGGAATAGGCAATTGAGATAAAAAATCCTGTGGAAGTTTTATGTATTTTAATATTTAAACTCAAATAAGATTGAAAGAATTTTAAGGGTAAAAGGAACCTTAGAGATAACTGGGAGGAGCATTCTTTAGGACTGATCATCATGAAAACATCTGGAGTGCCTGTCAGACATGAAATCTCAGCCCTCCTCGTCCTCTAGGGGTGGAACCCAAGAGTCTATGTATCTTACAGGCTCAAATGATTCTTCTGCTCACTGCTAGAGAACACAGATGAGGAAAATTAATTTATACACAAGGAAAATTTAACACTTGTTTAACATCTGTAACTACAGACGACCCTTGAACATGGGTTTGAACTACACAGATCCCCTTACATGTGGAAGTTCTTCTGCCTTTGCCACCCGAGACAGCGAGACCAGCCCCTTTTCTTTCTCTTCCTCCTTCTTGGTCTACTCAGTGTGAAAACGACAAGGATGAAGACCTTTATGATTATCTACGTCCACTTAAACAAATAGGAAACATATTTTCTCTTTTAATTTTTAAAATACAATTTTTTGCTTAATTTACTGTAAGAATACAGTATATAAAACACATAGCATACAAAATGCATTAACTGTGTTACTGGTAAGGCTTCTGGTCAACAGTAGGCTATTAGTGGGTAAATTCTCGAGGAGTCAAACATGTACGTGGATTTTTGACTGCACGGGGGCGCAGCTGGCACACCTATCCAAGGGTCAAATCTAATTAGTTCTCATTGTGCATATCTCTCATTAACATGACTAAAGAGGAAACTGGAGACCTAATTTGCTAAAGTGGTCATGCTGGCACTTGGTAACATTTTTCCTTGGTAACTGAGTTGCTGTCCCATTCACAGATTGCATTATCTGTTCATCCCCAGGAGTGTCAAGAGGTGAAGGAAATAAGACTGGGGTGGTAGTTATGACTTCACAGTATTTCAGGATGTCTCGGACTCAGTAAGCATTAATAAATCATTAATTTCCAATTCAAACTCTATTTGGAAGAAGATGACACAGTAAAATAGCAGAAACCCGACCAGACTCTAGCTGCAGGAAATACACAACAAGTACGGGATGTGGGTCCCACCCCTTTGCCCCAACCCCACCCAAGAGAATAAGACCAAGTGAGTAGAAAAGAGAATAAGCTTAAGAGTTTAAGAGCCTGGAGCATACCCTGAACGAGCACATAAAATCTGATGGAAGAAGAAAACACTAGTTCTTGAAGAATGGCAAGGATGTGGATGGGTCAGAAGGAAAAGAGAGGACAACTCTGATGAGAAGAACTGGGAATGAAGGCAGAAGTAATTATGCAGTATTAAAGTAAAAGGGAGACACAGGGTAGAAGAGAAAACAGGTAGAAGGAATCAGTGAAAAGGTTGGAAAAGCAGAATGACATTAGGCAGAGCTCATAGCAAAAGCCAGCAGAGGGTGAAGAAAATAACAGCTCTCCTTATTTGAAGCCAATCCATACTCTACCCAAGTAAGTGACTCAGTATCGCTGTTTCCTCATTTGTGATGATGACAGCAGTGGAAGCTAACACTTAAGAAGGAGTGCCTACTAAGTACTTTATAGGTATGATCTGATTTAAACCTGACTACCATCCTATGATACGATTATCATGCCCCTTTTACAGAGGCAGAAAATGAGGCACAGAGAGGTTTGGTAATGTCCACAGTTACACAGCTATTAAGTAGTGGTGTCAGACTTGAATCCTTACAATTTCAATTCACAGTCTGTACTCCACACCACTATGTTGCCTCAGTGTACTACAAGAGAAATAAGGATATTTGTGAGAGGGCCGGGTGCAGTGGCTCATGCCTATAATCCCAGAACTTTGGGAGGCCAAGGCAGGCAGGCAGATTGCTTGAGGTCGAAAGTTCAAGAATGGCCTGGCCAACATGGTGAAAGCCCATCTCTACTACAAATACCAAAATTAGCTGGGCGTGGTGGCAGGCATATATAATCCCAGCTACCTGGGGAGGCTGAGGCAGAAGAACTGCTGGATCACAGGAGGCGGACGTTGCAGCAGAGATGGCACCACTGCACTCCAGCCTGGGCGACAGAGTGAGATTTAGTTTCAACAACAAAAAAAGAGTATTTTTGAGGGTCTAAGGTAATACGCATGACCCTTGCACATAATAGGCATTTGTTTCTAAGAAAGACATGAAAGTAAGAAAGAATTCAGACTTCTGAAACAACAGTCACAGGAAAAAAACTTAAGGAAGTTAGACACATATAAAAAATATGTGGAATGGGTGAGATCACAGACTGAAGTGGGTATCAACCTGGAGAAGCTCTTCTTCTAGGCATCTATATGTAAAGATGGACTATAAATGGATTAAATAGGTATAAAGGGAATTCACACTCTTGTGGGTATATAGACTAGTACAGCCAGTCAGGAGCTATCTGAAAGTACTCAGAGAAATTCAGCATAAAGCAGTGGTTTTCAAGCTTGAGTGGGCATCAGAATCATCTGGAGATCTATTAAAACACAGACTGGGCTAGGTGCAGTGGCTCATGCCTGTTATCTCAGCATTTTGGGAGGCCAAGGCAGGAGGACTATTTGAGGTCAGGAGTTTGAGACCAGCCTGGACAACATAGTGAGACCTTGCCTCTACAAAAAAACTTAACAATCAGCCAGGTACAGTGGCGTACACCTGGAGTGACAGCCACTCAGGAGGCTGAGGTGAGAGGATCTCTTGAGCCCAGGAGTTTGAGGTTCCAGTGAGCTATGACTGCATCACTGCACTCCAGCCTGGGTGACAAAGCAAGATGCTGTTTCTATTAAACACACTCCCACACACCACAAAAAAACACAGAATGCTGGCCCCATCCCACAGTTTGTGATTCATAGATCAGGGTGGGGCCCAAGAATCTCTACTTCTAAAAGCTCATTTTCAAGAACACTGTTTGGGGAAAGTCTCACAGAGGCTCCCATGAGCCAGCTAAGAAGATATTAATCACTGCATTATTTATGGTAGTAGCTGGAAGCAATTTAAATATTCTGTCTCTAGGGGAACTAATAACTAAAATTAGAAATATGCTTACGAAAGAATACCACGCCATAGTCTGAAACAGCGTACAATAACATGCATATCTCGAAATGATACTGAGTGAAAAAAAAAAGAATATGTAAGCATAAGTCATATTTTCTAATTTAAATATAAACAAAATATTTTTTTCAAAGTATACATATGTCTTCAGATATGGCAGATTAGAAGGACATACATTAACTATACCACAGGGGGAATGAGATGGGGAATGGAGAATGAAAAGGGAAAAATATCAGTGAAACCAAAGTGGAGTCTTGCATGCACTGGTGAAAATAGTTTGACGTGAATGAAAGACTGTGATTTACTCAATTCTGACTAACACTTGAGGTCCTTAAAAAAAAAGAAAAGAAGCATTTTCTGTAACTTCTCAGTTTATAAAGAAGTTTAGGCTGGGCACGGTGGCTCATGCCTGTAATCCCAGCACTTTGGGAGGCTGAGGCAGGTGGATCACGAGGTCAGGAGTTTGAGACCAGCCTGGCCAACATGGTGAAACTCCGTCTCTACTAAAAATACAAAAATTAGCTGGACATGGTGGCGCGTGTTTGTAACCCCAGCTACTCGGGAGGCTGAGGCAGAGAACTGCTAGAACCCAGGAGACGGAGGCTGCAGTGAGCTAAGATTACGCCACTGCACTCCAGCCTGGGCCACAGAGCTAGACTCCGTCTCAAAAAAAAAAAAAAAAAAAAAAAGTTTAACAAGCCAGGTCTCATTTGATTCGTATGACTGTAAGACACTAAAAACAAGTCTTTAACTCTCAACTATTATTAAAGAGGAAATTGAGATGCACAGGGGTCACTTGCTTAAACACACAGGGCAAAGGTGCTGCCTTTAAGCTAATATACAAACTGTTCTAGAACCCTTCCAAGAGGGTTTGATGGTATAATGTTAAGTTATGGGTCAAGGAATCTGCAGGATAAAATAGCAGCCTTCTCTCACCACAAAATAGGTATTCATATCTTGACTATGAATAATAACTGAATATTACAACAGCATTTTTACATTCAGAACCAGAAAGCCAGAAAGGGAATTCTGTGAGGTGGGCTGAGCTACTTACGCTTGTTTCTCATAATGACCGTGGGCAGTGATGATGTGTCCTGTGCCTGAAGGTTCCCTCTGGGCTGCTAAAGAAAAAGAGAGTAAGTCCACTGACAAGTCACCTCTGACAAGCCCTGAGAGGCCGAGTAGGCGGACAGCAGCTCAGCCTCCTCTCCCGCTCTGCTTTCACATTGCCCTGAGCTCCCTGTGTTCCAGCCTCGGTTGCCCTCAGCTGCCATCCTCTAAACACACTGTGTGCTCCAATGCTGCGATGCTGTCTATCCTGCGATGCTGTCTATCCTGCCTGGAATGCTTTTCTCACCTTCAGAGGCATGGCGTTCTGCTTCAAGACTATTTAAGTATTGCCTCCTTGGCAAAGCCATCCATAGCTTCTTTCCTTTCCTCACCCAAGGCAGTGACTGGCACCCCTTTCTCATTTATAGTAACTGTCTGCCTGTCTATCTTCCCCAGAAGACTGCTGGTGCCTTAAGTGCAGCATCTGTGACTTTTTAATTTCATTTCTAGTAACTAGCATTTATAAGGTGCTAAATTGGGTAAAATGCTAATTTTAGTTAATACTTTTATTGCAGCATATAACAAAAATACTTTGAGCAATTATAGATTGACGCAATTAATCTGAGATAAATCATTAGAGGAACTAGGTTACTTCTTATTTAAAATGAAATTCTGGGCAGGGCATGGTGGCTCATGCCTGTAATTCCAGCACTTTGGGAGGCCGAGGCAGGTGGATCACCAGAAGTCAGGAGTTTAAGACCAGCAGGGCCAACATGGCAAAACCCCATCTCAACTAAAAATACAAAAAATTAGCCAGGCATGGTGGCAGGTGCCTGTAATCCCAGCTACTTGGGAGGCTAAGGCAGAATTGCTTGAACCCAGGCAGCAGAGGTTGTAGTGAGCCGAGATTGTGCCACTGCACTCCAGCCAGGGTGACAGAGTAAGACTCTGTCTCCAAAATAAAATAAAGTAAAATAAAATAAAATAAAAGACAATTCCCCCATTTAGGTTACATTCTCCTATATGAGAGATGCTGCATCTCTATCGTGATTGTTCTGTGTAAGCTAGTACATTCACAACAATTGAGTGTTACCAGAGATCACCAACTCAAATGAATATGGTGCATTTTTACATTCAGAACCAGAAAGTCAGAAAGGGCAGGTAACAAATGGCAGAATCAAGCTGGGGTGGGGTGATGTAGGGGTGTAGGAAGGCAGCGGCGGCCTGGAACAGGCATAACCTGTCTAAAGGAGGCAGCTCCACTCAGCTCCAGCCATCTCTCCCTCCCTGCAAGGTGCTCAGGCTCCACTGTCGAAGCAGACTCCCACCCTCAGCCTGCTTGTTAAGTTTAGAGCTTGTATTATAGCAGGGGGAAGGTACAGACTATAAGAAATCTACATAACAATAAATAAAGATGGGTAAACATAGAATTTAAGAAGGTGATAAGTACTACGGAAAAAAGGAAAAACTGGGAGTGCTGGGTACAGGGAATTATCAGGGGGCTGAGGGTTATAAATCTTCCAATTTTTTTCAGGAGAACTTAAGAATCCAAACTGATACAAAATATTATTTTGAAAGAACTGCACTGACTCACATTTTAAAAGTACTACATGAGCCAATCAAAATATATGTCCACAAGCTGAATTAGATCTGGGATTTTTTTTGCCATTTTGATGCTAGTTTTAGTGCTTCTCAAAGTGATGTACTTGGACTATCAGCATCATCTGGGAACTTATTAGAAATGCAAATTCCCAGACTCTCCCCCAGAATCTGAAATTCTGGGAGTGGGGCTCAGGAAGTTTTCTTTCTATAAACCCTCGAGTTGATTCTGATGCACAATCCAGATTGAGGTCATGGCACTAGATAACTGTGTTTGGTTACTGGGGAAGCATACAACTCATTAATCATCTGTGTCGACATAGTTGCAAAGCACTCCTCTGACAAGGAATGAAAAGACACGGGTAACTAGAACACTGAAAACTTCACAGACTACCTAAAAAGTATGCCCCCAACCCACACTTTTTTTTTTTTTTTTTTTTTTTTTTTTTTGAGACAGAGTCTAGCTCTGTGGCCCAGGCTGGAGTGCAGTGGCACAATCACAGACCGCTGCAACCTCTGCCTCCCGGGTTCAAGCAATTCTCCTGCTTCAGCCTCCCAAGTAGCTGGGATTATAGGCATCCGCCACCAAGACCAGCTAATTTTTGTATTTTTAGTAGTGACATGGTTTCACCTGTTTTGGCCAAGCTGGTCTCGAACTCCTGACCTCATGATCTGCCCACCTCGGCCTCCCAAAGTGCTGGGATTACCATGCCCAGCCCCCACGCTCTTTCCTTAAGGGCCACTGAAAAAGCATGATTACATAGTACACATGCTCAAGGCAGATACTACCATAAAACAGTATCTGCCTATTATTACATCATGAGGTCAGAGCCACCTATATTATGTATCCGAGGAGAAAAGTGCTACCAGACAGGCTGGGGCTAACCATAACACCTCCCCACCCCAACCAGCAGATCAGTGCCCCTGACTTCCACCTGCTGCCCTGATGGTTCTGAAGGAGGAAGACAGGTGTATGAACAGCAGGGCAGGCCTGCAGACATCACTAAGATGAAAACCACTTTAATAGCAACATGGAAATATTAAAATCACCAAGAAATGTATATTGAACGCGAAGTTCTAAAAGCGTTTTCTGAAAGTCTAATTCCCCAGCGTTAATCAAAAAAAGGATTGATCACTTAAGAGAAAAAAATATGTTTTTAGTTACAATTTGCTCTCAAAGTTGGTACCAAATGATTAAAATAAACAAAATCCACCACAACTTCAACTCTCCCAACTCCCGAGGATCTTGCTGGTTTAAACCCTTTTATTTTAAGTCTTCTTTTAGCCAGAAAGTCTTACCTTCATTTTGACTTTTGCACAGGAGGCTAGACTTTCTCGGCAGCCTTTGTGGACAAAAGCACCACAATCTGAAAAGAAAGCAAACCCAAGGTCACATGGACGAAGCAAACAGATCCTAGATTCTGAGTTTCCACTGCTGTTACAAGCGGCCTCTGAATTTCATAGTGAAGTCACTCACACGTGAGAATGTGACTAAATGAAATTATATAGCAGTCCTCTTCTGGGAAGCTGGTCTGTGATGTTATTTGGAGAAGGAAATACAAGAGCAGATGTGATTTCTAATTAACAACAACTAGTAAGTCTGGAACTTTTCAGACAGAAAGCTGAACGGCTACCAAAACTAAAAGTGAAAGTGTGTGCCATCAATGTGTAAGTCTAAATTACAAATAAGTACACAAATAAAGTGCCGACAGGAGTTATACAATTTGTATGACTGTAATAAAGCACAGAATATAAAATCTGAAAATATTAACTCTGTTTTTTGGCTTTTTGCAGCCCATTCTCTGAGACAGGAACCACACATGAGAGGTCATGAGAACCACCCACATGCTCCTCTGGGAACTGTGACTTAAGAGAAAATGGAGACTTTCTGAAAGATAAAGCAGAGACCACAATTTGGCAAGGACAAGATTTTATCTCAATTCTTTTACTTTTCACTCCCTTGACCTACAAGGGCCACTAACATAAAAACTCAGGTCTCTGTGTCTCAGAAGGCTCCCCCCATCAGCTCTCAGTGCTCCTATGAAGTCACATACCAGAACTGTTCCAGGAAGCCAGAGGTGAAGCAGAAACAAATCAAAGATCTGTCTGTGGGGACACTCCATGAGACGACACTCTCATAGGAAGGGCTCACTCAGGAAATCAGCCACAGATACCATTCATAGGTAATGCCTCACAGACTGATTCAGGAAGCGTCACAGGTCCTGTCTACATCGACTCACCAGTTAAGGGCTAACATCCCTTTTAAACCAGGCATACAGATTTAGCGGGGACTGGAATGATGAAGGGGAGGGGAAAAAACCAGTAAAGAGACTGCTAGAATCCCAGACCTCAAAGGCCTTTTCCATTCCTTTCGTAACACTTCCTTCAACACCCTCTTGGTTCACAGGCTTCCTCCATAATGCCACCAGGCACCGCGTACTGAGATTCTCTTAGGTTTTCCTCTGTCCCATCTCTGGGGCAGGGACCACTCGTCCACTGCTGAATCTTCAATTAAGCCTCTCTAGCATAGTGCCTGGCTCATGCATTCTATTCAACTGCCCATCTGCAGATGCTACTATGCCTATTTAAACTAAAATCAGATGAATGCCCTGACACAGCCTTGATTACAGTATGTTAAGTATCAATTTAATAACACACAAGGACAAACAGCTGTCAAACTAAATTTGATGTAGGTCCTGGGTCTCCTTATTTGGTGTGACCCTAGTACAATTCCCTTCTCAATAGGCCCCTGTTTCCTCATCTATAAAATGAAAAAGGAAGAATCACATTTTCCCCCAAGCTCCCATTGCTATGATTCTGTAAGATGGGTAAGTGAGTTTCTGGCTGTGGGACCCATAGCAAGAAGCGTAACAAAGTGGTCAAGGCAAACAGCTTTATTTCTTTTCTAGTAAATCAAAATGTGTTTCTGCCCATCCTCACCACTATCCTTACTCAGGGTGGATGGTGCGCCTTCCATCCTCCGCCAGAGATGCCTGGGACTTGCAGCTGGCGTGCTCCTTTTTGGTTCCTTCCCCTTCCATTAGTTAATCCATCATCTGCTTCCCATGCACAGACTTCAAAGCCCGCCCCACCCAGCCCCTTTCTCTTCATAAATCCCTACTCAGCTAAAGTCTTTCAAATACATCATCTTTAATTCCATTTCTCCTTCCTTTCTACAGAAAAAGCAGATACAGACTATGAGCAGGTGAAGTCAATGATTAGATGTATGTTTTCAGCATGCTGAATCGTCAATATATAATGTTGAATAAAGCAAATTACAAAATGTGATGTACTGGGTAGTATTTATGTAAGCTAAATACACACACAGAAAAAACTGTATATTGTTTATGTAAAATTATAAAACACAGACTACAAATGCACCGAATTCAAGACAGTGCTTGTCCTTGGGGAGGAAGATGCATGGGGCAGGGAAACACAGGGGACTCCAAACTAACTGTAACGGTTTATTTCTTAAAAAGCAAAACAATCTGAAGCAGTATGACAGAATGTGACTATGTTTTCATTCTGAATCATGGACACATGCGTTTTGTTAAAATACCTATGAACAATACTTTGTATTAACATTTTCAAAATTAAAAAAAAAAAACCTACGTATTACACACTAATGTCATTCAAAGTTCCTTGGATTTGCTAATAAACATTTCCATATCCTTTTGAAAAATCCATTTGTCATATCTGTGATAACTTAAAAATAAGATTTTATTGTCTTATAATCCAGTTACAAAAGTACATTTTTGTTTTATTGAAAATCTAACATTTTAGACACCTGAGGGCAACAGAGGAGGTGAAAGATTTGCTAGAGAACCAGCTACTAATTCTGATCTGCAAATGGGATCAAGAACACTATGCACAGAATTTGTTTCCAAGTTCTGTTCTTTCTGTTCCTTTCTTCCCAACCAGTTCCAGCACCCTACAGAGATTTAAGAAAGGATGATTTTTAAGGGAGTTGGCACTATCACTTTTAAAAAGACTTCAGCAATATTCAAACTCTCAAGCCATTGTTTGAGTATCTGAGATGAATCACAAAAGCAGAAAAACACATTTAAAATGTGCTTCTAGTAAAGAACTTTTCACATAAATTCACTTTTAATTAACTGAAACATGTCCCCAAACCCAAGACCCAGCTGGAAGTTTAATATGCTCTGTATCATGGTCTGGAGTCTCGTCTTAGTGATAGTTTGCATGGACATCTCCTTAACAGGCTGAAGTACCTACTTGAAAAACACTCAACTTGTTTCCAAGTTGTCCTGGACTCAATTCACAGTGACAGTTTTAGTGCTGTGTGTGGGTGATTTAGAAACTTCAACCCCACTGACATCAGCCAAAGTCAGAAGATTAAAATCTTATTCTCTGTTTGGGAAAACAGACAATTACCAAGAACACAAGAATTGAAGACAAATCTAACACACTTTTAAGCTCTCTACAACAAACCATACCACGTTGTTATGAAGACCAAAGAATTATCTGGCCTTTTATTTATTTTTTGATAAATTTCCTAATAGCAGTAGGCAATATACTTTCATTTTTCAAAATTCTTCAAAAATGTCTCAGCACAGTGGTGCTGAGAACCTCTAACTGGATTCCTCTGAACTTAAAAGCAAACAGCCCAGACTTCAGCTTCTTTCTTTGCTACAAGAAGGCATCAAACAAAAGAAAATAAAGTTAAACCTACATGACTGGAAACTATCCTCTATCTATTGCTACTTTTTTTTTTTTTTTTTAACTCATGCCACCAACCACCACAGATCTTTGGCAAATGGTTATATACTATTTTTTTGTCTTTCAGAAGAAAAATTCATCAGACCATTAGAGAGGCTAACTTAAGAAAATCAATTTTATACAATGATAAGAGGAGTAGCCAAGTCAAACTGAAATGAAATGACAGAATATCAAAAGGACTGCCTATATAGGAAAAAGTCACCTTTGTGAATTGAGTTATACGCAGCTGGGGCTCTGCGAGATGTCTTCCAATACTTCAGTCCACTGTTCATCAATTTGGGAATATGTTGAAGACTTCTGACTGTTCTGCCTACAGACATGAGCAGCAAAATCTAAATGGGAAAAATGACCTGATCCTTCTCTGGGACACAAGTTGAGGAATTACCTTTAAGGATAGAAATGTACAACTTTCTCCTATCATTTCAACTCTAACCAAGAAATGAAAATAAAACAAAAAACAAATTATGAGCAAATTTAGAAATGCATGCTACAAAATTCTTTCTGCAACTTCTTGTTTAAAATCTTTAACAAGGGCAACATGCCAAAACCTCGCCTCTACAAAAAATAAAAAAATTAGCTGGGTATAGTGATGCATGCCTACAGTACCAGCTACTTAGGAGGCTGAGGCAGGAGGATCACTTGAGCCTGGGAGGTCAAGGCTTCAGTGAGCCATGATCACGCCACTCCATTCCAGCCTGGGCAACAGAGTGAGACCCTGTCTCAAAAAATATATATTTAAAATATATTTTTTATTTTTTAGAGATGGAGTCTTGTCACCCAGGCTGGAATGTAGTGGTGCAATCTCGGCTCACTGCAACCTCTGCCTCTCGGGTTCAAGTGATTCTCCTGTCTCAGCCTCCTGAGGAGCTGGGATTACAGGCGTGCGCCACTATGCTGGGCTAATTTTTTGTATTTTTAGTAGAGATGGTGCTTTGCCATATTGGCCTGGCTGGTCTCAAACTCCTGACCTCAGATAATCCACCTGCCTCAGCCTTCCAAAGTGCTGGGATTACAGGCGTGAGCCACCGCGCCTAGCCAATAAACAAGATCTTTGGGGGATTTGAGACACCGCCCTATCTGGATTGAAAGTGCTTACATGCAAACGGCATGTGAGATGTTATGTTCTTGGTAGCTGGTGTAATAACCACAGTGCTGATGTACAGAACAAGAGGAAAGCCACAAAAAAGAGCCAAATCATCTCAGCTGAAGTATCCCCAGCAGCAGTTTTCTTAAGATTGATAAACAAAAATCAAACAAAATGAAAGTGTTCCCCTTGAAAACGAATTGCCTTTATTGCTTAGGGTCTTCTTTTATCTTCCTTTTCCCGAATACATTTCCTTCTTTTAATCAACCATATGTATTTTACTCTACCATATAAGCAATAAATTATAAACGTCAGAAAACCATCTGTCCAGAGACCAACTTTACCTGATGAAATCAGTAGCAAAATCCAACCATCAAACACATTCTAAATTCTTATGTTTCCTACTTAGATTGCAGCTGGTTTACTTATTTTTTAGTTACAAGAAACAACCTACCACAAAAGTACTGACATGCTGCTAGCACAACAAAATAAACCAGCAACAATTTCAGTATCATTTTATATGTGTCTGAAGCAAGCAAAACAGAACCACTGGCAAGACCGAGAAACCCAAACATAAAAAGTTCCTTATTCTGAAGGACTCCAATAAGTCGCTAAGCTTTTCAAAGACCAAATTATTTGTGACAGCTAGAAAGAACAGCTGACTATTCTGTAACAGCTTTACATAATAGAGAAATAAAAGCTGAAAAGACGTTCCTCTATTAACCCTGTTAAAGGTCACCTAATCCTAGAGCAAGAGTAAAGTTTTGGCTGAGGAAAAAAAGTACCTGTTTCTTCAATAAACCATCATAATATATCATCATGATGGACTGTATGGCTGATCTTTCTGACCACAAGTCAAAGGTGACTAGGCAGTGCTTGGAGTATGAAGCTCTATCCAGGGGTCAGCCAAATAGGATTATGCTAAAACACAATGGGAAGCCACTGTCTCTAAGAGCACAAAGGTTTCCCAGGAAGTAAATGATTAACTGCATGGATGCTACATTTCCTAAGACTTCTGGGAAGATCCTGGACATGACAGGTGATGGAGGGAAATGACAAAAGATTCAGGTTCCCAAATTACTCTTATTTTCTACTTCCCGCCCAGATAACACACAGAACTTCGTACATACAACAAACATTCAGGGTCTTCAGGAAGCTGAAGATAATCAGCCCATTATTTTGGTTCCTTTGAGAAGCTGACTACATACTATTTCATTGCTTTCAATCCTTTTCAACCCATTTTTTTTTTTTTTTTTAAATCAGAAACTCGCTCTGTCGCTCAGGCTGGAGTGCAATGGCACATGATCTTCAGCTCAACGCAACTCCATCTCCCGGATTCAAGCAATTCTCCTGCTTCAGCCTCCCAAGTAGCTGGGATTATAGGCACCCACCACCATGACCAGTTAATTTTTCTATTTTTGGTAGAGATGGGGTTTCACCATATTGGCCAGGCTGGTCTTCAACTCCTAACCTCGTGATCTGCCTGCCTCGGCCTTCCAAAGTGTTGGGATTACAGGCATGAGCCACCACACCCAGCCTACCCCCTTCTTTTTCTAAGAGGCAGGCTGCAGACTGTCTTACACAAACCTTAATGCTATCACCAGATGTTGAGACTATTTCAACATTACATCTGGCTTAGCGTGGTATGCAAATCAAAGAACCTGTTTTTGAAACTTAGATGCATATTAGGGTTAACAATCAAGCCCAATTTAAACTATTCCTTTTTGCCGTCTGGTTCTTTTCAGCTTAAACCTCAAATACGGCCAGGCATGGTGGCTGATGCTTGTAATTCCAACACTTTGAGAGTCCGAGGAGGGTGGATCACCTGAGGTCAGGAGTTCAAGACCAGCCTGGCCAATATGGTGAAACCTCATCTCTAACAAAAATACAAAAGAAAAAAAATCAGCCAGGTGCAGTGGCACATTCCTGTAGTCCCAGCTGCTTAGGAGGCTGAGGCAGGACAATCTCTTGAACCTGGGAGGCAGAGGTTGCAGTGAGCCGAGACTGCGCCACTGCACTCCAGCCTAGGGGACAGAGCGAGACTCCATCTCAAAAAAACAAAAGACACATCCCTCAAATATGTTAACTCCTTTTCCTGGTTTTTGCTGAACAGGTAGAACTAAGATAATCTCTCATATTTGATTAGATCAAGCTATTTACCAAAAAACAAGAAACAATTAGCAAAGAATATTATGCCCCCACTGATACACTTCCCAAACAAAAAATACTTTTATCTAGTGATAACACACTGGACTTCATGAAACAATCTGCTTCCAGAAAAAGCAAATTCCTTGGGTGACTTCATATTAAAATTTAAAGGTTCAACCAAAAAAGTCCCATTCCACTTACAAACACTATTAGCAAAGAACTGGTAGCCAATCCACTATTTCACTGGTTTTCCAAAATATTAGAAAAACTCTAAAAAGTCTTAAATGAAAAAGTATTAATATACTGTGTGCAAATATGTAAAACAGTACAGATTTATTTTCTGAGTTGCAATTTTAAAATTTACTTTTAAAGTTAATGAGAACAATGAAGTTGCTGTGAACTAAAAATGTGGAACCAGAGGTTCACGACACCCGCAATTCACTTATCTACTGTAACCTCTATTTCGATATTTACTTTTGAGCACACGATACAGAGAACATCTGGATGTTCTTCATGTAGATAAACAATATTAGTTCTTTTTAATGACTTTCCTTGCAATCACAGTATAATCTGCAATTAATTAGAGATTGAAGGAAAAATACAAGTAGGTAGGCTGATAGCTAAAGCTAATATGTTGATGTTAAAATTTGGGAATTATACCTTCAAGAATTTATGTTTTTATGTAGTTTTAAATATAGATAAATTCAGAAATCTGTGGAACTTCCAACCACCTGACATCCTGAAAGCTACTGCCCTATCAATGAAACTATTTAATTACATGGACATGTTGCAGAAAATCTCAGACTCTCAAACCTTTCATACAATTTTTCCCAATCAATACCAAACCCTACACAAACGATTCTCCATGGGTTGCTATGGCATCATTAGGCAATGGCTGTCTCTAAGAAGTATCCCAGAACTCGCTCTCCAGAGGTGGTTCTAACACACACTGATAGCTAAGCAGTCCAATAACTTGTGGTCTCCTAGCTATTCGTGCTTCCTCATCCAGGGAGTTCGGTAAAAGAGAATTTCTATTATGTTTAACAAGAAGACATATCAAGAAAACAAAAATGGGCTTAGGATGCCTGTGCAGGCTCCTACACTAACCAAATATTTTTGCTAACTGACAAATGTATTATATGCCAGTTATAGGTTTAATTCTGAGTGATAGTCTAATGTAGAAAAAGACTTAATACAGCCAAAAAGGGCAAATTTCAACTATCTGTAACCTAGAAATAATGTATATACACAAGTCAATGACAATACACAACTAAACACACACCGGCACGTATTAGACGACTTCTTTTAACCTGAACTTAAAATTGCAAAACTGTCTGGAGCTAGTCATGGAAAGCCATAGCCACTCATTATAACCATAAACCAATGGTTCTTAAATCTACTGTCCTCTCTAGCACAAGATTCTTTGGGTCTTCAAGTCTCCTGATAATATCTGATATCACAATCCAGAACTGAGTGCTGGTACATCAACTATACTGCTTCTGATTCAAGCTGGTGCTATCAGTAACAGTGGCAGAACAACTCTCCTTAAGGCTTCTAAGCTTACTCTGTTCTGGTAGTAATTCTGCTTTCTCCATTAAATTCTCAAATCAAATACCAACCTATTTCGTGCTTTCATCAGAGATCAGCTAATAACTAGAAAAACCTTTGAAGGCCGGGCACGGTGGCTCAAGCCTGTAATCCCAGCACTTTGGGAGGTCGAGGCGAGTGGATCACGAGGTTGAGAGATCGAGACCATCCTGGTCAACATGGTGAAACCCCGTCTCTACTAAAAACACAAAAAATTAGCTGGGCATGGTGGCGCGTGCCTGTAATCCCAGCTACTCAGGAGGCTGAGGCAGGAGAATTGCCTGAACCCAGGAGGCGGAGGTTGCGGTGAGCCGAGATCGCGCCATTGCACTCCAGCCTGGGTAACAAGAGCGAAACTCCGTCTCAAAAAAAAAAAAAAAAAAAGAAAAACCTTTGAAACTATCAGTGGTCCAATATTTCCATTTTGTTTTTAGACATACAAATACGTATAAATACATTGTTTAAACATTCAAACAATATAAAAGAATAAAATAGTCATCTTCAATTCCTTTTCTGCTCTTTTTTCAGATTAACAGTTTGGTGTATAGCCTTTCAGATATTTTTGTAAATTTACATAAACTGCTGTTTCTTTTCTATAAACCAGGATCATGCTATATATACTGTTCTATTTACTGACTTTTCAACTCATTAAAATGCCTTGGAGAGTTCTGTCTGTACCTGTAGATCTCTCCACTATGGTCCTTGGGCCGAATTAGGCATGTTAGCCTGTTTCTGCATATAATTTTTTTTTTTTTTTTGATACAAAGTCTTGCTCTGCCCAGGCTGGAGTGCTGTGGCTCGATCTCAGCTCACTGCAACCTCTGCCTCCTGGGTTCATGCAATTCTCCTGCCTCAGCCTCCCAAGTGGCCACGATTTGTTTTTAGTAGAGATGGGGTTTTACCATGTTGGCCAGACTGGTCTTGAACTCCTGACCTCAAGTGATCCTCCCACCTTGGCCTCCCAAAGTGCTGGGATTACAGGCCTGAGCCACCATGCCAGGCCTGTAATACATTTTCATTGAAACACACATCCATTGTCTACAAGGACAGAGTCCAGTAGTCATAACAAAGACCAGTTGGGCTGCAAAGTCTAACATAATGTTGGTTCCTTTACAGAAAAAGTTTGGCAACCTCTCTGATCTGTCCTAAATTCTTTTTTTTTTTTTTTTTTTTTGAGACAAAATCTTGCTCTGTCACCCAGGCTGGAGTGCAGTGGCTCAATCTCAGCTCACTGAAACCTCTACTTCCCAAGTTCAAGCAATTCTCCTATCTCACCCTCCTGAGTGGCTAGAACCACAGGCACCCACGACCATTCCTGGCTAATTTTGTATTTTTAGTAGGATGGGGTTTCACCACTCCTAACCTCAAGTGATCTGTCCACCTTGGCATCCCAAAGTGCTGGGATTACAGGCTTGAGGCACCATGACAGGACCCTATATTCTCTGTAGTATCAGCCTATCCATCTATATAATATACAAAAAATACTATATTTTATTGATGGATATTTAAATTGCTTTCAATTTTTCCAGAATATAAACAATGTTACAATAAACAACTACTAAAGATTATACTTTAGAACTGCTTTTTTTTGAGACGGAGTCTCACTCTTGTTGCCCAGGCTGGAGTGCAATGGCGTGATCTCGGCCCACCGCAACCTCTGTCTCCTGGGTTCAAGTGATTCTCCTGCCTCAGCCTCCTGAGTAGCTGGGATTACAGGTGCCCGCCACCACGCCTGGCTATTTTTTTTTTTTTCTATTTTTAGTAGAGACGGGGTTTCACTATGTTGGTCAGGCTAGTCACAAACTCCTGACCTCAGGCAATCCACCTGCCTCCACCTCCCAAAGTGCTAGGATTATAGGCGTGAGCCACCATGCCTGGCTAATTTTCATATTTTTAGTAGACACTGGGGTTTCACCATGTTGGAAAGACTGGTCTTGAACTCCTGACCTTGTGATCTGCCTGCCTCAGTCTACCAAAGTGCTGAGATCACAGGCATGAGCTGCTGTGCCCGGCCCCTTTTAGTAATTTTCTACATCTCTTGCTTATGCATCTCCTAATTCTTCCTCTCAGTAATTTACTTCCTCACGTGACACCTATGTATCTTCTGTAGTGAGCTCAGCGTCACAGGATTTTTCCTCCCACAGCAGCCTTGGGTATCCTGTTTTGTCAACCTGATCCAATGGAGCAGCTCTATATCTGCTACAGGCTGGGTCCCTCAAGGATCTGTCATTCCTAAATTGGAATTTCATGAAAGCCCTTGTACAAGGTTCTTAGCCTGAAGTTCCAGTACATACAGATGGTATAAATTTGGACCCCAGATTCATGAATTCTCACTCAGGTTCCTGGGTAGACTGCAAAGTTCCTTTCTGCTTCGGAAGTCCACTGGGTAGGATTTTTCAAGTTCCTTCATCATGGATGTTAGTCTTTTTATTTTTTTTAAGACGGGGTTTCACCATGTTGGTCAGGCTAGTGGTCTTGAACTCCCGACCTCAGGTGATCCGCCCGCCTTGGCCTCCAAAGTGCTTGGATTACAGGTGTGAGCCACCACGCCCGGCCAGATGTTAGTCTTAAAACAGCGTTTTTTATACAGGGGTCTCAGTTCCAGCTCCTGCTACATGCCCTGAGGCCACATATCCTGACCCCCATTGAGGGGGCATGCTTTTTACCGCTCTGATTTTGAGGTCCCTCAGGGATTTTCTATTTGGCAGGTTCAGCTATGC